>NC_090938.1:502977924-503280954 GCF_040938575.1 Ambystoma mexicanum
GCCAATAGGGACACAGCTCAGGAGGTAACCCTCCTGCAGCAAAGACTGGCCCAGGACTCCAGGACCAATCAGGAGGCACAGAGAGAGAATGAGGCTCTCTGCCATCACAATGATAGGCTCCAGCAACAGGTAGCGATGCAGGAGAGACTGATAGAGTCTAGTAAGACCTTAACTGAGGAACTGAAAGCGCAGGCTCTTGCATTGCAACAGGAAGCAGGGGCGGATAGAGATGAGGTTCGTTGGGAAAGAGAAACTCCTGAGCATAACCTCAGGAGCCCTAGTACCAGAGGCCTTCATCTCTCCCAATCCCTGGACTCTGCCACCCCCATGTCCCCTCGCGCACATGAGCCCAAGGCCACGGGGATAGCAGATTACTATCCAGCTAGAAGTATGGGGCTCATAGGCCAGTACCTCCCAGGAATGGATGGGCGGGCATCCGGGTATGGGCACCCAAGCACAGTGCAATTTAGTGAGGAACCCCAGGAGAGTAGGCCCATTAAGGGCATCCTGAAAACCTCTGCCCAGTTAGGTCAGTGGGGGGGCTACCCATCAAATCTTGGCAGCAAGTAGGGATCTGAAGACTCCTCTGAGCATTACAGGACACAGGAGACCAGGTCCCCACATCCTGCCAGCCATTCCCAGGCTCGCAGAATCCGGGAAAACCTGGAAGATCAGACGGGCACCTCTGGGAGCAGTGCTTCTGAGTCAGAGGATGAATGGACCAGGGTTACCCGAACCAAAAAGGCCAATAAGGCAAAAAGGGCCTTGCTTAAGGACCCATTGAAACAAATAAAGGCAATAAGGAGTGTCATCACGCCTTATCATAAGAACGCCAAGTATTCTGTTTGGGAACACTTGGAGCTCTATGAACAAATGATGGAGACTTTCCATTTGAAGGACAGCAGTAGCTGCATCCAGTACATCAAATGGACCTTCTCGCCAGAATACTCCAGTTTCTTTGCAGGGCTGGAGGACCAAAACCATTCAAGATGGTCCGCATATAGGGCGGCCATCTTGAAACATTTTTCTGTGCACAGAAATCCTCAAGAGGCTCGCAAGGCAGCCTACAATTTGCAATGTGGGGAGGATCAGGCCCCACAAGAGTTTGTGCAAGAATTAAAGCGTGCTTTTGCGCAGACCACCAGAAGGGTGCGCACGGATAGCAGAGAATTTATCAATACGTTTTTCCATGCCTTACCCAAATACATAATGACCCAGCTCGTGAGAGATTTTCATGAGAAAAGATCTTTAGACTGGGTCATTGAACAGGCTACCCGGATCTATGAGGTGCAGAAGCCCATCGAAAATAAAAATAATGCGCAGAAAAACCCCAAAACCAACAGCACCCCTGCTGCTGCCAAGGTGGCAGAGGTAAAGGTTGCCCCCGTTTTAGATTTGGAGATGGGGAGGCCTAAAAACCTGCCTGCACCAAATAATTCACAGCCCAGAAGGCCCTCGGGCCAGTCACAGACAGGGAGTCGAGGAGGTAGTCCCACAAATGGGGTCCCCCTCTCCCCTGACTATGTAAGTCCCCGCTACAAGGGAAACCGACCAATCCTGGGTTATGTGTGGACTCCTCCAGCCCAAGGGGGGGGGATCCAGCCAAGCACCTGACCTGGGGAACTTCCCTCCTAACTTCCCCCAGGAGGGCAGAAATTCACCAAATCCTGGGCAGAACTTTTTCCCCAGGTATCCACCCAATTTCCAGCCCCAAAATCATCCATCCTTCTTTCCTCAATTCCCTGAGCCCAGACAACCTAATCCGGGAGAGGGGAGGCCAAGGGTAGAGGGGTACCCGAATCTTCCCAATCCGGGGTATTACCAGAGAAGGGATAGCTACCCTTCCCGGGATCAGCTCAGGGGAGAAAATAGAGCCCCGTATCAGCCTGAGCGGGTTTCACAACTTGAGTGCCAGGTCCAAAATATGGCACGAGATCTGGGTCACATACTGAGGGCTCAACAGAACCCTCAGATGAGTATGCCACCGCAGAATGCCCCAAACTCTGGACCTGGTTCTCCAGAACAATGACGGGGGCAGCACCCCGATAACCCACCGGTTCCCAGGGAGGAGGCACAAGGGGAAGGGGGGTGTAAAGCCTTGGAGGAAGCTTCCTTCCCAACTTGTAAACAGCCCCTGGAAAACCAGGAACCGGAAACGAAATCTCCTGCCCCTGAAAGCCTGCCTCCCAAGGAGCAGAGGGGGGGTAGGAGAAACAAAGGACCCAAACAGACCCACTTTGTGGAGGAGGTACAGGTCTTCCAATTTGAGGGAGAGGGATCCTCAGAGGATCCTGGGGAAAGGATCTTCTCCTTTAGAGATGGGGGAACTCCTCCCAAAGAAAAATGGGTCCCAAAGGATTCCAATCCAGACTGGGGAGATATGGAGACTGAGCTACCGCCGCCCATCATCTCATCCCAGAACCCACAATACCGAAATCCCCTGGTTCAAACCCATCCTGGTGATTGCCTCCAAAAAGGGGGCGGGGGGTGGTCCAGAACTGGAACCAGGGGAACCCACAATGGCTCTGATCTCCAGTTGCCAACTTTTTCTTTCAGATTCCCAAGACTCTTCACAGAATTCTGCCCAAATCTCTTCGCTAGCAATGTCCAAAACCAGAAAGTTAGCCCACCAGTTGTCCAAAAATGTGCATTATCTGTGCCCCCTTGAGGAGAAGGAGGGAAGATATTATGCCCCGGTACAAATACAGGGGCAGGGTACAATTTCGGCACTGGTGGACACTGGATCCCAAGCTACCCTTCTGTCCAAAAGGGCCTTTGATGAACTAAATGCAGGAAGGGGGAGAATTACCGTATTCCTCTCACCTCTCTTCCTGGACAACTGCAGAACTTTGACGGGAAGGAAATTCCTGTCGAGGGGACTGCAGATTTGGACATCAAAATTGGGCGACACAAGGTGAAACACCCGGTCATAGTAGTGACTCCAGGGGGCACCCCTTGTTTACTAGGGAATGACCTCCTGAGAAGGTTGTCACCCCTAATAGATTGTGTAAACAAGGTCCTCTGGACCCAGACTAGCCGACCAATAAAATTAAAACAGAGTGCCAACCATGTTAGTTTAAATGGCACCTGCCACATGTTTGAACAAAAAATCTGACCAAGTAGAATTTCACTTCCAGAACAACCAAATTCCAGACGTGACAGTAATAGCAGTAGGACAACAGACTGGTGATGGGGGGTCCTCTCTATTTCTGAAAATCAACCTTCCTTCCAGTTTAAGGTGGTATTCCACACTGGAAGGAAACACCCTGAAATTCTTTACTAATCCACAATCAGAAACTCCCACTCCGATAGTCCAGAAAGAGGTGAAATCAGCTCAGAGCCTGGCTGATATTCAGCAAATTGGAGAGCAGTTGTTCATCCCTGTTCAGTTAAATGATGGGAAGGACTCTGTTCTCGCCCGAGTGAGTGTGAGAGCTTCATTACCGAAGCCATGTTCCGCCAACTCCCAAAAGATCCAGCCATTCCCACATTCAAACTGATAGATAAATGGGAAATGGACCTGGAAGCACCTAATTCCAAACATCTCCTGCCAAGCAGGTGTATGCTCAAAATCTCCATTGGCAACAAGAGCATAGTCCATAATTGTTGGGTCGTGCGAGACGTCACTGCCGCCTTTTACTTAGGCAGTGACATTCTCAATCGCTTTGCCATTAGTTTGGACCTAATAAACTTCAAAGCTTGGTCCCGATTAGTGGATAATCCCATGGGCTTTGATGATCCAGAAAAAGCATTTAGGTCAGCTCAATTGCTACCTTATGCAGTTGAAATTCAGATCAAAGAGGAAGTCACCATCCCAGAAAGGACCCGACAATTCTCCCTGGAAGTGAAAGTTAAAAGAGGACAAAAATGGAAAAACCCTGATGTTTATATTCATCTAAATGCTTCTCTCCAACAGCAAGGGTTGGGGGTAAACCCAACTCCATTAGTCAACATAGAACATGACACCATTCCAATAGAGGTGGATAACAGCGACTTACAGAGTATTACTCTAGCCGCAGGCACCATTATTGGAATGGCGTTTGATGACCGACATTTCTCCATTGATCTAGGAAATGAACTGTTAGGACCAATCCCCAAGACTGTTTTGACAGTGACAGTGATGACAACACAACACCAGACCGGATTTTCACCCGGCATGGGGGGAACTTCCTGGTGTACACTTCTTGCCCTTGTGGTAAGGAAGATGTGACTTGTGACTTCAGGAGGGATGAGATGATTTTCCAGGTCCATGAGGGCTGCCTTTCCCACCTGAAGCCTCTAGTCCAAATCAACACTCTGACCAGGGACTTCTCCACCCAGCTGAAGGAGGCCGCTGAGATAGCCAAACCAGAAGTCTTTCCAGGCTTCAGGCAGATGGTGGAAGAGAGAGTCAACCTAGCTGATGCCTGTGTGACTCTGGAACAGAAGCAAAAGTTGAAACAAGTTTTCTTGGATTTCCAAGATCTCTTTGCGGTAGACTCATATGACTGTGGTCGCACCAACATGCACACAACAACAATTCCCATGGACCCTGGCATGACTCCAGTGTTTGTGAAGCAATATCGTTTGCCTCTCGCATCCATGGAGTCCCTTGCTGAAATAATTAAGAACCTTGAGTCCCGGGGAATAATACGTCCAGTACACAGCACCTTCAATAATCCGGTGCTGGGAATATTGAAGCCAAACGGCCAGTGGAGACTCTGCGCCGACCTTAGGGAGCTCAACAAACGGGTCCATACTTCCCGATGGCCTCTGCCCTACATTGACCAAGGGCTGGCCCAGATTCAAGGGTCACAGGTATTCACAGCAATAGACCTGACCAATGGATACTGGACCGTGCCTGTCAGTCGGGAGGACCAATACAAACTGGCTTTTACCTTTGGGGGCCAGCAGTACACATGGACCCGGACTCCCTTTGGATACCTCAACACCGGCAATGAATTCAACATTTTCCTACATAAGGCCATGCCCGACCTGGGTGCGAGGGGTAACCTGGCTTATGTAGATGATGTCCTCATCAAAAGTTCATCTGTGGAGGAACACATAGCGGAGATCCGTTATGTTCTGACACAGTTGAGGGCCGCCGGAGCAAAACTTTCCCTTCAGAAAGCACAGTGGTGTAGAACCTGTGTTAAATTCTTGGGGCATGAGATTACTCCTCTGGGTCGCTGTCCCCAAGAAAAGAAAGTGGAAGCACTTCAGAAACTGAAGGATCCCACAACTCTGCGGGAACTAAGGAGCCTCCTTGGACTGACTAATTACAGCAGAAAGTTCATTGAAGGCTACGCAGAGATCACTAGACCCCTGATTCATCTCTTGAAGGGGGGGTCAAGTAGGAATGGGGTCCAGAACAATCCGAGGCAGTAAGACAACTCAAAAGAAGCCTCTCACAAGCGCCTTGCCTAGCTTACCCTGTCAAAAACAAGGAGTTCTTCATGGAGACAGGGTTCTCTAATACGTGCTTGACGGCAGTATTTTACCAAAAGCATGACAAGGTCAATAAAGTAATCTCCTATGCGAGCAAAACTTTATCCTCTGTGGAGGAAAAATTCAACGATTGTGAGAAGGCACTCCTGGCAATGGTGTGGGCATTGAAGAATTACCGCCCGTTCATCCAGGGGGAACACATCATAGTGGAGACTCCATACCAGCCTCTGCAATACCTCCAAAGTGACAGAATCCGGGCCGGAAATGTGAGTAATTCCCGAATTACTCCCTGGATTCTGTCAATGCAAGGCTTTCCTGTAGAGGTCAGATATGGCCAAAACAAGAAGAGTCCCCTCGTGCAAGGTCTGGCTGACTTGCATGATTGTGCCAGAGAAAACTGTTTCGAGGACGAAAGTCTAAAAATCAAGGACAACATGGAGGCATACCTTAATTCCCCACACAAAGTCTTTGAAGAAGACAAGTGTGAGGGAATGCCCACTGTCTATGTGGATGGATGCTCTTACCATGTTGAGAACAACAGGGAGAAAGAACTGGTGGCCGGCGTAGGGAATGCATGGGTGAATGAGTGTCAGGAACTGGAGATTGTGGAAGCGCTGGAGGCTATGATCAGCGCGCGCTCCAGTCCTCACCCAAGATGGCCACCGTACCTTTAAGAGGCTGGCTCCTCCCACAAACCGATGCGTTGTATCTGTTAGTCAACGCTCGGTTCGTGTGGTGGAGTTTTTTCCATGGAGCCCTCCGTGCCTACTGTGAACTTGCTAACCGCCTTGTATCCTACCTGTGATTCTCTCCCTCCTTCCTGCCCGTTGCCTCGTTTGTCTGTTTTTTCCGTTTTGCTCTCCGCCTGATCTGTTCTTTCCCCTCTACTCACGGTGTTCGGCGCCACCTGGTTCTGTGCCATTGCCTCTTGTTAGACTTTCCTAGCTCCCGTTCCTCTCGCTACTTCGCCCTTCCATTTTTGCTCTTGTGTCACTCTGGTGTAGCTTCTTTCTCTGCACAGCCTTTCCTTTAGTATTTCTTTTTAAGTTGTTGGCGCCGGTATTCCATTACTTCCACCGGCGCTGCCTTGCCTTTCGCTTGCAGAGTCCCTGTTGCTCTGACTACACCCTTGGAGCCTTTTTCTTTTGCATAATTGGACTATATCCGTTTACCTTTCTTTTCCTTTTCAGTCTGCCTTTCACGACCTGCTCAGGATTATTCTTTTCGTTCTAACCCATTTCTTTTCCTTCTTCTGTTTTTTATCACGTGGTGTTGCTTTTTCTTCTTATAATCTTTTGCTCATTTCAGCATTCTATTCGGAGAACTTCTAGTGTTCTCTCCTATTTTATACTCCCTAAAGTCTGGACAGTTGTGGAATCAGACATCTATACAACAGGCTTTCCTTTTGTTGTGGAGCAAACATTGCCTTCATAGACGATTGAGAGGAACCGACTGTCCCCCTTCTGAACCCATTCGGAAACAGGGTTTTTTTCTGCATTCGTGCTTTTTCCCTGGAAATTAGGACTGGCCCCCTGGGGGTGCCCGAGGTCAGGGTTACATCTCTGCCAAGGTGGCCTCCGGAGGGGCCAGACCCTACCTACACGATAAGAAGGTCCGAACTCCAAAGGACAGAACTCCCTCAAGGAGAAGGGATCAGAAGAAGACGTAGGCCAATCCTAAAGAATCCTTCCCAGAAGAATCAGGTGAGGAGTTGGGGGAGGAAGCCTCGGTTCTTGACAATGAGTCCCCTGAACCCTCCGCTGGATACAAAATTGGTCCCCGAAGTAGTCAGGTGGCAGAATTGATGGCTGTGCATCAGGCCATCCTCACTGCTGTCCAACATCAACTCCACAAACTGGTCATAATCACAGATTCGGATTATGTACAGAACAGGTTCGTGGAGCACCTGGTTAATTGGAAAACCAGAGGCATGTTATGTGCTAATAACAAACCCTTGAAACATGGGAAGTTAATCCAAAATATTGATGAGCTGGTCACATCGAATGGGATGACCATCTACTGGAAAAAGATCAAGGGTCATTCCAAAGTAGAGGGACCAGACAAAACTGGAAATGACTTAGCTGATCAGCTGGCCAAAACCAGGGCCATCCAAGGGGATCTAATAGAAATAGAGTCCATGTTGGGGGAAATCCAGGTCACTGCCATCACTAGGTCCCAGACCAATGCTCACAATGATCTTTCAACTGCACAATGGAGTAAGGACACCCCTGATGCTGATTTGATTACAGCTCAGAAGGGGGATCCAATAATTGGTAAGTTTTACCAACACATTGAGGACCCTGAGAACTGTCCCCTGACGGATACCGATTACATTGGGAAGGAGGACCTTAGAGTGTTGATGAAATGTCCAAAGATGTTCCAAATCCAAGACGGTTTGTTGGTAAGGAAATCTCAAGCTGGCCATGATCAGTGGGTGGTTCCTACCTCATTCCGAAGCCTGATGTTAAGTCACGCCCATGATGCGGCCACCGCCGGTCATAGGGGGTTTCACACAACACTGGAAATCTTAAGAGAGGTTGCATACTGGCCACACATGGGGCAGGGCCTCGACCAATACTTTAAGGGGTGTCTTGTGTATGCACAATTTCAGCCATCATCCCTCACACACCGTGCGCCTCTCCAAAAGAGGGGGATGACACTGCCATGGTCAGATTTGCAAATCGACTTTGTAGGCCATGTAATTCGCTCGTCTAGAGGAAACAAGTACATGTTGACCGTTACATGCTTGTTCACCAAGTGGGTGGAATGTCTCCCAGCCCCAAACTGCAAGGCAGAAACAGCAGCTGCCCTGATGATTAACCGCATCTTTTCCCGTTTTGGTCTACCTCAAAGGATTGAGTCAGACAGAGGTAGCCACTTCACCAGCGAAGTAATGACAAAGATGTGGGAGATACTGGGGGTCAAAAGGAAGCTACATAATGCTTACAGGCCAGCTTCTTTTGGAGCAGTGGAGAGATACAACTGAACCATTGTGAGCATATTAAAAAAGTTTGTGGTGGATTCTGGGCCAAGTTGGGATATCCGATTACCTCTGGTCCTAATGGCCATCAGATCTACCCCTTCATCTGCAACTAAAATGTCACCATTTGAGTTGATGACTGGACGCAAGATGGTGCTTCCTCAGCATTTGCTCTACAGGACCCAGGAGCAGACACTGATAAATGCCTCCACAACTCATGAGTATGTGGAAAATTTAAGGAAACACCTCCAACATGCTTTTGCCTATGCTCAGCGGAATCTAGAAAGATCAGCTGATAGCATGAAAACCCACTACGACCTGAAGACCACCAGGAAGGAATATACTGTGGGGGACCGGGTCTATCTCTACAATTTCCAAAGGAACCAGGCCAAACAGCAAACATTTTTGCCTACATGGAAGGGACCGTTTGAAATTATAGACAAGATCTCCCCTGTAGCGTATAAGATCCACATCCCCAAAGGTAGTCTGGCGGAAGGGGAAGACAAGTGGGTACATATAAATCAGCTAAAGTGTTGCTATCCCAGGCACACTCTGCAACAACTGGAGGAATCCACTGGAATCCCAGAGGGGGCCGCTCCAGAGTAATTCAGTTCCAACCCTAAAATATTCCACATATAGCATATAAAATTCTGTGATCCTTGTATATATATATATATTCTTGTCTCCTAATTTAAAAAAGAAAATGTATATGTGTATATCTTCTGATTCATAAAATGTATATGTTCGCCACACCATTAATAGTGGTGGAAAAATGTCTAGGAATTTGTATTGCCGCTTTGCTTTATCATCCTAGGAGAGATGAAACCATGGAGACTGACCAAGGAGGACGACCGGGGACCGGGAGCAGAGACCCGAGGGGCCCGGGGTACCGCCCAATATTCCCATCAGGACCGTCGAGGAGAACCGATCGATCCAACTGGGTGGAGGAAAAGATGCTGAACTGTGCCATCTACAGAATTGGAAGAAGATAATGCGGACATACCAGCGCAAGGGCTCAAAACCTCCTTTGCACCCGACTTCCCCTCGACTTGAATCAAAGCGCAGTCGGGCGGGGGGATTTGTCAAGGGTTTTGACCCATGTTGAATCAATAGACTGGGTAGATGTGGGGATGAGCTGTCGCCACCCATTATTCTATCCCAGAACAAACTAAATCAATAGACTGGGTAGATGTGCGGATGAGCTGTCGCCGCCCATTATTCTACCCCAGAACAAACTAAATCAATAGACTGGGTGGATGTGGGGATGAGCTATTGCCGCCCACATTCACGCCAGAATCCAGGAGAACTGCGCAGTTGGCACAAGACCACTCTAAAGATTCAACCTTCTTGTGGGGGGGGGGTTCCACATAACCACTCTAATGTCAGGATGCCTATCAGGACAATAGCAAAAATCTCCTGTCAAATTCAAGACAACTCAAAAATGGATGCAGTACCGACAAATTCCCCAAGGCAGCGCTAGCGGTCTAAACTCTGACAGGAGAACTGGCTGACAAAGGGACCTGAGTCAACAGGGACTTCAAAGCATGTTGGTTAATTGAAAATCTTAGCCACCTGCTGTTCCCAGAGGCCAAGAGGCTGGGAAACCTTAACACCTCAGAGATTCCCACACCAGGAGGCAGGATATCACATGACCCTGTTGATTGATTGAGGCAGCCTGCTGGAGCCCACACAAAAGGCTCTTTCAGTTGAATGGGGTATGTTAATTTTGAGTGTTTCCTGTCAACAGCCCTCTGCCAGCAAGGAGAGACATGTGATCACTGACCCACCAAGACTTCTGGAGGCGGACCCAAACACTTTGGGGAGTTGAATTGCAACAAATATATATTTTATAGAAACAGTGATAACTTATTGTAACCAAATGACAGGAATGTACAACTTTGAGAGTCTTAGTATGGAAAATGCCCTCACGATTTGAGTCCAAACTCCGATTTGTACCATGTTCTGGGGCAAAACCCCGCTAATTATGATTATTGTAGACACTGTATTTAAGCTAGAGACATGGAAAGTTACTGGGATATATGTGGAAGGGAAATGTACCTTTGTATAATTTTTGATGAAAAACCAATGTTGCAAAACCCACTAAAATCGAAAATAAGTTGCCATTTTTGAATGCAAGCTCATAGAAACGCCAGAGTCGGGACAGGGACTATCTTTAGTAATATATGATGTGTGTATGTGATGTCAAACAACTGTATACCTGGGAAATATGTACTTGGATCAGGAATAGATTTGTGTGCACATTGACCAGGGGAGTGTCATTTCTGCAGGTCATAAAAATGACATCACTCTGACACACTATCCCTTCCCAAATCAGGGACCAAAGAATCTATTGACCTATCAAATCAAGAGAGGGGCAGGCTTAGTGATGCTAGCCTCTCCACCCACTTTTTAAAACACATAAAAAGAGACTGCTGGGACAGGTAGAGGGATTCATTTTCCATTTCTGCAGAGCATTTTGATGGCCGACATCCCATCCAGACAGAGACCAGAACCAGGCACCCATAGACTACAGAACTTTGAACCTAGAAGGCCCACTGCAATCAAAAGTATTCTCAGCAGGCCTTCAGAATCCAGCAAACCTAACCAAACTATTCAACAGCCGGGCGAGCTGTTTGAATTCTTTGCCAAGAACAATTGCCAGAGACCAGACCAGAGATCCAGAGAACCACAGGCCGCTGTATCCAGAGAGCTGACCCAGACCGCTGTGAGCAGAACCAGAGATCCGGATCGCTGTGAGCAGAACCGGTGCCTGATTGACCCGCCGAGCAGAGAGAACCGCCGCAGGACGTGTTGACCAGATCCGTGACGAGGCCCATTCATTTCAAAAATATAGTGTGAGTACTCATTGTGCCAAAACCAATCTCTTAGTTTAAAATAATCTAATTCAAGCTATTTTGACCTAAGTAGAACTGCCTCCTAGAAATCGTGTCATCTGTCATTTTTAAAGCTGCACAACTGTCACCTGTCAATTCTGCAGCTGCAAGCTGTCACCTGTCATTTTGAGTTTTACTTTAAATCCGAAAATCTACCTTTATTAAATCGTCCGTATCTCTTGAACCGTTTGGGCTAGGAACGAAATTTAACTTTCATTTTAAAGCTGTGATTCTAGGCTTTCCGACGAACCTAGAACGACTTCCTACTCCCTATACTTTTTCGCGATTCACGCACTCGCGAAATTTACCGCGATTTGCGATTTGGCTCAATTTCTCCACTTGTCAAAATAGCAGCTCCATTCTTTCCTTTGTTAAAATCCGTTTGCAACCTGGTAATAACTCATAGAGCATTGCTAAAGTGAGCCTGAACTAATACCAACAAGCATCTCTCACTCACCCTAAATCTCTAGAGGGAATTAAAATCAGTTAGCACATTTTCCCATCCATTGCCATCACATTAAAAGCATTTTGGGCCTGTGTTTCAAACCTCTACCTGTTTCCTCTAAGCTTGCTGGGGGGGGGACTGAATTTCGTATTGTATTTGATTGCTTTCCTGAGAACTGTGTGCTCCTCTTTCCATCTCCTTCCATTTCTTACATTGCATAGGGGCGGGGGGTGAATTGCCAGAGAAAAAGTGATTATCTTATCTTTTGCTAAAATCATATCAAGTATTTCTGTACTGCATTTTATTCCTCATTGCTTTTCCCTTGAAACCATAAAAGTATTTTTGCTACCTTATCCATCCTGTACTAACTCGATTGATTGTAAAGAACTGTGCTACTGTAGGATTACCTATTGCTGATTACTGCTCATATTCACAAGTGTACTATCCATTATCAATTTATTTATAGAAGTGTGATATATATATATATTGTTTAATTTTACAAATAAACCTTTGAAATTTGCAAAACAAATCTACTTCTTGGCTCAGTGGGGTCAGGGGGATTCTCAGAGAGGGGTACTATACAAGGGTTCATCACCCAGATTATAACTTGCCATAAAAATATATAAATAAGGGTTTCCATCAGCATCCCAGACTAGGCATTGACTTAGCTGTAGTGTTGAATTGAATCCGCTTACAGGTCCTGGGTCAAGTGTCACCTGTTGTCTTTGGAGGCAGTTCACATTCTGGGAGTGGAAAATGTGGTGGTGGACCATCTCAGTGGGGTCTTTCCCAGTTCTCAGGAGCTGGTTTTGACAGACAGGGCATTCTCAGAGATCTGCCAGAGGTTTGGGATGCCAGTATTGGACCTCTTTGCCTCCCACTCATCTGCCAAGGTCCCAGTTCTGCTCCTGGTTCCCGGTGGTAGGAATTGGGGGGTGTATGCCTTAAACCTGGAGTGGCCTCATTCTTCTGTATGCCTTTCCTCCCATTCCCCTCATCCCCAGGGTGGTGCAAAATATCACGTGGAGCAGGTCGTCTGTGATCCTGGTGGTCACACTTTGGCCCTGCAGGGGGTGGTTTCCCTCTCTTCTGGATCTCAGGTCTTGGAAGGTCTGGCAAATTACGGGTTGGCCTTGCCCTCTACAAGCAGGGAAAGGGGTCGGGTCTCTATGAAATCTGCTGTTCAGCCTCGTTATTGAAAGGGAGTTAGCATTGGCCCTCTCGGGCCAAGTGGCAGTAACCATTCTACATTTCCATCCAAACCATCCACACCCACTCCCTAACCATGGAAGCCGAATAGAGTTCGACCCTCTCACCTTTGTTGGCACTGGTTCCATACTTACAGGTTACCACGAGGAAGCCAATGGGGGGAAGAGGGTTAGGGAGAGGATGTGGATGGGTAGGGGGAAAGCAGAACACTGGAAAGAGTGTTAGGGTAGCATAATGTATGGTTCGGGAGAAGTTAGGGAAAGTCATACCATGTTTCTTACACAGAAATTAGCTCAGTTTTTTATGAAACACTTTGAGTAAGAGGATCGAGCGAATTTGTTGATGTTCGTTGTACTCCTTGTTTTAGATAATTGAAAATAAAAAAGTTATCCTTTTTGTCAACTACCTGAGCCGTTTCGATTATTGATGTATGTATAAAATCTGCATCCCCATCCATCTCCAGAGTAAATGCTACTCATCTTAAAGGGCTGTGGTTATTCAGTTCAACTGTGAACAATGAAATGGAAGATGATGTAATATGATGTACATGATGAAACACATAAATAATGGCATAGACACAACCTTGCGACAATGGAACACATAAGACAATTGTCATGCCTGCACACCTCAGCGTTCCCAGTCTTCCCACTCTTCCCAGTGCCCCCTCCGGTACTTCTGGTCCCACCAGTCCTTATGCCCGATTCCGAGACCCACTTGTGCCCTCCTCACTTTCCTGTGTGCCATTCCGTGGATTCCAGCCTGCGGCTGCCCACTCGCTGCAACGCCCACTTCAGTGGAGAGTTCTGTGGCGACTGAAGGACCGGCTTCATGCCACACTTCTGCATGTCATGACCAGAGTTTCTCGCTCACGTGATGTGGCCACGGTCCACATGACCAGAAGGACTGCTTCACTTCTGCATACCAAGACCAAAACTCTCCGATCTCGTAACATGGCCATGGTCCACGTGACCAGAAAGACACGCACATGTGATGCATCTGCGTGTCACGTGACCGGAGCTTGCGGACCACGTGTCGAAAACGAAGCGCCAGTATTTAAACAGCCGCATCGGAACACTCAATGCTTCACAGCTGTTTAAACTTGGACACTGTTCGGCGCTACGTATTCTGACTCTTGGATTACCTGAAAACCGACCTTGTCAGAAAGTACTCATGGACTTGGATTGCCTCACGGACTTGCTCTTGGATCTCCCTGGTTTTGTCTTCTGGTGTTATTAGATTACCCGTCACGGATTACGGACTGTTTTTTGGACTACTGCTGGCTCAACCCTTTTGCACTACGTTTCTTGGTTTCCTTGTCCAGGACTTTGATATCAGGTGGGCCCGGTCCACGAATACTACATCTGACCTATTGGCACACGTCTCCTGCTAGGAGGGCCCTTGTTGGGTCTTGGAACCCCTATTATAGTACAGACAAGTCACCGCCTCTGTGGGTAAGACCATTCCATTCATTTTGTTTGGCAAGTGATTGTTGTTAGGCTCATTACTTAACCGGTGCTTTCTTTGCAGTGGTCCGGGGTTCCAAGAGGTCTGCGGTTCCGGAAGACATCTCCCACCTGTGGCCTCAAAGGTTGTACAGGGAGTACTTTTGACTCTCTCTGTGCGGCACTTGTGGACATAGGACTCTTCTGACTACACGACAGTCAAGACACAACAGACTGTGAAGCCATCCTGTCGTGTAGTCATGGAGGGGGACGCGGATGAACCTTTGGCTGCTATGGTTCAAGCCATAACCGTGTTACGTGCTGACATGGCCGCAGCTAACACTGCCATACATCAACGTTTAGACAATATCCAGAGCACCAGGCATCCCTTGCCCCCCGATGCAGAGTTTTGGGATACCCCATCAAGTTCACAGCCCGCTCCACCTCCGGTGCCACCCCCCCAGGATCCCATACCGGTGGTCCTACCTTCTCCTTTTCCCTTGGCTGCCCCTGAGAGGTATCATGGAGACCCCAGTAAGTTCAGGACCTTCTTGAATCAGTGTAAACTACATATTTTATGTAGGCCCCTGGCCTTTCCAGACTCAACCACTAAGGCAGCATTTACTCTCTCCCACTTAGCCGGTACAGCCGCAGCCTGGGCTAATCCCCTCCTTGAAAACAACAATCCAGCCCTTTATGACTTTGACCTACTAGTCACAGAAATGTCACAGGTATTCGATACCCGCCACAAAGTACAATCCCGGGATCTAGAACTCTTGGATCTGGGGCAAGGGAGAGGTCCTCTAATTGAATATATAACTAGGTTTAACCAACTGGTAGCAGAGACATCTTGGCCCGAGAATAAAAAGGCTGTCGTGTTTTACAGGGGCCTGTGTAATGCCATGAAGGACACTCTCGCTGTGGTTCCCTCATTGCCAACCTTGTTTCAGGATTTAGTTGATCTAGCCTTGCAGGCAGACGCCCGGCATTCAGTACGCAGGGCTGAGGCCGGTATTTCCCACACGCCAACACCATCCGTTGCCCCAGCTACCCCCAACACCAATCATGAACCCTTGCAGATAGGGGGCATACGAAGTCTGATCACGCCCACAGAGAGGGAGCATAGGAGGGTGGACAATGTTTGCTTTTATTGTGGG
The DNA here is from genome assembly GCF_040938575.1 of Ambystoma mexicanum. Classification (NCBI taxonomy): domain Eukaryota; kingdom Metazoa; phylum Chordata; class Amphibia; order Caudata; family Ambystomatidae; genus Ambystoma; species Ambystoma mexicanum. Next base: position 502,993,479 of record NC_090938.1, read on the forward strand.
TTAACTGGTCACTATGTCAAGGAGTGTCCCCGTCAGCCCAAACTCAAGACATCGGGTTTTTGGACTGCTCGACCCTAGAACCGGGGGCTGGGTCGAGCGCTTCCTGTCTCACCCCGAATCCTATACCCACTTTCGGTCGCATCAGGCTGATCCATGTGCAAGCCGTTATTCAACCCACTCCCGGAATATCTCACCAGGTAACGATCATCATAGATTCCGGGGCTGCGGGTAACTATATCGACATTGCGCTTGCACAATCCTTGAATCTACCCCTTTGGCCCGAACCAGTACAGGCAGTTGATGGCACATCTCTGATATCTGGGCCCATTAAACAGCAGACGGTCCCATTGCTCGTGATAATCCACTCTATACATAAAGAAACCCTGAGCTTTGACCTTATTGCAATGCCCCAGTTCGGTATCATCCTGGGAATACCATGGCTCCAGGAGCATAACCCGTTGATAGACTGGAACGCAGGTTCCGTGCACTTTGAATCTGATCTCTGCCAACATTATTGTCTTCCCGCAACCACCAGGGACACCACACCTGCTCAGGCTTTGGGGGCCATTGCACATTTAACCATTGGGGATACTATGGTTCCCCCGATAGGACACCATACAGTGCGATTGATTTCCACGCTTGTTCCTACCCAATACCAGGACTATGCAGGGGTGTTTGATCGGGGTTCATCAGAGGTTCTCCCACCACATCGCCCGTATGACTGTCCGATAGATCTGATATCTGACAGTACCATCCCCACCGGCCGGATCTATTCCCTTTCCCCTGCGGAAGACCTGGTTCTGAAGGAATATATCTAGAAATCCCTCCGCTTAGGTCACATTCGCCCTTCCACTTCCCCAACGGCTAGTCCCATTTTCTTCATCCCCAAAAAAGAGGGTGATCTGCGCCTGTGCGTGGACTATCGCCGGATTAATGCCATCACAGAAAAAAAACGGTATCCCATTCCCCTGATTACGCCCTTGCTTGATCGCCTCACTCACGCCTCGATCTTCACTAAGTTAGACCTTCGCGGGGCTTACAACCTGGTCCGTGTACGACCTGGCGATGAATGGAAGACCGCCTTTTGCACTCGCTATGGGCTCTATGAATACACAGTAATGCCGTTTGGTCTATGCAACGCTCCGGCCACGTTCCAGAGGTTTATGAACAACTTTTTTTTTCCGATATCCTGGACGTGTTCGTTGTGGTGTATCTAGACGATATTCTGATTTTCTCCCAGGACCTGAAAGAACACGTACAACACGTACAAGAGGTGCTTAAACGTCTACAGAAATATTCCTTGTTTGCCAAGCCTGAGAAGTGTCAGCTCCATGCAGGCACCGTGGAATTCCGTGGTTTTCACATCACACCCGGGGGGTTGGCCATGAACACATCCAAGGTGAGGGCTGTATTAGACTGGCCTGTTCCCAAAAACCTGAAGGCGTTGCAATCTTTTCTTGGCTTCGCTAATTTCTATAGGCACTTTATCTCTGGGTTCTCGTCTCTGCTGGCACTTCTCACCTCTTTGACAAGTCCTCGCAATCCTTTCTTGTGGTCGGATACTCACCAACAGGCATTCAAGGCCTTAAATCTAGCGTTCACTACCGCACCTATCCTACAACATCCGGACCCGGAGCTGCCGTTCATCGTGGAGGCCGATGCCTCCTCCTTTGCCCTGGATGCAGTTTTGTCACAGACATGTCCCACCACCGACCGGCTTCACCCCGTGGCTTTTCACTCGCGCAAATTCACTGACGCTGAGGCGTACTACACAGTGACCGAAAAAGAATTGTTAGCAGTCATGGACGCCTTCTGTGTTTGGCAGCATCATCTCTTGGGTGCGAAACACCGGGTCACTGTGTACTCAGACCATCAGAACCTGCAGGACTTAGCATCCCTGGAGTGTATCAACAGCAGGCAGGTCAGATGGCATTTGTTTTTTGCAGCTTTTGACTTCGCCATCAAGCATCGTTCGGGTTCAGCCCATGCAAAGGCCGATATCTTGTCCTGATCCCCTGGGGGTGTGGCCTTGCCAGTATACCCTGACACTCTCCTAGACTGCGGCAAGGTGGTTTGTCTGTGCACCCCGTCTCTGCCTTTACTCGAAGCTGTACGGAAGTGGGTTACCATGCACCATGATCAGTTGTCCGAATGGGATCCTGTGATCCGCGATGGTCTGCTTTTCGATTCGGAGAGGCTATTCTTGCCCACTACAGACACCCACAACATGGTCCTAGAGTGGTCCCATGATGCCTCTGTACATGGACACCCCGGCCAATCATGCACTTTGGCGTTATTGAAAAGATGGTGCTGGTGGCCATCCATGAAAAGGGATGTGGAGTGTTACGTCAACACATGTGCCATCTGTGCACGATGTAAACATCGTAGAGGCCACTCTTTGGGTCTCCTTCTCCCCTTGCCCGTCCCTCCCATACCCTGGCACACATTGACCATGGATTTCATTACTGACTTACCCCGGGTCCAGGGCTTTGACACTCTGTGGGTGGTTATTGATTCCTTCTCAAAAATGGCTCGCTTTATTCCCTGCAAGGGAATCCCTTCCGCTCCTGCAATGGCCAAAATGTTTTTTGTGAGCATCTTCTGTCTCTTTGGGCTGACTTCGGTTCTCATCTCGGATAGGGGTTCTCAATTCGCATCACGCTTTTGGCGGGCACTGACCAAGTTGCTCGGCATCGACGTCCGTTTCTCATCGGCTTATCATCCCGAAACGGACGGTCAGACCAAGAGGCTCAATCAAACCTTAGAGCAGTACCTACGCTTTCTGACCCTGCAACAACAATCATCATGGCTACAAGTGGTACATCTCGCAGAATTCGCGTATAACAACGCTGTCCACTCTTCCACTGGGTTTTCCCCCTTCTATGTTCTGTACGGTGAGCACCCCCGTGTCTTGCCCATCCCTGATTTGTCCTCCTCAGTCAACCCGGCCGCTGCTGCTCGCGTTAGAGACCTGGCCTCCATACATGCACAGACCTCGACCCATCTCCTCGAGGCTCAGGCATCCATGAAGGCGCAGGCTGACAAACGGCGGGTGATGGCTCCGTTGTATTCTGTAGGGTCTCGTGTCTGGTGGTCGACTAGACACCTGCGACTGGTGGGGTGTAGGAAGCTCTTGCCTCAATTTGTTGGTCCCTATGTGGTGTCGCGGGTGATCAACCCTATGGCCTACCGGCTTGTTCTCCCGGGGTCTTGGCGGATTCACCCCGTTTTTCATGTATCCCTGCTCAAGCCCTGTCCTGGTCCTAGGCGGCTTCGTGCCCCTGCGGCCCCGGTATCCCTGGCCTCCCCTGATGTATTTGAGGTCTCTGCAATCCTGGGTTCCCGTGTTTGTAGGGGTCACCTTCAGTATCTGGTGGATTGGTCTGGTTACGGCCCGGAGGAGAGGTCTTGGTTCCTGCCACTGATGTTCATGCCCCCCGCCTGGTGGCCAAGGTTCCATAGGGACAATCCTTCCTGCCCACGGGGTTGTGGGCCTTTGGGGGGGGGGCTCTGTCACGCCTGCACACCTCAGGGTTCCCAGTCTTCCCACGCTCCCCAGTGCCCCCTCCGGTACTTCTGGTCCCACCAGTACTTATGCCTGATTCCGAGACCCACTTGTGCCCTCCTCACTTTCCCGTGTGCCATTGCGTGGATTCCAGCCTGCGGCTGCCCACTCGCTGCCACGCCCACTTCAGTGGAGAGTTCCGTGGCGACTGAAGGACCGGCTTCATGCCACACTTCCGCATGCCATGACCAGAGCTTCTCGCTCATGTGATGTGGCCACGGTCCACGTGACCAGAAGGACTGCTTCACTTCCGCATACCAAGACCAAAGCTCTCCGATCTCGTAACATGGCCACGGTCCACGTGACCAGAAAGACACGCACACGTGATGCATCTGCGTGTCACGTGACCGGAGCATGCGGATCACGTGTCCGAAAAGGAAACGAAGCGCCAGTATTTAAACAGCTGCATCGGAACATTTGATGCTTCACAGCTGTTTAAACTTGGACACTGTTCGGCGCTGCGTATTCTGACTCTTGGATTACCTGGAAACCGACCTTGGATTGCCTCACGGACTTGCTCTTGGATCTCCCTGGTTTTGTCTTCTGGTGTTATTAGATTACCCGTCATGGATCACTGACTGTTTTTTGGACTCCTGCTGGCTCAACCCTTTTCCACTACGTTTCTTGGTTTCCTTGTCCAGGACTTTGATATCAGGTGGGCCCGGTCCACGAATACTATAACTGACCTACTGGCACACGTCTCCTGCTAGGAGGGCCCTTGGTGGGTCTTGGAACCCCTATTATAGTACAGACAAGTCACCGCCTCTGTGGGTAAAACCATTCTATTTGTTTTGTTTGGCAAGTGATTGTTGTAAGGCTCATTACTTAACCAGTGCTTTATTTGCTGTGGTCCGGGGTTCCAAGAGGTCTGCAGTTCCGGAAGACATCTCCCACCTGTGGCCTCAAAGGTTGTACAGGGAGTACTTTTGACTTTCTCTGTGCGGCACTTGTGGACATAGGACTCTTCTGACTACACGACAGTCAAGACACAACAACAATGACGTTCAGCCACAAACAGAGTTCTAGGTAACTGGGTGCTTACTGCTGAATTATCTTGAGATACTGTAAGTCGGGGAGACTGATACTTGACTGGTCTGTGTTAGAGCCAAGGTTGCAAGCAGCAACATTGTAAGGAGAAATCAGAAGAGAACAGTGTGTGAAGGATATGTGATGAGCGGAAAATAAGTTTTTAATTTGTTTTGGTACATCAGGCCCTCTGAATCAAGAGACTTTAATAAGTAAAGAGACTTGGGCAAAGAAGGCCCTAATGCTGGTAATTGAACTGTGTCCTCCTGGCGAAGAAGCCTGAGAGTGTACTACGCTCGAATGAACCGCCTTGTCCCGTGCTGAAAACATGGGGAAGGGAGGCCAACGGCCTGAACATCCTGACATATCATTTAGAAAACGTCTTTCTTTTTCATAACATTATTCCCTACATTATTTGTATTTAGAGGTAAGGCAATAGGTTTTTAGTATGGGCCTTTTTATTTTGACAAGACACCACTAGGAGTGCATTATTATTATTTGATGGTCGTAGCTTGCTCCAATCTGTAGATTTAAGATTAGAGAGGCATTTATCATACCCTTTTTGAAGTTCAATAAACACCCTTGAACTGTGGTCACTTGTGTCTGTCTTACTGTTGATACCATGCCTTCCTTCCACTTGTTAGCAAAGTCAGAATGGCTGTATCTGCACCTGCAGCTGACAGCCCCACAAACCCTTACAGTACTCTTTGTTCCCAGCTCTTAAGGAGGGATTGAGAGTGCAGAATGAGGGGTTGATAGGTTTGTTCCTTAAGCGCTTGGCTTCCTCTTGGCGTTGGACCCCCCTCTTCTGGGCTCAGATCCCTTTTATAACAATATTCCAAGAATTCTTTCTCAGGTGACTCATGGTTCAGCAGGGCTCAGATCCTTTGCTTTCTCTCAATCAGTCTCCCTGAGCCAGGCTCAGGCCAATTATGTGGTACTTTAAACGATGCAAGACTTTCGAATGTGCACAGGATTTAGCAAGCCCGTTGCATGACCACGTCAATCTCAGTATTCCTATTTCTCAAACTCAGCATCAGTTGGATACCTAACAGAGATCTTCGAATGAGCTCCCACATGGCGCCGGACCACTCTGTATATGGTGTTGCGGGTTGCCTACCAAAGTTCAATCACAAAGTTCAATTACTTCTTTGGTTCCAATTATACTTGCGTCGCTCATCGCCAACACCTCACACACTATTCTCTTTATACAATGTTGCCGCTTGCAACCTTGGTTCAAAACACAAGCCGATCTGGTATCAGTCTCTCTGACTCACCAGTTGTGCTGTCTTTTCTGACGCCGCTATGTTGTAAGAGCCAAGGACAGTACCACGGCAGCAATCTCTCCTCCCCACCTTGGTTATCGACGTGGGAGAGCCCTGGGTTCCTCCGACACACTGTGCAGGTTTGATCAGCCTTAGTTCCTGGTCTTCGGTTTCTTAATTTGCAAGGCTCATGAAAGTAACAGTCTTTAGAGGTCACAGATACTTCACTCCTTGCGACTCTCTCTGGTCTCGCCGTCTTTCTCCTTGTATTGAACTGCCATCTTGGAACTGCTGTTTCCTTGCGTAGTTTGCCTCGCTCAGAGTGTGCTTTCCTGCTCCACCTTTCATATGTGTGGGAAAGTGTGATAGAAGTCAGGTGTGTATAATAATCCGTAATTGCCTGACCTTGCCTGTCCATGGTGTGGGGACATGTCAGGTATATGGCTCTGGTGTAAGTCCATTGTCACTCACAGTGAACTGTCCATGGGAAAGTGTTTGTGTCGGAAAGGGGGGAGGGTTGAATTCCTAGGTATTCTACCTGGTAGGCTGGGAGAAAAGGGTGTTACAGGGAATGGGATACTGTGTCTCAACATCCAGTGTCCCACTCCCACTCCCTGAAGAGCCCTCATCGAGGTTATCCACCCGCACTGGTCCACCCTCAGGAACTGGATCCAAAAGCGATGGCTGTGTCCTGGCCACCTGGATGACAGATCCCCAGGGACTAGCATGTGAGACAACTTCTGGTATCTCACATTCCTGAGAAATTTGAGCCGACTGACCCCCAAGTTTCATTTTCGTCATTTCATTTTTTAATGAATTGTGTATGGTTTACATTAAAACCTTTACAATATCGAACATGTTTATAGCATCAAAACATTTGGGTTCATACATTAGAGTGATTTTGGTAAGAACCCCGTTCACCTGGGCGCTGGAATACTGGTAACATTGGTTGTGACTTGACTTAAATTGTAAAAGTATGCACATTATGTAAACTCATCACAGCCTTGAAAAAGACCCATGTCGGGTCGAAAACATGTGTCGGCTTTAAGTGTATAATAAATCACTGTTATACCCTGGAAACAAGTGACAAAACTCCTCATTTATCGCTTGATAATATAAGTCAAGTAACAACCAATATTACCAGTATTCCAGCACCCAGGTGAACGGGGTTCTTACCAAAAACCCACTTAAAACTCACCAAGAAGGTACAGCACCATCTCCCAAGAACTTTTCACTGGCAGCAGGACCCACTCCTAACCATCATGATAAGTGCAGTGATCTGTATATTCTAGTGCTCTACCCCCATTTCCAGTTCATACATTCAAATAATACTCATTAAAAGAACATATTACAATGCCACACATATTGCTGTTAAGAAAGTGTTAAACAAATGTACCGCATTTTAATTTCTTGAAAACGTCAGTATGTTCCCCAATCTGAGCGCTAGAGATAGAATTATCATGTATGTAAACAAGTCACTGGAAAACATAATGAAGAAAAAAATCAAGAGCCTATGATAGACCACACATTTGTAAAAATTGGACTACAGCTACGGACATAGAAATGGACCCGCCACCCTGCATGTATACACAGAGTTTCTCACCATCTACTCCAGTCATATCATTGACACATTCTCCAAAAAGCCGGATACGGTGTGCAGTCAGGCCTGAGCATTGCAACAGGAGATGTTTGAAATCCTCCATAATATTGACATGTTTACAAAATCTACAGAAACCCAACCTTTTAGGCAGACCCCTGCAGATACAAGAATGTTCGTTCGTATTTATAACATTCATACAAAATCTCATGAACGTGTAACGGCCTGCAAAATCAGAAAATTTCTGAGCACACATCTCAGCCACCCAGTACTTTTTGTGTACCAGAAGCACGCTCAAATGCAAACGATGTTTCCCAATTGAGCTCCAAGTAGATATCCAATCATTCTGCTAAATTCTCATTTTAACACATACAGGTTCTTGCATCAGCCAATCAACATTTACTTTGCACTCCTGTATTTTACCCGCGCAATATTCTGCACAATCTTTTACAGGACGGCCTACTATAACTCAATTCATTTCGTAGACAGTTATATAGGGTTTCCCAGGAGGAGCATATCATTTTCCAGAATAGTTACAAACAACGCCATACAGTAATACTTTGCAGAGAGGTCAAGCCAAGACCGTAGCTTATAACTTCCATCGGTAAAAATGTTGGTAAGAAAAATAATACTTTCTTCCAAATTAGTAACTCATAATATATAATCTCCTCAGCCAACCAAGGAGGGAGTACCTCCAGTCCATACACCAATTTGGGAATCACTTTCCTCCTATAAAATGTTAATACCGGTAAAAACAAGAATTTGCCACATTTACGATCTATCGCCCTCATTTGTCCTGCAAGAAGGGCTTTTTTGTATCCATGTCGTAGAAATGTTTTGTTTGGGTGGGCTTGTATGGGCACTCCTAGATACAATATAGATGATGTTATACCCAGCCTTCCTCCTTCAATAAACCAGGTAAACTGACATTTTTTCTGTTTTTTACAACATTTAATAATATTTGTCTTCAATGGGTTCATTTTAAAATAATTTAATTTCATGTGATTTTTAAAAGCATCTAATAAACGCTGTAGTCCAATTTGTGCCTTATCAAAAATAATAAAATCATCGGCATAAGCTGTCCATATAATACTTAATTTCCCCACCTTTGGGCTCACAAAGGGCATCTTTTTTCGAGGGACTCCTATATCTCATTTACATATTTACCAAATGTATGTATTCTATCTATCTTGCCCTTCTACCAACTAAACTAAACCCTTGTGCATTTTCTAACTCTAGGTAGCACTGATGGTCTGCTTATCTAGGGTGAGGGGATAGATAAAGAAGCTTGCCCTATTGCTTGTCTAACACAATTAATAAAATTTGTTTAAGAAACACATGTCATCTTGGCTACAACATGTGTCATCTACTTCGCAAGTGAAATGCTTGTAATTTTATTTGTTTTCTATGCAAAGCAGATAGTTAAAGAAGTCTATTAAAATTGTTACCAATCTCTATGTGTTTACTATGAAATCACAGTAACAAACAGATCGAGTAATAGAAGAGGATGGAAATATACTCCCCAAACACTATAAAAAGAGTTGAAATATTTAAGACTCTAGTTTAGTGTGTGGGGTACAACACAGAAACATCTCGGTCTGTTTGTTACTGTTTGTTATCTATCCCCTCACCCTAGATAAGCAGACCATCAGCGCTACCTAGGGTTAGAAAATACATGAGGGTTTAGTTTAGTTGGTAGGAGGGCAAGATAGAATAGATACATTTGGTGAATATGTAAATGATGAAGAATCAACTGCCTGAGTTCCGAGCGTGTGACAATGATGAATAGGGAAACCTTCAGGTGTGAGACCCCTTACAGTCCAATATGTGTGTTTTTGACTCTCATATATGTGCCAACTATAGGTTAAAGAGCCAGGGGGCTAAAACACACCCTACCTTAAGCCTAAACAAGTTATAATTTCTCTTGACATGGTTCCATCCATATTGAGTGTAACCTGCACGGAAGTATCTGTATGCAGGTAGATCATTGGCAAACTCCAATTACGTAGCTTGGTCCACAACAGGTTGCAGTCTACCATATCAAAGGCCATTGTTAGATCAAAGACCGCCGCGTAGGTTGGGGAATCAACACTTTTCCAAGCTATTTATTGGATAGAGGAAACCAAAAAGGTGCTACAGTCTGTCGCTATATTTCTGCAGAAACCAGTCTGAAATGTACTCGATGTCATTTTCATTTTCCCCTCTTTCTAATTTCCCCAAATTGACAGCAGCAAATATGTTGCTATCTGCATCTAGAAACGTGATAGGTCTGTAGTTTAACACATTTAACAATCTTTGTGAATAGAACATACAATATCCCACCCCATAATTCAGGTTTTATTTTAAAAACGTTGACAGTTGGTTTGGGTGGCCAGCTCTAGAGTTACTAGCGTTCTTAATTAGACATTCTATGTGCCCTATCGTAATGTCCAATTGCCAATTAACGTTGGGACCCTCAGAGGCACAGTCAGGCATGTTGCAAATGTTTCCATACAAACTCCTAAAGTGTTCCATCCACACACTTTCCTCTATTTGGTTTCACTGTATCTCAGTTTGTTTGGCCTCCAAGGCATTTACGGCCTTCCAAAAATGTTGCTCTGTTTTTTTTTTTTTTTATTATGATATCTAACATAAACTCTCAATCTCTTTGTTCCAGAGAGTGTTTGCTACTTACACCAATTACGCCATTGTTGTTGTTTCTTTTTAATAAGCAGAGCTCTCTCAATTAGATCTTTAGTACTCCTTTTTATTTGCCTTGACTTTCTCCTACTGCCCGTCTTCCCTTCCTCAACTATCTTATCCTACCGGTGCGGTTTCTGGACCACTGTTTTTAGTTGGGAATTACCCCCTGTAACAGCGTTTATATTTTGCCAGACCAAACGGTTTATGCTACTAACCGAATGTAGCTCTAACTTTTCCTGCAAATTTGAAGCAATAAAAATGTGTTTAATTTTTTAATTGAAAAGAATAGTGTTATATTTGTTCGATTTCACCTGATTACCTTGATTTCTGTCCAAGGTGGTTTTGAAACTTGATTTGTCTCAAGATGTGAGTCTTCCTGCGTTTTTTTAGAATCTCTCTCCCCTGAGGAGCTGGCTTGGCACGCCATTGATGGCGTTGGAATATCTGGCCAGGACAGCTGGTTTTCGGAGGTTGGACAGCCTGCTGGTGACATTTGCTGCCTCTGGTGCAGGAAGGCATCTGCAGTGTTCATCAGCTGGTGGATTAAGACAGTTATCTCTATGGCTTTTCGGTCTTCTCAGTTGCTAGTTCCTCTGCATGTCCAGGGTCGTTCCACAAGGGACATGGCAGCCTCCTGGGCTGATGCGCTGGGAGCCCCTCTTCATGAGAACTGTAGAGTGGACACCTAGGCAGATCAAAATACTTTCATCATGCACTACTGGCTCAATGTCGGTAAAGCTAGGGATGGAGCCTTTGGGGTTTGGTTGTTGTTGATGGGTCAACTGTGACTGTTGTTGGTTCCTTCTTACAGTAAATTGGTGGTGGCTGCTGCATTGCTACTTTGGTTCGGTGTGTGTCATTGGACCCTTCCACATATATCTTGGCTTGGGTAAACCTCATAGGTACATACTGGAATGAGGAGGAGAGATGTGGAGGTAATGCTCTGAATACTCTTAGTCCTACTCCTCCTCGTCCCAGTACTGCTGATCCTCCATTCCCAGTCCCATGATCCAACTTGTCTTTGAACAAACTGAGGATTGCGGGCAAGTGAGGGGGTATTGTACCTCTGGGTAAAAGAAAAAAAAGTTTCTGTATGAGACGTGGAGACTCATAGATAAGTACAGTGATGAGAAGGAGTCGAATTAGAAGACATGAAGATTACCGGTAAGCAATCAGAGCAGTAACCTTTGACGTTGTCTGTCAAAATTAGCAAAGATTCAGACAATCTCACTCAAACCTAGTTCATAACAACATTTTAAGATTAACTTTTGTAATACCTCCACGTCCCTCTTCCTCGTCCAGTACTTACTTATGAGGCACAAGGCCTCCATGAGACGAACCCTTTTCTATTTATCAGACTCCTTCCCATGTCCCTCCTCCATTCCAGGGTGTATAACACACCCCGGCATGTCCCAGTATTGTTTCAGTTCCTGCCTACAGGTAGGCACCCTGGTGGTTCGCTGGGATGCTTACTGCATGCTCCTCCCTCTGCAGGGTTCTGGGGGACAACGATCCGGCCCTCCTCGAGGTGGCCAGCAGCTGGGCTGCCTGGTCGACGATGGGGTCCAGTGGCTTTCGGTGCCCCTGCTGGGTGAGGCGCAGCAGTAGAGTGATTCCTGGTGGCACAATCTGCTTCCCTGCTGGGCGGCTATGCAGTTGCATATCCTCCCACCGACCTTCAGATGGGTGGGGGTACCTGGCAGAGGTCATGCCACGACACATGGCCCCTGTCTCAGAATCGCCACGCCTGGGTCGTTCAGGTATGGCGGAGCATGCGTGCAAGGTGTCCATTATGTTTCTTTTGGCTGGACTTGGGGCAGTTGCCTAGTTGCGCCGGGCTGCCTGGTGACCTCAGCACGTCTATGTCATGAAGGGGGCGGGCTTTTCAACGCCCGCTCTTTTTAATTTATGTGGTAGTCTCGGCGGGGGATGCACGATGATGTCTTTTCCTGTGTGTATCTCAGATTGATCACTATGGGGAAACATGCTGGTAAGCAACAACATGTAGGGGTTACCTCCTCCTACAGCTCTTCATCCCATGAGAAGGTGCATCAGCCCAAGAGGCGGCAATCCTCCCCGGATGTCACTGATAGCCGGCCGGTGTGGCTGTTTCGCAAGGTTATGCAGGAGGAACAGAAAGAGAAGAGAGGAGCACAGACAATCTGTTCATCATATTCTTCATCCTCCTCATCCTCCAGTACTTCTGACCCCGAGCCAGAGTCAGATCACATGGGAAAATACCTGGACAGGGAATCTGTGGCCAGAGTCATGGTTCAGGTGGCTACCTACATGGGTTTTCCAGCACAAGGGCCAGTGGTGCCAGGCGACAGGCAGGGGAAGCCCACTCCTCCCCAATTCAGGCACACCTTGAAGGCGGGTCTCCCGCTCCTGACTGAAGTGAAGGATGAGGTCTTGTTGGAGTTGCGGAATCTGGAGAAGGCTTATGTCCCTAGATTCATCTCCAAACCTTTCCACTCGTTGGTGAGGAAAGCTTGTTGCCACAAGCTTTCGCGGTGGACACTATCATTCTTTGTCTGGTGGGGAAATCCTCTGCCTCTCCGGAGGTTGTCAGTCATGTTGGGGATTGTAAGGTGGATTCCAGTTTGAAGAAGGTCTATTCTGGCTCCCACCTGGGCATGTGGGCCACTACCTATGCATCCTATAGGGCGTAAATGGCTTTAGGGACTATGCAGTCCTTGGAGCACACCCTAGATGTCAGAGCTGATTATGCTCCCATGCTACAGGACTTGAAGGGACAAATCAAACTATTGTCCGACTTGGCTTATGACGGGATGAAGGCAGCTGCCATCTCCATGGGGGTGTGCATGTTCATGACTGGCATACGGATTCCCATCAAAAGTCTATTGCCATCAAGAAGTCTTTCGACAGGAAGACGTTGTTCATGGTTGACCTGGACAAGGCCCACAAGGTCTTCAAGGCCGATACGAATGCTAACAAACTGCGCTGAAAGTCCAAGATCAAATCACAGCCCTCCAGGGAAGTGAAGGATTCTGGCAGGAGCCAGCAGTCCAGACAGCATTTCCAGCAAAGCTGGGGTAAAGGGAAACCACAGTCATCCCGGAGACCCGGGAATGTCTGTTCCACAGTACGTCTGCAGAAGTCCTGCCAACAGGCCAGTGGAGACCAGGCTCTGATTCTTCTCTGAGGCATGATTGGCTCTGCCATCGGATGCTTGTGTGGCCAGGGTGGTGCAGACGGAATTTGTGATTCCTCACCACCGGAGTGGCCTTCACTCCCCTGCCCCAGTGCCGGGTCAAATGTCGGGCCATGCATAGCAACATCCATATCTGCTGGCCAAGGACATTATCCCCAGGGTTCCAGCTTGGCTGGAGGGGTTCAGATTTTATTCTATCATCTTCCTTGTACCAAAACCTTCTGGGAAATTCTGGCTCATTCTGGACCTGAAGTGGTTGAACCTGTTTGTTGCCAACCGGAATTTCAAGATGGAGACTCTTCAAACAATCATTCCCCTGATACAGGAGGGGGACTTACTTGCCTCTTTGGATCTGCAGGATGCTTATTATCATGTCCCCAATTGGCTGGCTCATCCAAAATGTCTGCGGTTTTCTGTGGGCAAGCATCATTATAAGTTCCATGCTTATCCCTTTGGACTGAAGACCGACCCCAGGTCTTCACGAAGGTCCTGGGACCGGTGGTGCTGGCTCTTCCTGCTTAGAGGATACAGACCTTTCACTATCTTGATAACTGGCTGGTACAGGATTCCTCCCAAGAGGCTCTAATGCTACAAGTGTCCATCGTCTGCAGGACTTTTGAGTCTGTGGGGTTCAACTTGAACGTAACAAAATCGCACTTGCAACTGTCTCAGGATCTCCAATTCATTGGAGCTCAGTTCTGGGCGGCCAGGGGCTTAGTCCTGCTGCTGAAGGACAGGTCCGTCAGGATTCGGAAACTGGTTCAGGCCTTCACTTTGTTCAATAACTATATGTGAATGTTTTGCACCAAACCTATGAATGGAATTTTGGTGTCTATGTTTTTAAATTCGGTAAACTCATTAAAAAATCCTTTTTGTGCCAGGATATACTTGGGCTCACCCTGGTGGACTCACAGGAATTTGAAGACATCCTTCCTGTCTCGGGAGCCTTGAAGGAGCAGTCCCAGTGGTGTTGCAGCTGCTGAATCTCATGCTGGGGTTTTGTTAGGAATCACTCTCAAGGGTTACCCCAGCCACGTAGGTTTGCCCGCAAAATGCAGTCAGCACAACAAACCACAACACCTAGATACAGATGCTCTAATGCCCTGCAACGGAGAGCGCCGTTTCTAGCTCAATACAGATTGACAAGGCAACGGGGTAAAAAAACACCACGTTGCGCTGCCGCCAGCAATCACTCAAGTGACACCTGAACACGTAGCGTCAGGAAAATAAAGCCAACCCCCAACCCGTTGCTCGCCGCTTCTGATTGAATTTATGGACTTCGTTCTTTCCCCCTGATTCTGGTTTCTTGTTTGTTCAGCCCTTGGTTTTTGACTTCTGTAATACAACCGTGTTTTGTTTTGTATTGCCTACAGCCTGCAGCGATGCGTGCCTTGTGCACGCGGCTGCTTCATCTATCTACGAACGCTGACAAACCCTACCTTCTGTCTAACGGATTGCCTCTGCCTGCTCCCAATTGTACCTCCATTACCTGCACACTGACAAACTCTACCTTCTGGCGAACGGATTGCCTATGCCTGCTCCCAATTGTACCTCCATTGCCCGCACGCTATCAAACCTTACCTTCTGTCTCCTGGACTGTCCTTGCCTTTTCCTATTGGTAACTTCTTTGCTCGCACGTTCCCAAATTGTTTCTGTATGAACGGACTCCTGCACAACTCTGTTGTGTCCTTGCACACCATCCACTTGTTGCCCATAGGATATTCATCAAAGGAAAACATTCTTCATTCAATGACCTGTTTATTCTGGCCACCGGAGAACAGCTCCCGACTGCATCTTTATTCAACATTCCCTTTGGATTATTGCAGACTAGAGACGCTTGCTGTTCCCATCGGCAGAGGCGTCCTCGTGCCGTCGGGATAGGTTCTGGAAATTGGGACTGTCAAGGTTGTTAGGCATCCTTGTGTCGTCGGGGTAGGTTTTTGGACTTTGGGATTGCCTCACGGATCGTCTCAGCCCTCTGATACCATCGGACCAGGACCTGGGATATACCACCACGCTCCAGAGTAGAACACTGTCAGCCTCTGGTAAGACTGCTCTTTGGTTACTTAACAATAGTCTTATCCTCTTGTACAGCAGTAATCTTGCAGTCGGTCATATTTTATATATCCTTTTTGTTAGGTATTCGGTTTCCCCAAATATCATGAGGAATATTGTCATCTCACCCTACTAGCTTTGCATTCCTATCTCTTGGGTTCTTCTTTCTGCAGGTTGGTGCGCAAATTCTGTATTCTATTTTGTTAATTGTATACAGTCATTGGCACTGATTACTTCCCTTGTGTTTTCTCTAGTCAGCGTTTCCAAGGGTGTGTCCCCTCTTCCAACTATTTGATCTTTCTGTCTGGTAACTACTCATCAGAAAGTTACAATTGTAGGAATAATTCTTCAGCGACTCCTGTCTGGTCAGACGTCTGGTTATCTAATTGATCAAGGTTTTGGCTCTGAGTCCTAACAGGTTTCCACTACATCAGCCTTGTCCGATCACGATTGTTACTGATGCTAGCAAACTGTGGTGGGGTGCGACGGTGTGGTACTTCTCGCATTAGGAGAAGTGGGGTCTCTGGAGGCTTTGCGCTCCTCCAATTGGAGGGAATTGGCTGCAGCAGTGAGGGCCCTGCATGTGTTTGGGTCGGTTCTCCGGTGGAAGGCTCTACTTCTCAGGATGGACAATACGTTGGTCATGGCTTATATCAACCAATAGGGAGCTATCCGCTCACAGGGGCTGGAGGCGTTGGCCTGTTCCTTTGAGGGTGTGGGCCGATTCAGCAACTATTGTCTTTGAAGGTGGTACATATCAAAGGGGTGGACAATGTGGTGGCGGTCTGCTTGAGCAGCGTTTTGTTGTCTGTGGCTTGGGAACTGAAGGAGGACGTGTTCTGGTTGGTTTCAGCTCTGGACCTGTTTATCTCTCCCCTCAATGCAAAGGTGGGGTCTTTTTGCTCCTGGTTTTCCTGTGCGGACGCGTAAGGGGTGGATGCCTTGAATATTCCCTGGTTTCTGGGTCTGTTGTACGGATTACCTCCTCACCCGTTGATTTCCGAAGGTGGTGGTGGTGAAAATCAGAGATTCCAGGGTGGAGATGAATCTCCTGGCACCTTTTTGGCAAATGAGATCGTGGCTCCTCCTGGTGTTGAAATTGGCGGTGACTCTGTTTTTTCTGTTACTGACCTCTGCCTGCCCTCTGCTTCTAGAGTTGGGGGATTCTGCGGTCGGGGTGCCTCACTTGGAGGTCTGGAGACTGAAAGGGAAGACCTGCAGTGTCTAGGTCTGCCCGCTTCTTTGGCACAGAGAGTGCAGTGTGCTCAGCAGCCGGCCACGTTGAAGGTGTATGATCGATACTGTGGACATTTTTCTAATTGGTGAGAGCGTTTGGGGTTATCGGCTCTGCAGAGTTCTACTCCAGCTATCTTGCAGTTTCTGGTTAAGGGGTTTGTTTTGGGCATTGCGGTCTTCACCCAGTGGTCCCAGTCTGCGGCAATCAGTGCCATACAGAAACCTTTGAATGGGGTAGCTGAGCATGAGTACCTGGTCAACCAGTTGTTGGAGTTCTCTCATTCCCGAACTTGTTTGGTGACTGGTTTTCCAAAGTGGGCCTTGCAATTGGTGTGGAGGGCCTTTTAGTGCGCTCCCTTTGCGCAGGTGCCAGAGGTGGTCCTGAAGTTTGTTACTCTGAAAGTTGTGTTCCTTGTGGCCATCTCATTCGCTAAGAGATTGGGGCGCTTTTGTGCAGGGCCCCCTATTTGGAGGTTCATTTTGATGCCTTGTTTTTGCATTGTGATCCAGCTTTTCGACCAAAGGTGTACTCTAAGTTTCATTTGGCACAGGAGGTGGGTAGTCTATTCAGAGTGGAAGCATTAGATCAATCAGTAAATAGAATTGGGGAACCCTCACATGTGATGCCAGGGTGGAGCATTTGTTTAGAGAACAACCAACATTTGCTTATAAGAGAAGCACAAACTTGAGAGACCAATTGATCAAGACCAGACCAGCTAAAAAAACTCTATTGACCAAAGAGACAAGTACTTTCCCCTGTTTGCCTTGTATAAACCGCAGGTTTGTAACAAAGGGTCACATTATAAATCACCCCAGAATTGGAGAGAGAATCAAGATAGTTTTTCTACATGCAATACCAATAATGTGATCTATACTGTTAAATGCCCATGTTCGGTATATTATGTTGGACAATCTAAAAGGCCATGCAAACAAAGATTGAATGAACACCGATCTTGTATTAGGACCAAGAATGTCAACTCAGCTGTGACCAAACTTTGGCTAGAAAAAAAGACATGATATTTCACAAATTTGTTTCCAGGTTGTGGAAGTAATTGGGAAAAAAGACCCACATGAAGTACCGGCTAAAAGACATAATCAAAGAGAGACATTCTGGATTGAAAAACTGGATGCCCTGACCCCAGGAGGAATTAATGAAGAAGTGAACTACATGTGCTTCATATGAAGTGAGGGATACAATATATGTATTGCTATATGACATTTTATGACGAGCAACAGGTACACACCACTTTGGCAACACCTGATAATGTGGAAGTAGCATCTTGTATAATGACCCACTAGGTTTACATATGTTATGCATTTTAGCGAACATGTACACTCCTTGCAAGGGTGTGTTCGGGGAGAGCCCTTATATAGGTATTACATATCAGGAGTTGATAAAGTAACAATATCAACTTGATAAGGACAGCCACACCTGTGTTCTACATTATGTTGTCCAGTTTGCCTGACACGGACATCGTTGGTAGTTGATTATGAAGCCAATGGAGAGAATCATTTACACATGTTAATACATCCCATTTGGATTTATGATTTTGCTACAATGCTGTAATCCTTAGCGTTTCATGCTGTACAAATGTAAGGTACATTTAAAAGTCTGTGTACGTCGTGTTAGACAGCTTTACGATCTAGTCATTATTATACTGACCACTGTACGTGCATGTATGAAAAGCACATCACCAGTCTTAACGATTTCTTGATGATATCCGATGGGTACCTGTAAAGATGTACTTGTATTGCCACCTTTTCCATTTTTGTTCCGCACACCTGTTCCCATATAATAGCAGTAAGAACATGATATGAGGGATGGGGCAAGTGTTATGTGTAAATACACCTGAACTGCTGCCTATTCCTGTTTGTTTGGCGTGCGCTGATTCAAAGTCATCGTGTGCGCGCGCGCGTGACATCACGCCGCCCGCACAAGCAGCATTTTAATGACAGGTAAGGTGGCAGCCATACACGTATTATGGCGCTGTAGCTCTTTAGGGCTCCCACATGTAAACGCTGGTAAAAATGTTGGGTCTTTAGGGGGATTGATAGTTGTTCTCACTAGATGAGGAACACTATTTGAAACTGCATCTGTCTGATTCTTTCTCCTTTTCTAGGTGGAACTTAACAATTTAACCTCATAGAGGTTTTTCAGAAGACTCAGGTACACTTTTTCTTATCCATTGGGTGTACCTTAATAAAAACAAAGTAATCAGACTTGAAATTTCAACTGGTGATTCCATGTTTCTTTTTGCAGTCATGCAATGATCGCTTGATGTATTAAGGGAACATTGTATGTGTCTAATAACGATTTATTCTTTCTCATTTCTCTTTATCTCTTTATATAACTTTTTTTTCTTCTGTGTTTGTTTTTATGTACAATTCTCAATTGGAATGGAATTATGTGCTTGATAAATATGATAGTGTTTAGCCCTGAGGATGGATATGAATCCAAAATGCATTGGCTATAAGAACACTTTGGCAAATTGCACTGCCTTTTTGTAACAGATAAATGACTGAGTTATAAAATAATAATCAATGGAGATGTGATTTAATATTGAAGAGGTTTTGAAATAATTTGAACTAATATATGATATGATATGGCATTCATAACGTGCCTATACACAAGTGTTTCAAGGCGCGACGAGGCAAGGGAGGGAGAATAGAGGGAAGACAGAAACAACAATCTTACTAGGCCAGGTGACATTGAGATTGTGCAAGTACAGGGGAAGGGGGAAAGGGAAAAAGTGCAGGGGAAGGGGGGCAGTGCAGTAGATGGAAACAACAGTAAAAATAAATAGAATAAATAAAAGCAATAAGTAAAAGTGCAGCCAGCTGGTGGCAAGGGTAAGTGCAGAAATCAGGTGTCAATTGTTGGTAGGGGGATGTAGGGATACAGAAAACAGTCCCCAAGAGCGGGGATTGCCAGGGGGGCAGTGCAGGGGTGCAACTGGTGAGGAAGGGACCTGGGCCCAAGATCAGAGGGTAGTCAGGTGACCAGTGCAGTTTCAGCCAGGAGTTCAACAGGGGAGAGGGGGAGAGAAAGTCGAAGAAAAGAGGAATGTTTTGCAGTGCTTCTGGAACCGGAGATGGTGCTCCTCAAGTTTCAGAGAGGCAGGAAGGCTGTTCCAGAGGGAGGCCCCAGCCAAAGAAAGAGATCTCCCACCAACTCGATGCTTGGAGAAGCGACTGACCCTGAGGGAGTTGGAGGAGGATGAGTGAAGAGCATGCGAAGGAAGATAAGAATATAAAATATGAATGTTGTCATTACCCCAACTATATGGGATTAAAGAGTGCACTTGGTAGGTTCATAGGTCACTGTGAACTTTTTTTGTTTAGATTGATATCTTGGTTCCAAAGGATTTGTTTACCAAGAAGCTCCATGAACACTATATGTATTGCTCAGAATATTCTATAACCACAAGGTGTTTTTGTCATCCCTTTTTCCGGATCCGGGTTCACCTAAGGAGGTTTGTTGGCACACCCTGAACGTCTGTAGGGCTGTTCTGGTATATTTGGAGAGTACTGCATCCACACGGTGGTCAGGCAGTCTGTTTGTTACATTTGGGGGACCGCATGCAGGGAGGAAGACTGCGGTTCCTATGATCAGTCGGTGGATCAGGGAGGTGATTTATTTGTTTTATGAGGTGTTACGGAGTGGACCTCCGATATGTATTTCCCCTTTAAGGGGGTGTGTACCTTGGTACGGTGTTACCCTTTTAAGATGGGCCAAGATAATAAAAGGGAGCCTGCAGGCAAGTGCCAGCAGAACGGCCGCAGGCACCATGACCAACTAACTGGTGTGTGTGTCTTCTATTGTGGCCTGCAGGCCTGCCCTGTAGACACAGGGCCTGCAGGCCACGGTGCCCTGAAGTTCCCTGTTTAGCTTGCAGGGCAGGATCCTATGAAGGCCCACGGCCAGCCATGCCGATCACTGAGGCTCTGAAGCCTCCCGAGTGCTGGTGTCCCATAGCACTGTAAGGTGGGGCTGGTGCGATGTCCATGGCCAGCCCCCACCCATGCAACTTGCGAGGCCCCGAGCCTCCTGATGCTGGTGTCCCATGGCATCCAACGGGGGAGCTGGTATGATGTCCCATGGGCAGCTCCACCCCCTAACACGAGGGTTCCGGGCAGCCCTTTCCCTTGGGGGTGCGGGCAGGTTTGCAAGGGGTATGTCGACTTCCTGGGCAGAGGCTTGAGGGGTGGCCTTGCAGGAGATTTGTAAATCGGCCACGTGGGCTGATCCCAACATGTTCACAAGGCACTACTGCTTGAACTTGCACTCAGAAGAGGCTTCCTCCATACATGCCAACACTCCCGATTTAGGTGGGAGACTCCCGATTTTTTATTGAAAAATCGGGCTATATTTTAGTGTCTCCCACCTAAAATAACGATAACCCCAATGCAATCCTATGGGGAAAATACATGCTCCTGCCTGCTGTGGTGAAATCTCCCCCCAGGGGCTCCCGAATGTTGGCATGTCTGTTCCTCATTTGGCCAAGGGGTTCAGAGCGCTGGCGCTTCATGATACTGTGGTGGTGTTGTTGTTGTATTGTTTTGCAATAAAGTGTTGGTGTCTGTGCTCTCCATTATTTCTGTTGGGAGTCTGCTCGTCCAATTCCTTGGGGGGCTTTGGTATGCCTCATAAGTAAGCACTGGACGAGGAAGAGGGACGTGGAGATAATGATCTGATTACTTACAGGTAATCTTCATTACTCTTAGTCCTGCACTTCCTCATCACAGTACTTACGACCCACCGCTCCCTCTCTCATAGCTCTCAACTCACACGCTTTTGGCAGGTGTCACCCGCCTTGTAAACAGCTGATTTACCCGCCAAGCCTCCTGCACGCCCATTCATTTCAATTGGCCTCTCACCCGCCAAAAATAAAATTGGGTGTTTTCACCCGCCTTTGCGACACAAATGGTTGAGATCTATGCTCTCTTCTTAGGACAGGAATGGGTCTTGGCACTCTGGGTGTGCGTTGGAAAAAATGGGGCATGCCGGAGTGCTGGTGTGTTATACTACCTGGTATAGGGGCGGGGCATGGAGAAATACAAAAGGGACTCCAATAGCTCTCAACCTTTCATGGCCCCTGGGTGGGTGAAAACACTTGATTTTGTATTTGGTGGGTGAAAGCCAATTGATTCCTATGGGCGTGGAGGGAGTTTGGCCATTGAGAGAGCTGCCTAAGTGGCAGGTGATACCCGCCAAAAGCGTGTGAGTTGAGAAGTATGGACTTCCTGTCAATCAGGTTGGTACCTCATAAGTAAATACTGTGACGAGGAAAAACAGGTCTAGGAGTAATGATTATTACCATTAAGTATTCAGATTATTTACAAAACTCAATTACTCAGGTACTTGTAAAATTCTAAGTACTTAGTAATTCAAAAAAACATACAGCGCCTTTGACCCTTGTGGCCGTTTTACCACGAGACAGGGCAGGCAATCCCTGCAATCAATAACCCCATTCCAATATGGCGGAGGTGCTCACACACATCCCATGCCTTTACATATCTTGCAAAAGGGTAGGAACGAAATGTTGACGGAACCTTCATATCCGAGCACCGACGTCCAATCGGGTACGAGATGGTCACTTCCGGGAGCTCCCAGCTGCGGGCGGAGATGGGGTTTGAGTGGCCCTGGCAGTACAGCTTCCCCCCGTTTTTCACGTGAGTGCTGTGGGCGGAGACTTCGTGTGACACCGTGATCCAGAGATCACCCATCGGGTCGGGAGGTGCTTTCCTGACCCCATAGAGCACGAGCCATCATGTTCCCACCACTTCCTGATGGGACATGTTGTCACCTGTCAACGCATGGGGGCGGGGGAGCTTTGAGGGAGTGACAGTGTAATAAGAAGGGTGCACCCGAGTTATCTTTTGAGTTGGAATCTCCCTTTCCGTGGAACACCCGAGGGAACCCTGAGGTATGACATTAATAAGAGCGGGCATTCCCATGGGAGCGCCTTACTATGTAATAAAAGGGTCAAATCCAAGCGGGGCTGGGGATGCATGGGGTGTTTGCCATCCATTTCAATGAGTGCCACCCTCTCCCCACGTGAAGTTCCTAGCATACATTTCAAGCAATAAGAGGAGGGAGATTTAAAGGAAAAAAAAATAGCTCTGTATTTGCCCACTGAGTTGCGTTACAGTGAAGACTGTTCAAGTTTCCCTTGGCTATGCGTGAGAATGCCAGCCAGGCTTGGTTTTGATTTGGAGTTCTTGTTTCAAATGGGAAAGCTACACCTACAGATCTCAGAATACAAAGGGTGAACCTTGCTGGATGGCGTTTTAAAGCATGCCCACGGGAAACGTGAGAGCTATGAGGGTGGGTGATGGTTGTTTTGGGGAGAATGACATTGAATCATAATTAAGAAATGTAAAATTTTGAGTAGTGAGTCGCCGACCTCTTGAGTGTTGCTGTCCTCCGTGTTCTGATTAACACCCAAGTGCAATGAGGGAATGTTCCTGGGGGTGTTAAAAGTCATCCCCATTGCAATAAAATATACCAAACGTTGCCTTGGCTTGCGCCCAGTTTGGGAGAGTTGGTAGAAAGTAATGGAAACTTTGAGGTTGTAAAATGCCCTAATATAAGGGGGCCACACCCTGATAATCTCAAAGGGACAGCAAGTGCAGTAAGTTAGCCTGGTTGACCCAGAACTTTATCACTGTACACACCAATATAATGAACAGGTTCATCCTAATGGAAGCTGAGCAGGTGTGAAATATGTGGCACAGGGTATTAGTGTTGTATCCTAGCTGAAGCTTCATGTGTCCTGGGAATCTGTAACAAGGCAACTGCCTGCTCCCTTATTTGATTGAGGATGAAAAATGATATGATTGTGTGAAAGTCAACAAAACAAACTTTTCATCAGGGACGTCCTTTCACCAAAAGGACACGGGTAGCAGAAGTGACATCACACAACCCTTGACCCCTGAAAATCACAGGAAGTGACATCATGGGAAGTGATAAAACACCACCTTGACAAAACAGGAAGTGGCATCACATAGCATTGTACTTAAGCACACTACGATATATATAGTTACAATATCACTAATGCGATATACATGTCGCACAAGATTGAATCACCATATGTATTGTTAATAACATTGTGTAGACCCGTATTACCAAATTACTGTGAATGCAAGCAGACGTCCAAGGGCAAATGATAATGATGTGTTATTATATAGCACATACGCTTGATATGCATACAATATCACCCAACCTTTGTTTGTACTAATTTATAGACCCCAGATGGATTTCTTTATTTATTTGGAAGGTGCCAAAAGCCGGGGGGCATTGGGGCACCTATAACACTCAAACGGGAGGATGACCATCAAGGAACAGGACAAAAGGGAAGCGTACAATCGGGGGGGGGGGGGATCACTTGAAAAGATACGTTTTCAAAGCTTTTCTGAAAGTTCCTAGTGCCTCTTCTGACCTCAGGGTAATGGGGAGAGCAGAGAGTTCAGAAAGATTGCTGCCTTACCTGGAAAATATCTGCCAATTCCATTAGTACGTCTATGATGAGGGCAGATAATCTGCTTCTTTCCCCTAGAGCGCAGATTTTCTTGGCGGGCAATATTGTGGAATGAATGATTTTAGATAAGCAGTGGCTTGTCCAGAGATGCATTTGAAAACCATATTTCCTGTCTTTAAACAGGATTCGTTCCTTGACAGAAAGCCAGTGAAGGTTATGTCTGTGATTGGAGCACAGCATCATTTTGCAGAACGTGATATCTATTTAGGCATGAGTTGTAGACTCCAATAAATAGGGAGTTATAATAATTTAACATTGAGTTGATTGTTGCTCGAGCTATGGTGGCACTGTTATCTTCCGAATGGTACGGACAAATGTTTCTGAGAAGATGCAGCTGGTAATTACAAACTTGGATAAGCTGATTGACATGTGCCTCGGAACTCAAGAGTGGCCTGCAGCTGAACTCCAAGCATTTTCATCTTAGTTTGAACCTGGATGGTGTGGTCTCCGATTCTAAAACTCGTGAAAGCTGGATTGAATTTCGTCCGGGCCTGCCTGGAGCCAAAAAACTGAATTTCTTTCTTGTTGGTGTCCAGTCAAAGTCAGTTGGAGGCCATCCAGAGTTCTATCTGTCGGAAGATGTGGGAGATGCATCTGTTATCCTTGAAATGGTCCCCAGTGGATTCTAGGACCAGTTGGGTGACATCGGCGTAGTTTGTAAAAAATACCCCTTGATCACCCACTAGTGAACAGAGAGTTCTTGTGTGTATGTTGAACAAGATGGGGGACAAACTTGCCCCTTGAGGAACACCGCACCAAATGGGAGCTAATGGAGAGACTACCTATTCCCCACTGAATTTTGGATTTTCTTCCTGATAGAAACAACTCTCGGAGGAAAGTCCCAGATGGTGTAAGGACTGCAGGAGGCGTTGTTGATCGACCAAGTTTAAAGCCACCGACAGGTCCAGAAGTACCAGCATTCCCATGCCCTTTTCGATGATACCCAGGATAGGATGAAAAGGCTGAGTTGGCCTTGCTGGGATTTGAACATGCAACCTGCTGAAAAAACACACATCCTCCATCCCCCCCACTCCCAGCAATCACTCGACCCACTGAGCTATCTTACCAGCTATAGTTATCAAATTGGCCATAGTCAAATGAGCAATTACATGTCTGAATGATCTCAAACTGGTAACTGAGATTTAACAGCAGTCCAGTTCATCTGCAGGTCTGGTGCAAAGTTGGCCACATATCAAGCCTGCGTGGATCTACTTTTCAGGCTTCAGACGTTGACAGAATACATTTGATTTGATATGATATTGCATTTGTAACCCGCCTATACACAAGTGTTTCAAGGCGCGACGAGGCAGGAAGGGGGAACAAGGGGAAGACAGACAACGATCCTACTAGGCCAGGTGTCATTCAGATCGCGCAAGTGCAGGGGTAGGGGGAAGGGAAAAAGTGGAAGGGCAGGGGGGAAGTGCAGTAAAGGGTAAGAAGAATAAAAATAAATAAATGGGGCCAGCTTGCGGCAAGTGCAAGGTAAGTGCAGACAAGTGCTGGGAAGGGGGGGCTGTAAGGATACAGAGACAGTCCCGCAGTGCAGGGGTTGCCAGGGAGGCAGTGCAAGTGGAGAGTGGCTGGGCCAAGGACCGAGGTCGGTGAGAGTGGCCCAGTTGCAGTTTCAGTGAAGAATTTAGCAGGGGAGAGGGAGAGAGAAAGCAGAAGCAAAGAAGGTTTTGAGGTGCTTCCGGAACCGGAGATGGTTCTCCTCAAGTTTCAGGGAGGCAGGAAGGTTGTTCCAGAGGGAGGCCCCTGCCGCGGAGAGATCTCTACCCCCAGCTCGTTGCTTGGCGAAGCGGCTGACCCTGAGGGAGTTGGAGACGGATGAGCGAAGAGCTCGAAAAGGAAGATATTTTGGAAGAGAGAGTTGAAGGTATTTAGGCCCCAGACCCCAGAAGGCCTTGTGGACAATGCAGAGGGTTTTGAACTTAATCCTCGCAGCCACTGGGAGCCAGTGTAGAGATTTCAGTCCTGGAGAGATACGGTCCCTGGGCTTAAGGCCAAGGACAAGTCTCGCAGTCCTGTTCTGGATGAGTTGCAGAGGGCGGAGAGTGGAGGCAGGCAGATTTAGATAGAGGCTGTTACAGTAGTCCAGCTTCGAGAGAACCAGGGCTCGGGAGACAGTGAGCTTCTGGGGGAAGGACAGGAAAGGAAGAATACCTCTGAGGAGGTGCAGCTGGTAGTGTGACTTCTTAGAGACGTCGGATATATGAGCAGAGAAGGAGAGTGTGGAGTCGAAGATGACCCCAAAGCTTTTTGCCTTGCAGGTAGGAGCAGGAAGAGGGCCAAGAGAGGCTGGCCAGAGAGCTGCAGGGAAGGAGGGAGTGGGTGTGCCGATGAGTAGAATCTCAGTCTTAGACATTAAGGCGGAGGTCATTGGCGGCACACCATTCCTGGATAGCAGACAGGCAGTCAGAGATGAGAGGAGGAGGCCGAGGGTAGCCTGAAAATGAGCTGGGTATCGTCCGCATAGCACTGAAAGTTGGGGCAGAGAGCGGCGATGCGGTGGGCAAGGAGTGCCAGATACTGGTTGAACAGCCAGGGAGAGAGATTAGATCCCTGGGGGACACCACAGGTAGAGAAAAAGATGTCAGAGAGGAAGGACCCCAGTTGGACCTGGGAGGGTCGATTGGAAAGCAAAGAGGTCAGCCACGCCAGAGCCTGACCAGTGATACCCAGGTTATCACGGAAATGGTTGAGCAAGATGGCATGGTTGACAGTATCAAAGGCAGATGAGAGATCGAGCAGAATGACAACACACGGAGTGTTGGAGTCAAGGTTCAAGAGCAGGTCCTCACAGATGTTCAGGAGAGCTGTTTCCGTGCTTCTGGCAGCTCTGAAGCCAGATTGATGGTCATGAAGACTACCAACAGATTCAGCATGGAGGTTAAGCTGGGAGATGGCCAGTTTCTCCAGGAGCTTGCCCAGGAAGGGAGTGATGGAGATTGGGCGATAGTTAGCCGGACAGGAGGGGTCGGAAGAGGGTTTCTTAAGAATACCATTGGGAGGGTTCATAACTGTGTATTAAAGAATTTAGAGTAGTGCAGGGAAAGCGGCAAACTTGCACGGCATCCCGTACTGTGGGCACTCGTTACCTCATGCATGCAAACAAACATTCTGAACAGCATGCCATGGAGATATGAAAGATAGACACATTACAGCAAAGCATTCATTTTGGACAATGAAATCCAGGGTCCCTTGATGTGCCACAGCCAAACATTTCTACATTACACAAGCTTTTAGGCACAAGTGTAAAGTGACCAAGGACACCGAGATGGAATGTCTTGTCATGATCGTAACAGAGACCACGGCAGAAAAAATATGCTATGACTGCAACTTGTGAAAAGCAGAATACATCTAGTTTTTGTCTGCATTGTGAATTTGAGGTGTTTAAGAAAATACTAAATCAGTGACTCACCCCCTGGAGTATGCTTAAAATAAACCTTTAATGAGTGTAGCATTATTGTATAGAATTCTAGAAAGACTATTTCTTATTCCCATTCTTTCTTATTTAGGGTCACTGTTCAAAGTGGTACACTTGTGGAACCCCGTTTTTTATTTCTATTTAAGAGGCCTGAACAAGAAGCCAGCCACTCCAGAAACAAAGAGCCCCATGGTGCTGGCAGCCCGGGAGCTTCCATTTTAAACAAAAAAATATATATCTTTTTAGGGGTAGCAATGGAGACCTCCGGGGTCGCAGTTGTGACCTCCAAATAACGTCTTGGATTTTCATGCCACAACACCTTTTTGCTTCTGATTCTACACCTGGAGCGGAAAGCACACTGGGAAATCCAGTTCTTTAGTTTCCCTGCACCGTGTATGCAATCTGAACATATCTATGTCCACATCAGTATTTTGATGAGCCAGGGTTACTTCTCTTCTCTGCCCAATTTTCTGTGATTTCTATGAGCAGGCAGAGTGCATAAGAATATGCTGTATGGGCAGACTCCATGCAAGGCATAGATTCGTTTTCAAAAATTGATAGCACAGTTTGTTAATTAAAAACGTTTTGGTTAGCAAACACATTTGATTAGCAATTTGTACTATTTTTAATGTCACCAGAAGTTATTTTTACACAAGACATAACATGAACAACAATATAGCATTTCTGTGTACTGCTGAAGTGAGACAAGTGTCTGTAAAATGTAAAGGGTAGCTGCATGAATGGACACAAAGAAATAGATATGATAAAAAGGCTCTAAAAACAAGATTTCAGTGCAAGGCTCTGTGCAGCTGCGTCCAGTCGGTGAAGCACAGGGCAGTGTCCCATATATTGTATGAAACATGCCTGACTCATCATTTGCTCTGCAAGGAGACGGTCAGATGTTTCATAAATCAAAAAATTCCCAATGTTAAAGGAAAGTCCTATCCTGAGACTAGGTATATAGTGTGGCTTTGCAGCAGGCAGGGTAATTGTCAACCTTAGGTGGAAAAGGTGGCCCTTGTGTGTCATTGATATGATTTTTCAATGTAGCATTAAATACCACATTTGGGGGAGGGCAGGCCTGCTAATAACCTCAACCCCCAAAGCCAGGTAGGCCCAAGCATATCGTTTCAGCAATTTACACCCATGATTGTGGTGTTTATCACCATTAATGCTCAGAACCACCATCTGTGGTAATAAGTGTTTTATGGCCTGTGGAACTTTAAAGAGTGGAGGAGATTACTGTTGCACTCTCTCCATTAGTCCCCCTGAACTTGCAGAGAGACCCCTGAAGGCAAGAGAGAAATGCAGGGCAAACTGTGCTTTCATTGAACAGGGTCATTTGAAAAGCAAGCTGTGCAACACAAGCGTCAGTTTAATTAGCAAATCAACAGAGTTGCATAGCAAATTGCTATGCAACACTGATTATTTTATACCTTGCCATGTTTTTCATTCTGGCTGGCATTACTGATCTCTGCCATGCAATGTGTGCTTATTCCTGAGACTGATGGAGATTCACACTGCATGAGGCAGTAATAGTCGCTCTCACCCAGGTTACGCATGTGTTCATGCTTCACACCACATCATACCTAAAATGTTCAAAATCCTTCGCAAAGAGCCTGCACAATGGCAGCGGTCGGGGTCTTCCCGATGGATTGGACAGAGGACCCTATTCTTTTTCTGTGAGGATTATTCATTGTGGTGCTCAGTGTGTGACACCCAGTGTAATAAGAGACCCCATGGTGGGGAGGTTCAGAGTGTGCCATCCGATACCAGCAGTCTGTGAGTCAAATCCCTTAAGAGTCAAACCAGATTTTCTGGCTAACGACTGATATGTACATAACTCTAATCAAGATTCGCTACATTCATATGTATCTTATCTGGAAGTCCTGAAAACATGTTATGGGTTTAATGCTTTAGGACTTTTACAGTACCCAGTTCTGTACAATATGCACACATCCCTGTGGGAAACAGCGATAATAATATACTTTGTGTAGTATTACTAAAAATATTTATTGAGCACATACTTATCACCAGCACTAAATCAGTTTTCAAGGTGCTTTACCAACAAGGAATCAAACGAGAAATATTCAGGCAACTTTCATTCGAGAACATAAAAAGATAAAGACCTATGTTTTAAGGGATATAAAAGGAAAGCGCATGCTGTTTTAATCTGGATTTGACAGACTAGAATGTAGAACAGTTTCTTTCTGAAATTGGCAACTGATTTAAAAGGCGGCAACCCAAAGTACGTATTGTTTGCCACCGTAATGAGTTAAGGTGAATTTTCCCACCACCAGTAAGTCCTTGGTACTTGATTTCAAGGGTTGTGTAGGAATAAATCACTGAATCATAAGCAGGGGTACACATTTAAAATTGAAAGCTGCTATCCAGGCCTAAAATGTCACTCGCCACCTGTGACAAAATAACCTCTACTCTCAATGATAGAAGGATGAATAGTGGCTAAATCACCTACTCAGCCCCCACACTTGTACACACCAACAGTGAACCCAATCATAAAGGTAAAACGGGCACAGACAAGAGATAGAACTCCCTCTCCCTTTGTGGTACGTGAGCCGCGGGAGTCTATACTCTCAGAAGGGGTGTGAACGTGAACCAGTAGCGACCCAAACAGCAAAGTATAGCAGTTCAAAATAAAAGGAATGTCCCATCATTGTATACAATTATGTATACTTTAATCAGATCAATATAGAAGTAGCTATTAAAAACACTATAAAACACATCTCTGTAGAGAGCACAGTGTATACAAAAGATAGAAAGATGCAGCACTCCGAGTAATGAAATGGGTGAAAATGCAATTAGTAACCACAACAAAATGAATGGCAAGTCTTGCAGTGAAAATGCTGCCAGAGTGACTTAACCAGTCACTAGGACCATGAGGCAGGTATAGGTCAGTAGTACCTTTTTGTTGTTCTTTGGTGGTTTGACGGCATCAAACCAGGTTTTGACCTGTACTGCAGCGTGGTTCAAACAAGGATCTGGTGCAGCATGTCGTGCTGGGTCCAACAGGGAGCTGGCATGGAGTCAGTTCGAGTGAGAGCGTGGAGCCACTCTACTGCAGTGCAGTGTTTGGTTTGTGCATTTCGATTTGCTCACCAGGGTCGTTCACTAACTGCTGGTTGGGTTCAGCGTGTGATTTGATGCTCCAGTGGTTTGAGTCGAGGTCCATTGGTTTGATGGAGTAACCTTGGTGCTGCGATGCAGGATTTCGAAGAGGCAGCAATTTGAATAGGTCCGCAGCAGTAAGCAGGTTATTTGGGCCAAACGGGTGACATGCTTCAGTGACCTGATGCAGCGGGGTACCGGTTTGACAGGTGCGATGCAGCAACAGTTCGAAGTTTGATGGAGTGCCAAAAGCAGAACCAGCTAATCTTTCTGGTTCGCCCACCTGTGAACCTGGTTTGAATGCATTTTGACCGGTTCAATGTGGTGGGACAGGGAACTTTGGCTGATCTGGACTTCCCAGATTCTGCGAGCCCACTTGAGGGCCTCTAGGACAGATGGATCCTTTCAGGTTCTGCTCTCCAAGCCTAGTTAGGTTTGTAGCAGGTGCTGGTCCTTAGCAAGAGTCACCCCCCAATGTGCCAATTGAGTCGGTAGGGAGCAGAGCTTGTCACTGCTTTAGAACTCTCATTCTTCATCTCAATGGCTGGAGCCTTTTGAAAGGTCAGCTCTCCAAAAAGAGGACCGCATAAATTCCATCTTACGTCCTGAAGTCTAAAAGTGAATTTAAGGTGTGGGACACCCTCTTTTATAGGCAAGTTATATACCTAGAGTTCCAGGCCACTACCATGTACAACCCCGGAACGTATTCTGCCTTGATTATCTGTCTGTCCAGGCAAGAATGCCAAAAGTCTTTGGCCATCTCTGCTAGGAGCCTTGACTTTCTCCTGCCTAGGTAATTGATGTATCTCGCTACTGAGTTGTTGTCCATCTTCAGCAAGATACTAAAACATACCCTGTCCTTGGCGTACGTTCTTGCTGTGAAAGAGCCTGCCAAAAGCTCCAAGTAGTTTATGCGCAGGCTCAGTTCCTGTTCTGACCACTTTCCTCAAGTGGCAAGGTCACCGCATCTGGCTCCCCAGCCCTCTCTGCTGGCATCTGAATCTATTATCTGGTCCAGCGCTGACCCATAGCTGGCTCTGCCATTCCATACCTCCATGTGGTTCCACCACTATAGGAGTTCCACTACCACTTCTTCCAAGAGAAATACTTTGAATGTTGGAGATATTCCTTCTCTTGTGAGTTGGTTTCAGATTCTGATGGGCTCTGTTCTGCAGAGGGTCTGAGAAGATGCCCTGAATCGATACGATCTTCAATCACTCTGGCCAATACTCTTAGGAAGAATTGATCCTTGCCCGGAAGGATTCAAATCTCCCTCTTGATCGTGCGCACCTTCTGCATCGGTATTCTGAGAGATGTCCTGATGGTGTACACATGTACCCCGGAAACATTATCTTCTGTGTGGGTGTGATTTCTGCTAAATTGTGAGAAATCATGCCCCCTGGGGAAGATCTTTGGACTTTTTGCCTGCTGTATTGGCAGACCTTTGTCCTGGGACTGAGGATCATGTTGTCCAAATACAGAATTAGTTGGCACCTTCCTTCTCTCTGTTTTGCTGTTGGGTTTCATGAGCTTGGTGAAACACCAGGGCTCTGACGAGAACTTGAATGGCAAGCTTGTGAATTCCCATTAATGCTCCTCCCACTTGAACCTAAGGAACCGCCTATATGGGGAAAATATCAGCGCTGTTAGAAATGTGTCTTTTAGATCGAGACATATTAGCCAGTTCCCTGGCAGGAGCGTACCACAGAGCCTGTGGATTCCCGCCTTCTTGAAGTGTTTATAGAGGATAACACTATTAAACTCCCATAGGTTGATTACTGGCCTCATTTTCTCCTTCCTTTTCCCTAAGAAAAGATTGCTTACAAAGCCCTTCTGTAGTTGAGACCCTGACACAATTGCTCTCTACTTCCTCATTCAATATCTTGACAGTCCCCTGCTGCTAAGCGTATGGTTGCCAGCTTTGCTGCTTAGAAGGGATTTGTAAAAAAATAAAAGCGAGGTGGAATCCCTGATCGAGTTTTTGCTCAGCGCACCATCCTGCCCTCCATACCCCCCACCACCGGTGCTTGTGCTGCGCTCATCACACCTACCTGATGCCTGGGCTGATTGTCTCGATGAACCCCTCCAGCTGCAGCTTTTAGGCTCCCAATTGAGGAACAATGCGCCTGCTCATTGCTCTTGCTAATATTGTAGAACTGCTCTGTTGGTCTGGGACCTTTTGATTTGCTTGATACTGGCCAGAAGAGCAGCCCTTACCTCTTCCGCCTTTGGGCAAAACTTTTGGGAAAGCCCTCTTTCTTGAGGACTGCGCCTTATCAATCACTGTGGAGGTCCCCGGGAATGTAGCCAAAACCTTGGCAAGGTGATCTCCGAAGAGCAGTTACTGTGCTGTCGGTCCCCAAAGAGGACAATTGCCTTGAGCCCAATCCGCTAAGCCTGCGTGTCAATCTGGGTTTGCATATCTATCGCCTTCTTTGCTAAGGCTAAGATCTTCGCCAGTGGTCCTGCTATTTCAAGCACTTTATTCTGACATGAGCACCATGCCTTGTCGTTACCGTTCTATGTGTCCTTGATGTTAATATTATTGGGAAAGAGCATCTTGGTGTCTAGGTCAGGTGTTTGCTGCACCCTTCCCTATCTCTAGCCTCTGGCATTCTGCTTTCAAGCGACCTCTAACTTCCAGCACCTTGTGGAGGCTATCACTACTGTACGTGAACGCGTCCATTCCTTGGACTCTGGGAGGACCAGTGTTAAGACGGATTTCTGAACTCTGACCTGGTAGTTTTTTTGGAACAGGCTAACCTTCTGGACAAGCCAGGCCAATCAAGGTAGCTTGGTGGCGGTCAAGAATAGGTCTCAGGAAGGGTGAGGCTGACTGAAAGACTTCAATCAGCACACAGAGCAAAGGACACTTAAAAATCACTCCCAGTCAGGTGTATATATAATTAAAATACAAACACATTTATTTCAAGGTCTTTGAGTTTCCACACACAAATCAAATCGCAGTAATACTTTTAAGCCAGCACAATCCTATCTAACTACATAGACCCCATTGGTCTTGTGTATGAAGTGTTAAAGCACGAAATGGGTCCACAACCTAAAAGGGAAAGGAAACAGGTAGTGCAAATAGTCTTTAGTCCCTTCTGCATCTAACACACTCCTAACTAAGAGGCAATCCAATCCCTAAGAAGAGTGGAGCCTATTGCTCAAATGTACTTGCACTGCTGGTGCACGCGGTAAGGCAGATGGGCAAAACGGGGTCTCTTCAAGGGTCTGTAGTAGCTCAGGAAGGTGGGTGAGGTGATGAAGAATAGGTTCCCACTATTTGAGGAGGGCCTCCACTTGAGGATGTAGTCGATTGCAAGAGTTGGGAATAGTTTGCTAGTTCGCACTAGCAGTGGAAAGGAGAGGGGCCACTTGGGGCCACCGGTTAGGGTTGCGATTACTCACTGACCCCAGCGCACTCCGGACCAAACTTTGGCAGTCGAGTACACTTTGGTTGCAGGTTCAAGTGCAGCAAATTTGGTGCCTCTGCAGCTTTCAGCGACGAAGATACTGCGCTGATTCTCAAACTGGACAGTGGCGATTTTTCCGCTCCTGGTGGATGGATCAGGCCAGTTTCACTGTAGCAGGCTTCAGGGGCAAGAGGGGCACAAAGTCAGCGCATCTGCAAAGTTTGTCGCCACGGCTAGGCGACACGGTAACAGCGTATACTCTGGTTCGGGTGCACTCACTCTACTCCAGACCTGGGAAATTCAGCGTGAGTGCCGTGAACACAGAGCTAGCGACGTACTGAGTATCTCCTCGAAACGGCAGTGGTATCATGGCAAAGAGTCTGCGCAAGCTGGTCAGCCCACTGGATGGCCAAGAGACACTTCAAGAAGGCTTACTTGCAGGGTTTGATGAAGGTGATGAGAATATTTGGTCCCACTATTCCAATGGGTTGAAGCGTCTTCGCCGACCTTCTAGGATGACCAAATGCAGAGGGGTCCCACGGGACGACAGCGGGCTCAGGGTGCCAAACATTCCAGTGGGTCACCAGCAGTTCCTCAACTTGGCTTCTTAGTTTCAGGATACTTGGGTCCTATCCTTCGTTCAGTGAGAACTCCAGAGATCGACATGGTATGGGTGTTTGGGGCCTTTTCTTATCCAGAATCTCCTTCGCGCTAAAACGAGATCTGCTCACATACAGGTATACCATACGTGGACCAATCATGGACTGCGGTGGTCCCAGGCATTCACAGCACTCCAGACTCTCTGGCACCCAGGATGTGTATTGGACCCAGACGTTCCAGCCCAGATCCCGGAGGCACACACAAGGCATGCAGAGGCCCGCAAAAGCGTTGCGCTTCGCAAAAAAAAATGTGTCTGCCCAAATAAGCACTGACCCAGGTCACTCGACCTGGGGAAGGTGAAGGGACAAGATGGCTAAAGTACAGGACAAAGAACCTTGTGGCTTGGCCATTTTGGAGCCAGGCCACCTAACCGTGCCAAACGCGGTTTACCTGGCAAGAAAGGGTTAAAAACATGCGAAATAAGCTGCCATCAGTCCTGTCCAAGGCACATCTGCACTTCTCCTAAAAAATCCTTCGAGAGTATCTAGCGCCTTTGGAAATAACTAGACCTAAGTGCACTGTACTGTAAGGTACATTGTACACTTGTTACATGTTGCAGGAAAGTTGCAACGCTGGAAAGGACTAAGGGAAACAGTCTCCAAGTACTGACTGTCTTAAGGGCATGTCAGTTTCCCCATAAAAAGTGAGCGAAAAGCCCAGAGGAGTGCAGCAGAAGGCTGGGCTCCTCTATAAAGTCAGACTATGGTATTTAGACATCAGCAAAAAGTTGGGGTGTACACAACTGGAGGGAAAATTACCTATGAAATGGAAATCTTCCCTAACACTAGCCACTCCCAGACCAAGGACGGGGAATTAATCCACCCCTTCATGTCCAAGGTAGACCACTGATCCTTGCTCAATCTGGCACTTACTGGCCTTTATGGTCAAGTGGGCCTTCTGAAGAGCCTGCAACACAATCTTGAGGTGCTTCACATGATCCCAGGTGGCACTGAAAACTGCTATATCATCCAGATATGCTAGACATAATTCATCCAACCCATTAAGGACATGATTCACAAGCCTCTGGAATGTGGCTGGGGCATTCTGCAACCCAAAAGGCATTACCCTGAACTGGTAAAGGCTCTCTGGTGTTGAGAAAGCCGTCTTCTACTTGGCATGCTCTGCACGGGCTATTTGCCAATAGCCTGCAGTGAGGCCAAATGTGCTGAGGTGTTTGAAGGCACTCAAAGTATCCACCAGCTCATCTGTTCTAGGCAAGGGGTGTGCATCTGTCCTGGTGACAGCATTCAGAGCCCTGTAATCCACACAGAACCTCAGTTCAGAGGTGCCTGCCTTGGGAACAAAAAACAGGGCTGGACCAAGGACTACTAGAAGGTTCAATCACCCCAAGATCCAACATTATGTTGACCTCAGTCTTAATGTAAGACTTTATTTTGTTTGACATCCTGTATCCCCTACCATTGGTAGGTACACTATCTCCAGTGTCGCTGTCATGTTTGCACCAAGCTGTCAAACCAGGAGATTGTGAGAACAAGGGGGGAAATTGCCCCAGCAAACCTTTCACCTCCGCTTGCTGATCAGAAGTCGGGTGAGGGGACACTTGGACACCCTCAATTGAGCTAGCTGAAGGACTGCCCTGGAACAAGTCAGGGTGAGGTTCTGACTCCTCCACCTCCTTAACATCTGAAGCCAGCAGCAGTGCAGCGATTTCAACTCTTAGGACGAAAGCCTCCAGTCTATTCACATGGAACACTTTTGGAGCCTGACCAGCCCTTCCAAGGTCCACTAAATAGTTGACCTCGCCCAGTGACTCCAACACTGTGTAAGGGGCTGGCCATTTGTGCTGTAGAGCTCTAGGCCTTATAGGATTCATGATCAGGACTTGCTGACCAGGTGTGAAATTGATGTGGACTGCCTTCTGGTCATACCAACGTTTTTCACCAGGGCTTGTCCTGCCTTCAATTTTTCACTAGCCAGACCCATCAGGAGTATCATCCTTTTTCTGAGCCCTTGCACATAGCCTACTACGTTGGTAGTTACTGGGGGAGTAGGCATCTCCCACCCCTCCTTGACTATGGCTAAGGGTCCCCTTACATGGTGACCAAACAGAAGCTCGACACTCCTGTGGTACTTCTGTGTAGGCAAACAGTAAGCATGGTAACAGAAAATCCCATGTTCTTCTTTGGGGTTCTTCCAGAGCCCCAATCATGCATTTTAAGGTCCTGTTAAACCTTTCAACTAGTCCATTGGTTTGTGGTGTTATGCAGATGAAACTTATAGATTACGCCACCTTCCTTCCACATGGCCTGCATATACTTTGACATAAAGTTGCTGCCCCTATCAGACACAACCTCTTTAGGGAAGCAAACCCTAGTAAATATGGCAAGTAAAGCTTGTGCAACTGGCTTGGCAGTCAGTCTTCAATGGGATGGCTTCAGGCTACCTGGTGGCATGGTCGACCAGCACCAGGATAAACCCATTCCCTGAGGATGTTTGGGGGTCAAGGGACCAACAATGTCAATCCCTACCCTCTCAAATGGTACCCCCACAACTGGGAGTGGCATCAATGGAGTTTGGATTGTTGACCCACTCTTACCAGATAACTGGCAGGTGGCACAACTCCTGCAGTGACTTTCTACTTGTACCCCCATCTTGGGCCAGTAGAAATGCATGGATAACTTTAGCTTGGTTCGCTTGATACCAAGGTGACCAGCAAGAGGCACTTCATGCGCCAGCTGCAGGAGGAAGGGTCTTACAGCAAGGGGAACCACCAACAACCTATGGTCTCCTTCTGTAGACTCTGTAGGCTCACTGTAGAGGAGCCAACCTTCCCATTAAATCTTATGCTTCCCAGGAGGCTCACCCTCAAGCTGGGAGCAGGCCTGTCTCCTTAGGCCTCCCAGAGATGGGCACTCACGTTGGCCCTTACTGAACTCAACCCTATCAGGACCACCTTCCACTAACACACTTTGTAGTTCAGGATGGCCATGGGGATTGAGCATTTCAGGCAACACCTCTTCCTCGTCAGGTTCAGGTGTTTGACCAACTATCTCCACCTCCGTGGTAGGTGAGTTTGGGGGAATGTTTTCTTTCCCTCTGTTACTTTTTCTGACTTCTTTTGCCTTGGTGTTTTCCCCTATGGATTTGGCTGGGCATTGGACTTGGCCAAGGCAGCCCTTGTTTGTGACCTTGTGCAGGGTCTTTCTGCTGGTCTCCCACAAGCCCCAAAGCTCTGAGGTCATTCCCCAGCAAGACCTTGCTTGGGACATCTCTCTGAATGCTCACTGGAATCCTGACCACTATACCATTTATAGTAAGATTTACTGGCATAACTGGGAACTTAAGAGGTGGGCCATCCGCTAGCTTAGTGGAGGACAGAGGGGCTCTGGCAACTTGGGTCTACCAAGGTAGAATCCACCACAGTTCTGCTGCACACACTATCCCTAAGGGCAGGAATAGCTACTCCATTAATCCGCACACTGTCCTTAAAGTAGTAACTGCAATTGCTAGGGAACCTAAAATGGAGTGCGCAGACACGGGTTTCATAACTTTTGTGATTGGATGCTGAGAAAAAGAGTTGTGTGTTGAAAGCGAAGTTGTGCTACAGTAGTAGAGGATCTGGTGACTTCCCTAGGCCACCTGTTGAGTTGTGTTAAGTAAAAAGAGTGATTGTCTTCAAACCTGCTGCACTCAACACTGTATTGCCAATGAATAATTTAAATAATGCAAATTGATACCAAATTGTTTAGCCTGTGTCACTATATTTATTTTTGAAAGCACAGGAAGAAAGTAAGTATAACTTGTTTTTAATACAAACTAAAATGATGTAATTGGTCCGCTTGGGGTGTTGCACATTTGCTAATGTTGCTTTTTGTGTTCACAAGTTCATATTTGTAATTGATTTACAAAAAACGTGATTTCATAAGAAATTTAAATCATCCACATTTGCAAAATAAATCCGTCGTGCAGCAGCTGACGGTCGATTTCTTCTCCAGTTGGCGTCGAGTGTCGAAGTTCGACGTTGGGGTGGGAAAGGATGTCAATAGATTATTTTAAATTCTAGCAAAAGTATGGCTAAGGCCAGGGGACTCCGCAAAATGCTTCCGACCAGTATGGCAGAAAAAAACAATCTGAGGATCCTAGACGCATGAGGGATCTTGGGTACAGTGGACGTCACACTAGGGATAGTATTACTGGCACGCCCTGTGTCGACGCCCATTTTCGAGTTTCGAAAAACAAACTGTAATACTCCGCAGCTTCCACTAGATGTCGGCCTATGCACAGCATGTGAATCTAAGCAGATACAAGCATCAGAAATACGATTACGGTGAGTAATGTATCCCATATATGTGTCCCTGTAATAAAAACAAAGGAAAGGAGGGGGGGGGAAGGGAGGACAGAAAGGGAGGACAGAGAACGGGGGAAATCGGAGAATTAGAAATCCTGTTTGGCCATTGATGATTGATACATAAATATATAGTTCATTGGTGAAATTCTTAGAGCATGCTTAGTTATATGGGATCTCCTATAAATGATCATTTTACCATACATGTGATATGAACCACCTTTGTGTCACATGTGGCACCAGTTCCTTTAAACCAAGTTTGTGTCATATCACACCAAGTACTTAGGGAGGCGCCTTTTTAAAATACAGGTTGTGATCTGTTGGAACTTATTAGTGTTTTATTTGTACCATAAAGTAAGAACCATGCAGATTTATACATTATGCACGTTGTATCCTTACTGATATGATCGTTTTGAGGCTGACGCTCTTCCCAAATGTTGTCTCTCTAGATATTTCGATAAGCCAAAAGCTCCTTGTCAAATACGATCGCATTAATGAACAATTCTGAGCGCGATCCCTGATAGTAGTACTGCATTGTTTACAAGTCAACAGATGTACCGATTTTAAGCGCATGGTTATTCATGAGCTGATTTGGAAAATACCTTTTTTGCTATTCTGCATTCACCTAGTAAAATTTCGGTCTGCAAAAATCTAGCTTACCTGCAGAACCGCAGGTAAAATGCGTGAGGAATAACTGAGCTGTTACTATGGGTAGTACGTGGGCTCATTTGAAGAGAAAACGCACCTCATTTTCTGATGCGTTGGCTCTGCTTTTTAATGGTTACAAATCTGAATAAACAAGGTTTGGAACTAATTTGGTTGGTCTGAAAGTGACATGATTTGTGATTGCACCAATCGCTAGATGAAAAACAAGAATATAAGGGGATTTTCATACCTGTTCAAGCTTGATTGCTTGGAGCACGAAATAATCTGCTTAAAATGCAGTTGGTCACCGAAGGCGGCAAAAGGCGCACTCTACTGCCGTCCCTGTTTTTCTACTTTCGTTTCGACATGTGATCTATCCCGTGATTTTTGATGGTTGCCTTCATTACTTCCGCAATGTTGTGAACCTTCATTACGTGTTTGCTGTTTAAAGTGAAACACTAGGTCGCTGATACGTAATCTGCTAGTAACATGTCTAGTCTGATTTCAAACTAAAGAATAGTCTCAAAGAGCATTTTAATTAACTTTTGATATGTTTTAGCTGTATGATAGTACGCATTATTGTGCTACTCTAATTAAATGTTGTTACCTACACTAAGTTAGCCTGAGAGAGAATGTTGGTACGTAATATGTGCATCCTTGAAAAACGAGTTTTTATGAATTTGTGTGCTTGTTTCAGATTACATATAAACCCCATTAATTGGGCAAAAGAGTACATAAAAATGATGGCCAATTCTGAGATTGATCGGCTCATATAGCTTATTAATATACGCAAATATAATGTATTCAAATCATTGCTTTTTGCTCGGCGCCTCACTCCTGTACCCATCATTCCTGATTTGAAAAGTATTTGAGAAAAGAAAAATAGTAGTTTAACCTAAAAAATGCGAGTCCTCTGCATAAACGCTAATAATGCAATGGTGTCAAACTGTTGTATCATTATTACTAATTTCCAAATCAGAGTTGCTCTAATATGTGCCAGAAAGTTACCTCTTACAAAAATATACTACGCTCATGTTCAATATATTAAGCTCATGTTCTTGATTTAAACAACGTAGTTTGCTGATCATTCGAGCCTCTTATTTGCGTTTTTGCAATTGCATGTCTCCTGCTCGGGCATGCATCTTGACATATTGAAGTCCAACAAACCGGATTTCTTTACTGTGATCTTGTTGGTGATGAGTTGCCAATGAAGGGCGAAAAGAAGTTTCGGATCTTGGTTATTGATATTTGACAGATGTTCCCGATTTCTTACACGCAACTCTCTAATGGTGCTACCCACATAGACTTTGCTGCAAACACATTGGATGCCGTATAACACGTATTTTGTTCGACAGTTTATGAAATCGGAAACCACAACTTGTAAACCTCCATGGCAGGAAAAAAACCTTAGTTGGTGATGAGGCAAATTTGCAAAAATTGCATGTCCCACATTTATGAAATCGTACTGTTTTTGGGGTTAGCCAAGTGATCTGTCTAGTGATGTCAGGTTTTAAGAAAGAGGGACTTGGAGAGTTTCATAAAGTAGGTAACTTAGTACAAATCATCTTTGGTTGGTCTGTCATATATTGCGATAAATCTGGATCCAATTTCAAAATGTACCAGTGTTTTTGTAAGATATTGAATAGGAACTTGCAATCATTGGAATATTTTGTGATGAAATTCACTTTGTCCGGAACGTCACTACACACTTTGTTAACCTTGTTTAATAGCTGTGCACAGTCTATTCTCTTAGTGAGTCTTAATATCTTTTCGATACCCTCTTTCTGAAAATCTGGCTCCAATTGACTTACATTTTAGCTGGTACTGTGCGTCAGTGCTACAATTGTCTTGATCTCAAGAACTCCCCTTTTGGTATATTGTTAATTACGCTTTTTCTATGACATATTGAGGCATGCAATATTGCATTTATGGCTGTTTCCTGTGTGTTTGAGTTTTGATAGAATTGTCTACAATACTGATTTTCAAATCTAAAAATACCATTTGTGTATCATGTATGTGTCCAGTAAATTCTATACCAAACTTATTATTCAAATGCTGTAGGAACATGTCCAATCTCTCCAAGGTACCAGCCCAAATAAGAAGTAGATCATCTATGTACCTTTTCCAAATGTTAATTTCATTTTGGAAAGCATTGTTCTAAAAAATGTATTATTGGTCTTCAAAAAAGGCCATAAATAAATTGGCTAATGGAGGGGCATATTTTGCGCCCATTGCTATGCCTTTAGTTTGTGAATAATATTCTCTGTTGAAAAGTAAATTGGTTGTGATTCAGTGTAAATTGTATGAAGTTTTTTTGTCATTTCTACGTGCGTAGAATGGGAGGCTGAAAACATCCTAAATGTGTAGTCTATTGTATCTAAAGCTAACTGATATGGTATCGAAGTATACTAAGATTTCACATCTAAGGTCACTAGATAATAGTGTGACTGCCAAGTGAGTTGGTTGAAAATTTGTAGTGCGTGTGTGTTGTGTCCTTTAAAAATGCCAATTACATCAGTTTA
Source organism: Ambystoma mexicanum (assembly GCF_040938575.1). NCBI lineage: Eukaryota > Metazoa > Chordata > Amphibia > Caudata > Ambystomatidae > Ambystoma > Ambystoma mexicanum. The sequence continues at coordinate 503,035,723 of NC_090938.1, forward strand.
GTTTTTGGTTTGTAGTAAAAACAAGTTATACTTTCCTTTCCTGTGCTTTCAAAAATAAATATAGTCACACGGGTAAAACAATTGGGTATCAATTTGCATTATTTAAATTATTCATTGGAAATACAGTGTTGAGCTTGGCAAGTTTGAGGACAATCACTCTTTCTACTTAACAAAATTCAACAGGTGGCCTAGGGAAGTCACTAGATCCTCTACTACTGCAGCACAACTTCGCTTTCAATACACCGTACTGTTTTTCTCAGTATCCAATCACAATAATTATGAAACCAGAGTCTCTGCGCACTCCAATTTAGGTTCCCTAGCAATTGCAGTTTCTCTTACTACCCAGAGAGTGCAGCAACATCACACCAGACTGTAGCTTATTATGGCAGAATACTTACAAAATCGAGAGGAAGACTGTGCAACCCTGTTTACACCACGTGGTACAGATGAAGACGCAATTGTAGCACTGACACACAGTACCAGCTAGAAAGGTGGTTCATTTCACATGTATGGTAAAATGATCATTTACAAGAGATCCCATATAACTAAGCATGCTCTAAGAATTTCACCAATGAACTGTATATTTATGTATCAAACATCAATGGCCAAACATGATTTTCTAATTCTCTGATTTCCCCCATTCTCTGTCCTCCCTTTCCCTCCGCTTTTCCTTTGTTTTTATTACAGGGACACATTTATTTTGGCATATATTGAACATGTATGTACTCATTTTGTCCTTAAAGTAGTGCTCGGGAATTTTGAAGCTTGGCCCGTTCCAACTGGTGACCCCTGTCCATCTGTTTTTCTGCCTGCTCTATCATCAGCTTAGCCATGTGGAATTCAAGCTCCTTCTGCCTAAACAGCAGCTCCTACTTCTTGAATTCCAGTATGGCTTCAGCATCAGCACTTGCAGAGGAAACATTGGACATTCCTTCATCCAGATCCTCATGAGCACCATGGATGAGGGCAGGGACAGAACTGTCAGTTCTGCTAGTGGGAGCAGCCCCACCTCCTTTTGTACCTTCATCAGAAGCTATGGCACCGAGTTGCAATTCTTGCCATTCCAAGATTCTCTGGATCATTTCCAATTTTGTACCTTGAGCAGGTAAACCCCTCTCAGTGCACCTCTTTCTCAGTGTTTCTGATCTAGAAGCATTTAAGGTTATAAAGGTACTTGTTTCCATTATATAAGATAGGTCTATGGCCTTTACAGTCATCCCTACAAAGTCACTGTGTCTTGGGAAGGAATAACTTGAAATTCATTCACTAGTGTGCAACACTGAATACCTTCAGTCCTATCCCACCGCTGAACACCAATTTATTAATGCGGATTTATGAACTCTGACCTGGTGGGCAGAGGCTCAGAAGTCCAGCCTAGTTTCCTGGAACAGGGTAACCTTCTGGACAAGCCAGACCAATCAAGGTAGCTTGGTGGCGGTCAAGACTAGCTTTCAGGAGAGGTGAGGGTGACTGAAGACCTCAATGAGCACACAAAGAAAAGGACACTTGCAAATCACTCCAGTCAGGTGTATATATATATGTTACAAATACATTTATTTCAAGGCCTTTGAGTTTCAACGCGCAAATCCAATCACAGTAATACTTTTAAGCCTAAATACATTTATACAAGACCAATGAGGTCTAAAGGGTTAATGCATGAAATGGGTCCACAACCGAAAAGAGAATTAAACAGACAATGCAAATATTCTTTAGTCTCTTCTGTATCATACACACTCCTAACTAAGAGGCAGTCCAATCCCTAAGAAGAGTGGAGCCTATTGCTCCAATGTACTTGCACTGCTGGCGCACGCAGTAATGCAGATGGGCAAAACGGAGTCTCTTCAAGGGTCTGTAGCAGCTCAGGAAGGTGTGTGAGGTGATGAAGAATAGGTTCCCACTATTCGAGGAGGGCCTCCACTTGAGGGCAGAGTCGATTCCAAGAGTTGGGAATAATTTGCTAGTTCACATTAGCAGTGGAAAGGAGATAGGGCCACTTGTGCTTTAAAATGGATGGCGGTGCTAGGGGCCACCGGTTAGGGTTGCCGTTACTCACCGTCCCCCGGCGCACTCCGGACCAAACTTCGGCAGTCGAGTCTACTTCGGTTGCAGGCACAAGTGCAGCAAATTTAGCGGCTCTGCGGCAAAGATACTACGTTGATTCCCAAATGGGACAGTGGCAATTTCTCCGCTCCTGGTGGATGGATCAGGCCAGTTTCGTTGCAGCAGGCTTCAGGGGCAATAGGGGCAGAAGTGCAGCACACCTGCAAAGTTCGTCACCACAGCTGGGCGACATGGTAACCACTTATACTCCAGTTCGGGCGCACTGACTTGACTCCAGACCTGGGAACGCCAAGTGTACGAAATTCGGTGTGAGTGGCGTGAACATAGAGCTAGCGACGTACCAAGTTCCGAGTGTCTCCTCGAAACGGCGGTGGTATCGGGGCAAAGAGTCTGCGTAAGCTGGTCAGCCCACTGGATGGGCCAGGGACACTTCTGAGAAGGCATACTTGCAGGGTTTGATGAAGGTGCGCAGACCCTCTAGGATGACCAGGTGCAGAGGTGTCCCACGGGACGACAGCGGGCTCGGGTGCCAAACCTTCCAGCGACCTAGACTCTGCTTCTTAGTTTCGGGATACTTGGATCCTATCCTTTGTTCAGTGAGAACTCCAGAGAATGACAGTGTATGGGTGTTTGGGGGCCTTCTCTTATTCAGAATCTCCTTCGTGCCAAAACGAAGTGGACCCAATGGGAGATCTGCTCACATACAGGCATAACCTACGTGGACCAATCATGGACCACGGTGCTCCCAGGCACTCGCAGCACTCCAGACTCTCAATTGGAATCAGACGTTCCAGCCCACATCCTGGAGGCACACACAGAAGGCATGCAGAAGCCTGTGAAAGCTTGGCGCTTTGCGGGAAAATGCATGCCCAAATACGGACTGACCCGGGTCGACTCGACATGGGGAAGGTGAATGGGCAAGATGGCCAAAGGACAGGACAAAGAACCTTGTGGCATGGCCATTTTGGAGCCAGGCCACCTAACCGTGCCAAACGCAGTAATCCCGGTTTACCTGGCAAGAAAGGGGTAAAAATATGCGCAATAATAAACTGCCACCAGCCCTGTCCAAGGCACATCTGCGCTTCTCCTAAAAGAAATCCTTCGAGTATCTAGGGCCTTTGGAAATGACTAGACCCAAGTGCAGCGTACTGTAAGGTACATTGTACACTTGTTGCAGGAAAGTTGCAACATTGGAAAGGACTAAGGGAAACAGTCTCCCAGTACTGACTGTCTTTAGGGCATGTCAGTTTCCCCATAAAAAAGTGAGCGAAAAGCCCAGATGAGTGCAGCAGAATGCTGGGCTCCTCTGGTAAAGTCGGACTATGGTGTTTAGACATCAGCAGAAAGTTGGGGGGTACACAACTGGAGGGAAAATTACCTATGAAATTAACAACCAGCTTGTCCAGATTAAACATTTTTCCGATACCTCCCACCACAGTGGAGTCATTTTGCTGCTCTTCTGTATCCATCCCTTGACTCGAGCATGGCAAGAACTCATCAACTTGCCCTCGTTTTCCTACCTCTTGCTTGAAGGTCTCAAGTCGGTCTCTATATTTTTATCTTTTAAATAGGCTGCGTTTAGCTTAGCGAACTAAAGTTGCTAGTGGCGGTTTTTCTTGCTTCCGACTGCCTTTTGCTCGGGGAGTTGTAAAGGTTTTGGGGCTTTTCTGGGCATGACCACTAGCCCCATTTTCCTCCTTGTCCCTTTTCCCATGTGTCAGCTTCCCCCTAAGGTATACTTCCATATCGTCCAGCCTTAACTGGATCAACACCAACATGTTCGTCACCAGCGTCTTTATGATCATGTACACAGAGGAGCCAACGACTCAATTATTTGATTATTCTTCATATTTCCCTTTTTTTTTTTTCTCCCCATTTCTTTTTCTTCTGCAAGATCCACGGCCATTAGGGAAGTAGAGCATGTTGTGTGGCTTGCTAGTTGTGAGCTAATCCCTCTTGCTGTCTGTGCTTTGTCATGCTGGGCTCTGTGAGTCTTTCACTGCCGACTTCTAGCATGCAGCTAGATAATGGTTGTCGCGGGAGGTGTAAGCTTGTGTCCGTGCTCGAATGTCTGTACTAATGGCAGCCCCTCGCCACGTCAAACGGCCTTTCAGCATTTTCCCTGGAATGAAGCTCCCACACCGCCAAGCACATATATGGTGATCGATTCCATGTGAGACAAAAATCTCAATGCAACAATTTGGGTGATCAACGCTGCAAGGCGCTTGCACTCCCCAGTGAAGGCTTCTGCTTATTTAATGCACACTGCTCTGCTCCTAATTCGTGCTGCCATAGTCACGCGCACATAGAGAATTAACAAGGGGCACTTATCTGCTTCAGCAGCGAAGAAAGCGGGCCAGACAAGGAAGGGGGAAAGTGTCTAGTTGGAGGAGGAGCAGCATGATTGGATGTCCAATGTCATGTGTTCATGATATGAACACGTTTTTCCCTGTGTTAAAGGCAGCCCTACAAATAAAAGGAGTACTGGACACTTATTCTCTCTAAAAATAGGCAAATATTCCCAACAAATAAAAATAGGGAGTAAAAATACTCCCAACAAAAAATAGGGGGCAGACGCAAAGGACCTTGTGCCCCTGCTTTCACCCAAACAGCTCCATGGATATGTTTGGACCAGTAGTGCATGTAGTACAACATATTATTGCCAGATTGGAAAAGTGAACATGTGCATGAATAACTAGGTGGACAGAAATAATGAATTATTACAAGAACATTTCCGTTTTCCAGTTGAAACATATTTTCATTTGCTCAAAAAATCTTCCATTGGGAAATGCACTCACATTTATACTCCGTAAAATCATTTTACTTCCAACTTGAAAAAATAGTGAGTAAAATACTCCTATTTCAAAATCTTATCTGGAGCACTGGTAAAAGGGAAATGTAGTTTTTTAACATTCACTGCTTGAGTTTAATAAAGGAAAGAGTGGAATAATGGTCACATTATGTCTTAGAAATAATGAATCATGTATTTCAGAGGCATATTTTACTGCAGCTCTAACATTCAAAAGGCCCATTTTAGCATGACAATTATACACTTACACACCACCCTCTGCATTAAGATTCACAGCTGATGATGTTCAATCATCCGAAGTACGTAGCTGAGGACTTGTTTTCTGAAAGAGAGATGTTTGTTACAAGGCATACATATTGAGAAAGCTATGTAAACAATATAAGCAAGCAGGCAAAACCAGGCACAGTTAAATACTTAAATCCCATGTAAAAGCCACCCCCATTAAAACTCCCTAGATCGGAGCAGTGATCTAGGCTACCTAGTAATGTGATCAGTCACGTGACCGCTTCCCAAGAGCGAGTACTCGCACTGAAGTCAAGGTGGGACAACAGATGTTCCAAGCAGTCTGCTTTCAATGGGGAAGAAAAGCATGTTCAGAGTGTCCGTAGAGGTGGGGTGAGCTCCTCCCGTCGCCACCTATGTCATACCTGTTTGGGTCAAACCGAAAATTTGATGTAATACAATGGTCCACTTTGGGGATGATTTACAATATTCGTGGGGATGATTTGGAATACGTGAGTCCCAGGGAGTTGAGAATAGGATTCCTACTTATTATGAGACGTTTTACTTATGGAACACTGAGGATGTGACATTTGATGTAATACGATGACCATCCATGGAAAACATGGAGCGTGTTAGACCTAGTGTTATAGGGGGACCCATTTGTTTGACAAAAGGGTTAAAATCTTTGCAAAAAAGGCAATTTGTACCTTTGGCACTCAGTGGGCAACACAAAATCCAGTGTGAGTCCTAACCCTGGTTATCTCTGACACCTCATTCTCAAAAAAAGGTTCTTTTCAGTGGGTGAGTTTGTAGGGTAGCGGGGTATAGAAAACCTCATTGATGATTTCCTTCATGGAATATGTTTCTTCATAATACAACGTGATCAACACAGAGTACAATAATTCCATAAGAACTGTGTGGGAGTGGAGACATACCAATTATGAGAGCAGAGCTAAGGAATAAACATTTTCCATAATAACTTACAAAGTCTTCTATTAAAGACACAGAGGCGAGCATTATGTATGTTTCTTTTATTAAACATATGAAAAGAAGCTCGGTAGCAAGTATTTTATGCACCTGTCTGTGAGCAAAGAGTATGCATAACAAAAGGTGCACTAAAATATTAATAAAATGTCAACCAAACAAAAGCTTTCGTCCATAACTCTCTCTGAAGGAACCAAAAACTCTGTTTCCCAGGAGTCTTAACCAGGGTTCATAATAGGTCACCAACATGTGACACCAGTTCACCAATAGGTATACAGCTGTCCCTCCAAATAGTGCTGAACATGATGTAACTTCCTCTTTCGAAGCTGCAAACTTGGCTGTCCATAAACCATAAGAATGAAACTAACTTGAGGCCGTCTTGTGGAAGGAGAAACAGAGCTGATCCGGAGGTAAGGCGGACTTGTCTGTAGCCACTGTCAAGGAAAAATAACTAGGGTTACTTGATGCGTATGACATCCCTAGTCCCCCTTGTGAGGGTGGGAGAGAAATCGGTGTGTTATTCTGTAAGTACACCTAGTCTGAAGAATGGCAATTACCCCCCCCCCCCCAAGCAGTGCGAACAACCACTGCCCTCAAGCATGTCTTGTGCCGCTGTTTCTCTCGCTGAGCGGGATAATGCTCGCCTCCGTGTACAATTAAGACTTTCTTGTAAGTTATTATGGAAAATCCTTATTCTATATCAAGACCGGAGGGTCACATTATGCTTGTTTAAAGCTTACTTACCACGATCGATGTGGGTTGTACTACCGGTTTGAGGTAGAATTGCTTGAAAATTGATTCACCCGACCAATCAGCCATCCTCATGATGTCCTTCAAAACGACTCCAACCTGAAAGGCTTTGGAAGCCATGGCACCTCTCACAGAGTGTGCGCCGAAGTGATCAGTATTTACTCCTGCCTGCAATAAGGTCCAACGCACCCAGCATGCTAATGTTGGAGCAGAAACCGTTCTGTGCGGTTTGCGCAGAACTTTCAATAACTGGCCATTAGGAGGGGTCCTAAGAGGCACAGTTACCTCCTCGTAGACCTTTAAGCACTTGACCAGGCAAAGCTTGGGCTGCTCTCTAAAGGCAGGGTAAGAAATTACCCTGGAATTGCATTTGGTCCTTCTGTATACGTGGAACACTATGCCATCAGGACAAAAGGTCCTGCCTGCTAGATTGAGAGCTCTGACATCGAGACTCTCCTGCAAGAGACAAGGCAGAGCAATGTAGTAAGCTTGCCGGAATGTGCAGTACGGGATAACTCTCTAATATGAGACCAAGACAGAAAAAGGTTGAGTACCTTGTTAACATTCCAAAGCTTGTAATAACGGGACAGAGGTGGCACCGTAAGCCGAATACCCTTGAGTAGTCTGCAAACGAGGTGATACTCTCCTGCTGGGACTCCTTGGACGAGGTCGTGGCCCGCAGAAATCGCCAAGCGGTAAGCATTGACTGTCCTGTAGGCGAGGCCTCTCTCGACTAATGAGGCTACAAAATTTTGAATTTCTTCTATAGGAGCTGAAAGTGGATGAAGCTCTCGCTCCTGGAGCCAATTTGTCCAGGCGTTCCAGGAGGTAGCAGGGGCCCTGCTCTCCTTGATGAGTCTGATGGCCTTAAGTGACATCCCAGGAACTCTCCATAGCCCCCTGAAATCCTCCAGGCTGCTAGGTTCTGGGACCCACTGAGGAGAAGGGGGAGACGTTGTCCTGACGGATCCAATAGCAGATCTGGAAACTGGGACATACGGATTGGAAAATCCGAGGAAAGTTCCAGAAGAACTAGATACCGGGTTTTGAGATGTCCAGACCAGGGCTATGAGGACTAGCTCGGTTTGCTCCCGACGTGCCCTCGCCAGGGTCCTCTCTATCATGGTAAACTGGGGAAAGGCATAAAGTATTCCTTCCATCCACTGTTGGAGAAACGCATCTGTTGCTATCGCTGCCGGATCCGGTTTCCAGCTGTAAAACTCTGGGAGCGAAGTGTTGAGCCGAGATGCAAAAAGATCCTTGGACATGGGGCCCCATACTTGCTGGAGGCGGAGAAAGAGGTCTCTGTTGAGTCTCCAGTCGCTATAATCAGTGAATTGGCATGAGTGCCAGTCCGCAACCACGTTTTTGAGACCTGGGAGATACTCCGCCATGATGGAAATCTGGGGTTTCTTTGTCTAGCTCCGGTAGAGGCCGTGATTTGGTGCCACCTAGATGTATCTCACTGCAGAAATGTCAATTTTCAGCAACATACAGCAACTCACTCTGTCTCTGGCAAAGGAGCACACCACAAATGAGACCGTGAGGTGATCCAGGCAGTTTATGTGCATTTCCAGCTCTTGACGTGACCAAGTCCCTCCAGTGGCTACTGTGCCGCATCTTGCACCCCAACCGGAGCGACTGGTGTCTGACTCTATGACAATATCTGGGGTGGACCTCGAAGATGGCTCTGCCGTTCCAGGCTTCCATGTTCGTCAACCACCAGATGAGTTCCGTTTTTGCCTGAGGCAAGAGTGTCAGACGCTGAGAGTAGGACCGGCTGCGCCGGAGGTGCTGTCCTTTCAGTCTCTGCAATTCTCGGTAGTGAAGAGGGCCAGGAAATATTGCTTGAAGGTAGGAGACCTATCGCTATCACTAAATCGCAGAGAGATGACATTCCTCTGCAGAAGTCTGCAAATCTCCTGATGAGTAGAATGAATCTTGGCCCTGCGTATCCACTATGAAGCCTAGAAATTCTAGGTTCCACAGAATCTTTTATTTTTTATTTTATTTTTCCCTCCCAATTTATGAGGAAGCCGAGGCTGTGTAACAGATCTACGGTGAGTCTGGCCTGCTGTTCTACCAAGGCTTGGGACTGAGCCATGAGAATGTCGTCCAAATAGATTATTAGACTTGACACCTTGCTCTCTTAGACACGCTACCACGGGCCATAGGAGCTTGGTAAAAGCGCAAGGTGCTGAGGAGAGCCCGAAAGGGTAGCTTGTGCACTCCCAGTCCTGGTCCTCCCAGAAGAACCTCAGATAACTCGAGTGTGACTGGTGTATGGGCACTGCAAGGTAACCGTCCTTGAGGTCCAGGCGAATGAGCCAGTCACCTGATCTCAAGTTGTCTCTTAGCATGTGTATCCCCTCCATCTTGAAATGGTGGTAGACTATGAAATCGTTCAGAGCCTTGAGGTTTATCACTGGGGGCACCTTTTTTGATTTCTGCGAACCAAAAGTATGGGGCTGAAGAAGCAAAAAGGTCCTTGGACATGGGGCCCCATACTTGCTGGAGGCAGAGAAAGTTGTCTCTGTTGAGCCTCCAGTCGCTGTAATCAGTGGAATGGTGGAAATTGCCTGTTCTGATGTAGACTGAGTACTTCGCTGTCTAGCGCTGCTACGTCCGCTTTGGACATTAAAAATTCTAGGCGCTTGCTTCGAGCTGCGTCCCTGACCGAGGTGTCCCCTGATGAGAAATCCCATGCTTGCGCAAAGAGAGCTAATCTCCATCCTATGGGTGTTTGTGGCGCTGGCGCTGTTATGGATACACTGACCTGTTGGTTGTTGTTGGGCTGGATATCTTGCGTCTCTCCTCCAGCCACAACCCCAACCTCGCCCTCTTGAAGGGACAAAGATATCCGAGTGGTCTTGCAAGGCATAGTGCTGGTCCCTTGACTGTTGAGGTCTTTTATCAAATAAGTACCGGCCGGAGGAGCAACCCCTACCTCATCTGGCCCAGGAAATAATTTTGGAAGCAAAAACCCTCTTCATGGATGCTTGAGCCTTGTCCAAGGCAGCGAAGGTGTTGACAAATTTGGCCATCTCTTTCATAAATGGGTCGCCGAATAGCAAACCTTGAGCAGCTGCTCCGGATTCGGTATCTGCCAGTTCACCCAGCTTGAAATTAAGTTTTAGTAGGATTCCCTTCCGGCGTTCGGCGGGGATGGCACAGCAGCCGTTCCCCAGCAAATAAGAGTGCCTGTTGGCCCCAACCTGAAAGAATTAGAGGATCGATGGTGTTGCCTGTCTCAATAACTGCTTCTGTCAAGTCCATTATTTTCGCGAAGGGACCAGAAACGTCCAGGACCCTGTCCTGGCAGGATCTCCAGGCACTCGATGCCTTTCCTTGGATCTTCAGCGTTCTTTCCAAGGAAGGTGATCATTGTAGGGTCTAGTTCTGGGGTTAGAGCCCCTTCTCTGGGCGAGGGCATTCTGCTCTGAGTCTGGCTTTAACTTCCTTAACCAGGGGCATACACAGCCTGGCCTTGATGTATTCTGTTGTCCTCGACGACGGTTCCCAGTCCGTAGATCTGGGGTGTACAAGGTTCTCTGGCGTAAACATCACCTGTCGCGTGGAATGTTTACCGGCTGCCTCCTTGGGAAGGGGGCTGCCCAATCCCCAAGGTGGCGGGTCTTGACCCTATGGTTTGATCATCCTCGTCCGAGGAGATTGGGGGGGGGGGGGGGAAGGGGGAGGGGAGTCTGGTCGTAGTTATCATAACCTCCCGTGTCCTGCTCGTCGGCGGTGCCCTGTCGGTGTCCCTCCGGGCTAGAGGGTCTGACACCACTATTGTCTTCCTCTGGGTGAGAGGGTCCATCATGGGAAGGGGCTTCCTTCTGGGTCGGAAAGGCTTTTTTTTTAAGCCTGGAAAAGGTGTCTGAAACAGCAGCAGTGGCTTGCTCTGGCTGGCTCGGGGGACGGGGCGGGGGGGGGTCGGAGAATCTTTACTCTTACGAGCCGGAGTACACCCCCACCCAATCAGAATGGTGCCTTCTTTTCTGAGTCGTCGTCTTCCCTAACGGGGGAGTCGTTTGCAAGTGCTCTTCCATAATGTCCAGGCACTACTAAATGGGCAAGAGCATTTCAGTAACAGCCCTCTTGATGCTGGTCTCCACAGAAGATCCCAGTACCACCTTGAAGCTGTGTGCCATAGCCACTTCCATGAATTTGGTAGTTATCCTCCTCATACTCTGACCACTCTTGGTCTGCCTGAGGGGAGTACTGAGCTGCCATAATGTAAAATTTCAAATGCACCCTTTTTTTTTTTCCTCTCTCTCTGTGGGCAAATGGACCACCTTTTCACTCCCACCCTAATTAACTGAAGAGGGAGTATGTGCAAGCACTGGTCTCCTTCCCCTCTTCTGACTTTTTTCTATCACTCATTTATATTTTTTTTATACTAAATGTGCAAAATATATGCTATAAATGAACTCTGAATGCTGTATCACTGCTGGCTCTCGCAAATCCATTAGGAAACTGAATGGAAATACGTGGCTCGAGCGCCAGCAATAGAAAAAAGGACGAGATGCGCGGAGCTCCATTTTGGCCGCAGGTGTAACCGCGGCAGGTGTAACCGCGGCCACAGGAAGCTCTGTGTAGCCTCTCTGGGCCACGGGAAGCCTGAGCCGGCCTGGGGAAGGCGAGCGTTGAGGTCCGCGAAGTCGCATTCTTCTAAATAGACAAATGAACTGCACGGCAAGCGCGTGGGCTCTGAAACGTTCTCCGATGCCAGCAGGAAGCAGCTGGTGTCGGAGACAGAGTACAACAGAGAGAGAGAGGATGTGACAAGGTATCCTCAAAGGAGGCAAAACTAACTATTAATGTAATGATGCAATACACTTGCAAAACGTTGCGAATTTCTTGAAACAGATGTTGGAATACTTCAAGCCTACATATATCATTAAGAAAAAATAGTCTTCAATTCAAATACTGTGTGTATATATTACATTATATATCAAATTATCTTATATGAAATATAATTATATGATCACAGTAAAACAATTTAAAGAACATGTGATGTACTTATCTCTTGCTGTGAGCAGCAAAGAAAGAGGAAGTTACATCATGTTCAAGACTATTTGGAGTGGCAGCTGTATGCTTGTTGGTGAACTGGTGTCACATGTTGGTGACCTATTATGAACACTGGTTAAGACTCCTGGGAAACAGAGTTTTTGGTTCCTTCAGAGACAGTTATGGACTTAAGATTTTGTTCGGTTGACATTTTATTAATATTTAAGTGCACCTTTTGTTATGCATACTCTTTGCTCGCAGACAGGTGCATAACATACTTGCTGCTGAACTTCTTTTCATATGTTTGATAAAAGAAAAAGAAGCTTAATGTGAGCCTCTGGTCTTGACATCGAATTCTTCAGCTAGATGTCCTGGAAGTTATGTATTAAAATCCCATTCAAGGGATCTGCAGTTCACATTTTGTATTGCATATAACTTTCCTAAATCCTGCTATCACTGACTAACGTGTCGGGTTTGTGCCTCACCTTGTTTAGATTTTGGGGTTCTGTCTGGGTGGAGAAAGTGCCTGTCCTTTCGTGCAGCCACAGTGCTCACTGGAGTAACGGGTGCTATGGCTACTCCGGAGGAGCAGCCCAAAGCAAGGGAAAATCCCAAAGAGAAAAAAAACCTTCTTGAAAATCCGGAAGAATGTCCAAAAAATCAATCTTCACTTCAAGAAGGCGAGGACTCCAAATGGAGGGCTGCAGCAAGGCAAGGCGTGAAGAAGCAACACAGCTGAAGCAAGCTGGAAGGAAGTAAGCATTCCAGCTGAAGGACAAAGCAAAGAGGAGCAACAAGGCAAAGAGTGAGAGTCAACACAGTGGAAGGCGGTGGGTAGGAAGCAAGGACGGGAAGGGAAAAATGGGAGCGAAACGTCAGAATACAGAACGAGGAAAACGGAGGCTCAGAGCGTTGTAGCAATGGGAGACAGTTATGATGCAAGGGTTACTGCTTGCAGATGTCCTTTATGGTGACTGGTGTTGAAGTAACCGCGTTCCGGCATGTGACATCGGGCAACGTGCCGGACGTGTGAGCCATGATGGAATGGGCTAGATTGGAGCAACGAGTCCGCCATCTTGGAAGGGTAACGAGTCGTTTGCAACATGCTTATGGGGCGAACGTGTGTGGATTCTGACATCATTCCCCTTGCCAGGTTTGATGGGTCCAGGTTTAGCAGGATGGGTTTGATGGAATTTCCGCAGCAAATCGGGGGCATGGACATCTTTGGCATTCTCCCAGGTTCTGTCACAGTGTGTAGCCTTGCCAATCTATTAAGTATTGCAGATGGCCTCACTGTATGAGGGAGTCGCACATTTGCTGAACTTCGTATTCCAGCTGGTCGTCAGCAAAAACTGGCGAGGGTTGGATGTGACCATCACATAGGAAAGTGCCCAGTCTGAGGGTTTCAACAAAGATGATTGAAAAACTGGGTGTGTACGATGTCAAGAAGAGGGTAACTGAAGAAGAAATGCCATAGTGTTAACTCTTTCGATGATAAATGTACCGAAGTCCCATAGGGAGCATTTTATTGGTCGTAAATGTTTCAAGGACAGCCACATATTTGTCTCTAGGTTTATATAGGGGACAGGGTTTGCACTTTAGATCTGCAGGAGTGTTTCAGAAGAGTCCTTGGCTTCACAAAGATTTTGCCAAGCCAATTGTTGCGTTTTGCATAACACTGCCAAAGAGGAGTCGATGAAGGGTATTGACGTGTCCGTTGCCAAAGATACAGCATCCATTTGAGATGATAGCATAGGCACAAAAGAATGGGGATAGGAGTAGTGAAGAATGTGCAGCATTGTTATAGGAGAACTCAGCGGTGGACAATGGGGAACATGAATTGTCTTGAGTTGCAGTAACCAAACACCTGAGGTGCTGCCCAAGGTTTGGTTGACTCCGTCTGACCGTTGGTTTCTGGGTGAGCGCCTGAAGAGAGAAGCCTTTGAACACCCTATGGAATTACAAAGCTGACACCAGATCTTTGATGTATATCAAACACTTGTGTACAAGCATAATATAAATAATAAAATTTCATTTTCATTTATTGAGTCCCCCTGTTAGATGTTATTGACTCAGGTAGGCCGTGCAGTCAGATATCTTGAAGAAACACTGCGCTCATCTGAGCCACTGTTGGTAACTTCTTTAGTACAGCAAAATGTGCCATTTTGGTAAAGGCATTTACCGTAACCATGATGACTGCATTTCCATTGGATTTTAGGAGGTCAACAATGAAATCAGGTGGAGATCTTCTGCCAAGGTCTTTTTGGTAGATCGGGTTGCAGAAGAGTGCCGGCTGGTTTTGTTCTAGGGTTCTCTTTCTGAGCAAACACAGCTTGGGTAGTAACATAAGCAATCGTGTCATGATGAAAGGTGGGCCACCAAAATTGACGTTTAAGAAGATCATGGTGTTCCAAATGCCTTGATGACCTGTCACCACAGTGTTCTGGCAAACAAGTTTTTCTTTTTGCAAGGGCTGTATGGGAACATCGAGGCAATGTTCTTGGATGTACAATCCTTTCTTGAAAGTAAGTTTCCCCTTGGTACAGAAGGTTGCAAGAGGAGGAAAGTCAATCAGGTGGGATTGGATCTTTTGAATATAAGTTTCAACCACTATAACACAAGTGGTATGAGGTAGCAACTTATCACACCAAGTTCTTTTTTCCTAGTGGTTGCATACCCCACTGGGAAAGCATATTGACAATCGTGTACTTTTACCTGGGAAGGTATGTCATGAGAAAAAGCCCAACAAGCCTGTCTGCTCCTTTGCTCCTAACAGTAGGTGATGCCACTTCATGCAGGCCAGCTACTTTTCAAGGACTGAATAGTTTGTGTCAGACTCTGATTACGTTTTGGAAAAAAGGCTACTGGATGCTCTTCGTTGTCCTATTGTAACTGTTTGAGCACTGCCCCGACAGCCTTTTCTGAGGTGTTTGTTTCCACAATAAATCTTCAAAGAACATCCGTCTGAAAAAGTATTGGTGCCGAGTTAAAGCCTTTTTTAGAGTACAAAATGCACCTTCTGCATTTATGTACCAAATAAATGACTGGTTCTTCTTTAGTAGTCTGATTAACGGCGGGACTGTGTGGAAAGACCGCAAAAATAATTTTCTGATTACAAATTGGCTAGCCCCAGGAATATTTGCAGAACTTTTACTGAGGAGGGAGCCTTATTGTTCAAGACTGTTGTGTTTTTCCTGGGGCCACCGATGATGCATCAAAAACGCACTTTTTTGGCTTTTAGAAGATTGGTTGCTAAATGCCAAAGAACTTTATTAACGTGTTCTGCGTGTTCCTGAGGACAACAAGAATATATAAGGCTATCATCCAAGTAAGCTTTGATGGTGTCTTGTAGCAAGTCCGAAAAGAGATGGTCAATGACCCTTTGAAATACTGCTGGTGCATTGGACAGACCAAATGGCATGAAACAAAACTCATAGTGACTGAATGGTGTTCTGAAAGTGGTCTTCCATTCATCGTCATCTGTCATCCTAATGAGGTGGTAAGCACCACATAAATCTAATTTAGTGAATATCCTGGTTCTTTGAAGGGACTCTATATGTCAGTTATCAATGGTAGAGCATATTTGTCTTTCTCATCTAGATAAGAGTGGCTGCAAGAAGAAACACAATACTCCGAACCAAGGAACAAGGTATGAGCTGGCCAGTTGATCTAGGGGCTTTGGTGTGAAAGCCATGGAATTTCCAAAATAAGAGGAAAATGGGTAGCCCTGATTAAATCAAAGGACAACTGCTCCTGGTTTTGGGCTCTTTGTATAGTCAATGGCAGGGTATTTCGAGTAATAGGGCCTCTGTCTAAGGATTTCCGTCCAACCCTTCGACAGGAAGGGCTATGTTTTTTTTAATACAGGGTATTCCATTTTGTTTAGCCCAATGTGATCCATAAAAATACCAGCCACTCTGCAGTCTACCAGGGCGGTTGTTTCTTCTAGGACTTTACTGTCCTTGGACCAGAGTTGAACATGATATACCAATAGTCAGGTCGTCTTGAGCTTGTGTGGTACGGATAATCACAGGTATGGTTTCTGTGGGACTTTTATTTTTACTCCTGAAGCTTTGTCCCCTCTAGGCCGCGGTAGCTGGCATTTCCCTGTCTTTGAGGGGGTGCCAGTGATGAAAATGCACGATAAAGCAGCACAAGCCCTTGGTTTGTCGATGGGTACGCTCTTCCTCGGAGAGGGGGCCACGGCCAGTTCCCACCTGCATCGGTTCGCTAGTGTATTACGAAGGCGTAGAGACAATGTTAGGGGCTGAAAGTGGGAAAACCCGGACCTTTGCCTTTGTTTTTCCATCTTTCGTTCATGAATGCGAAATCTATTTGCAAGATCAAATGATCAATTTCAATAAGTGCTCAAAGGAAGGAGGGTTGGGTATCCTGGTAAGCTCATCTTTTAGTTGCTCAGTGAATCCTCTTCATAACAGCGCATAAAAGGCCTCTTCAGGCCAGGCCTTTTCTTGTGCCAGTTGTAAGATTTTGTACGGCAGCAATCAATTCCTGCATCTGTGCCATTGCGTCAGGTTGCTGGCGTCGCAAGCTGTCAGGTTTGCACCTTACCTTGTTTAGCTTTGGTGTCCTGTCTGGGTAGAGAAGGGGTCTGTCCTTTTGTGCAGCCACAGTGCTCGCTGGAGTAATGGGGAAGCGCTGTTACTACTTCGTAGGAGCAGCCCAAAGCGAGGGGAAAAACTCGAAGGTCTGGAAGGATGCTGAAGTGCCAAGAAATTGATCTACACTTCAAACAAGCTAGCACTCCAATTAAAGTACGAAATGGAGAGCTACAGCAAGGCAAGGATCGAGAGGCAACCCACCGGAAGGCCGCGGGTGAAGGGAAGGGATAACTGGGAATGACTAGGCAGAATACAGACGGTCATAGCAACGGAAGACCGTTGCGACGCAGGGCTTACTGCTTGCAGATGTCCTATATATGACTAATGTTGGAGTAACCGAGTTCCGGCATGTGACGTCAGCCAATGTGCTGGAAGTGGGAGCCATGATGGAATGGGCTGGATTGGAGCGACAGGTCTGCCATCTTGGAAGGGGAATGACTCGCTTCCACCGTGCCAATCGGGCCCAACGAGGGGGGATTCTGACAACAGGATGCCCTCGAACATGGAAAGGCCGAAACCAAGTCATATGGTGCCTGAAGGATCATAACTAAGGCTGCCTGTTTACATAAATACAGACACAAATCAAACTGTTTTCTGTCTGTATTCATTTCTAAAATTGGTCTGCTTTGTTCTCTATGCTGCCAATCGTGCATCACAGCTCGATCGCATTGCAGACTGGTAGCATGAAAAGTGTGAAAGTTGTATACAAAATATTATCCGTGCTCTTTTTAAATTGCTGTCAACATATCTTAAGTCGGCATCAATCACAGGAGCACCCACCATTTGTTGTTATGGCAAAAATTGGGCCAACCTTTCTTTCGTAAATGATTGCATGTGTGTTTTAATGATTGCATATTTTTCATTCGAAATAAATGCAGAAAAAATAAAAATGATATTTCTGTAAGTCAAAAAGAAATGTGGATAAATACAGAAAACATTCCTAAAAAACAAATTTGAATAAATACAGACAGAAATGACAGGAAAATAAATGCTATAAAACAGGGAGCCTTAATCCTAACCAAGACTGAATGTTCAGTAGGCCAACCACCTCATGTCAACTATTGCCCACCTGCATGCAATTTCAGAAAAATGCAACTAGTAACTTTTTGACGGGGGTATAGTAAAGTCTGACCTGGAGACTTACGTCAAGGCCCCTTCGACCCGAAATTGTGCACTCACTCTGCCTTTTCCTTACTCTACTTTAAAGACCGCGTGTGGTTACTGAGTAATGATGTGATAAAATATTTTTCTTTTTTAAATGTGTGTATTGAGATTGTTCATATCACAACACTGTAAAACCCCAAGCAACATCAATTATACCTTCTTGTTTTGTGCCATATCATCTACTCCACTTTGTAATATATTTACGCTAATTCAATTTCCAGTGTGCTGTATTCATTCCCATTCAGTAAACCTAAATACTGAACAAAATAATCAGCAAATATAATGGGGTGGCAGATAAGGGCCTCAGTCCATCCAGGGTGGCTGTTTCTTTCTATTATTTTCTACACCATAACCAAATGCCCTGTGATTTCTTAATAATAGTTAGTTGCCTTATTTCTGAACTTGGGGGAGGGGGGGATATAAATGGCTCCTTCTTATTCACCTAGTACTTCCTATATTGTATGCATATTAAGCTTCTTTTAGTCACGTTTATGTGTTTATTGCAAGGACAGGGATTACAATTAAGATTGGATAAGCAGGAGCTAAAAGCAGTTCCTGGGTATCCAACATTAACCAGTAGCCAGAAGCTACCACAGTGGGGTATGGTGCTAGTATGTAGCATTTCGCAAATCTAACTTCCACATAAGATACACAAATATAATTGTATCCATTATTTATGACCCCTTAAGATTCAAATGTTGTATAGATTTGTCCTAATGTTTATTTATAGATTGTCCCAAATGCACAAACCTACATTTGTTTGTTTGTTTCTTGTGGTTGCCGTGGGGAGCCCAAATTAGCTCTAGCTGTTGGTATCAAGCTGACCAGGCTCTTTCTAGGCTATAAACTGGAGCTAAATTGCTCCCCGCTCCCCTCAATTAAGAACCTTGTAGGATCGGATTTTAAAAATCCAAATTTAAATGCATAAATTAACAAGGTACCACTATTAAAAACCTAAATGCTATCAAATGGAGTTTCAAAATGATCCCATTACCCATCTTAAATGTTGTAATCTTACCTGGATATTTTGCAGCCACTACGAAATAATCCATCCAGGTAGATTGTCAGATCTCGATATCTGGGATCTGTTATGATTGGAAGGCAAACTAAGGATTTAACTGAAGGTGTGAGGCTGAACCCGAGATGTCTTAGGTTAGGACGCTGTCCCTTGTATACATCACAGCACTAATCTGCTAAAGTTCTACTTTCCAACCAGTTACACAAATGTTCGCCACCCATGAATGGCAATTTAACACCTAGTCATATACACATCAAGGAACAGATTACACCCATCTTGTGTATTGCAGTCCCGACCAATGCATCTTCACACTATGGGCGTACAAGGCTTTCTTTTCAATAGACACCAAGTACTCTTGACATGAAATACCTAGAAACAGATCTGCACACATTACTCGGATATCGCCCAAGTACAAGCATCAACATAACCGCAAATCTGTCTTGCATTTTCTTTTTGCCTATCTCTGATAACCGAACCCAGGCCCCTCTTTATTAGGGCCCATAGCACCAAGATACCATGCAAATGGCAGCACAGTGCTGGGTAAAATCTAATAACACAACATCTGTATCTTTCCATTGGCATAAAATATGTATCCTGACAGTGACCATTGAAAGTAAAGGGTGAAAAAAAAAAACCTGAAATGTCACTCTACCCCATGCTAGCTTCCAAAAATGCATTCCAAATGAAGCATTTTCCCTTTTTTTTGCAAAGCTTGTTTAAATAGTTTGCTAATATCTTGATACAGAGTTTGGTCAGTGCATCTATTAAGTAGACTGTTCACTACTGGTGAAGCCTCTGCCGGGGTTGTACTTCTAGATATTTGAATTGCATCCTCTGGTTAAATCAAACCACTTTTACCAGTATTTATAAGGGAGTGTTCCCAAAGGACAGTTGACTAAGCTGCTGCAGTCCAGGCCTCACATCATTCTTACGCTCCCATTCTGAAGATCTCTATTATCCCAAAGTTGAGTATATTTGTCATAGAAAATGTCAAACAATTGTATACATTCCTACCAAGCACGCCTAGTCACTTCAGCCTGGCTTTTTGGGAAAATAGCTTGCATTCTGAAATGCATTTTCACTTAATCCATTTTTTTTCTTTTAACATCATCCGATAAAAAGGTGGTTGTGTCATATAGCTGAGTAAGGAGTACAAAGAGTTAGGACTCGATAATTGGTATATGTGAGGGTTCCGAAATGTGAGACGGACAGAGGTAAAGTTTGCCATTTGTTCAAAATAAAAAGGGTTTTTGATAAACGCCTGACTTTCTCTAACCTAATGGTCTCTTCCTAGCAAACTAAATAAAAATGACCTATTGTCCAAAATATCTCCGACCCTCGCACTAATATACACAATACAATTATACAAGGAAAATAGTTTTATAAATTTAGTTTAACAAAACAGTTTTGTAATTTAATCTCAAATGTTCTTGATGACATTCCTTGCAACCAGCTTTGTATTCCCTTCCAATGGATCAATTCAGGCACACTTTGATTACAGTTCTGATTTCTGTTGAAGGTACAAGAAAAGTCTAATCACTCTGTCTTTCTTGTAGATGCATCAAATGCCCATTCCACCACAGTAGGTTGATAATTCAATACAAATCCATGTCTTCCAAAATATTCCTCTTGAAAGGATGATTGCCTTTCTTTCAAAAACACAAGTTCAAAAACAATGCAATGCAATTGTTTGGTTATTATATACCACTTTCTTCAAAGGAACTACTTCTTGTCAAGATAGCACTTCAATCTCTCTCCCAATATTTCTGCTTGAAGTAGAACACTTTTGTCAGGATAGCAAAAAGCAATTTTGTCTGGTGATGCTACTTCTTGTCAAATGATAAAATACAGGAATTCTCTTATTTCAACAAAGGTTCATTCCATATATCTATTTCCATAAAGATATCAAACCACTATCCCCTTTCTTGGTCCACTCACCTGCATGGACTAACCACTATAAGCCCTTTCCTGGTATACTCTCCTGCCAGGAAGAAAACTTCTACAACCAACTTCAAACTTGATGGCAATATTGTTTCCAGTATTCTCCACACCAGTCTTTTGGTATGGTTTTACAGTCACTTGGCTGTTGGCACTGAGATATAAGCTTTCCCAAAAGTATATCTTTTAAAAGGGAATTTATGCCTTGGTTATTTTATTAAGATTTTCTCACAACTTCTTGGCTGATGGTAATGCTGGTTATGAGGTTTTTCCAGTGGTTGTCTTAATATGGTTTTCTCGTAACCTCTTGATTGTGCGTAGTATTGGTTAGAGTCTTATCCCACTGGTAGTTTTCCTAAAGTCTTTTGACAGCCTCTTGGCTGTGGATAATACCGGTTCTAAACATTCCCCTCTTGTCCCTTTTATAAGGGAACTTTCTTCTTTGCAACTGACTTCATTTACTTTAACTAATCGGTATTCAGAAAACAAGTTCTGCTTTGATTTGTCAATTGTTTGGTATTCAAAATTATTGCGTTGTGACAGCTTTCGTGTAAGGAGCGCTCCAGGGTCAGCATTAACATTCTGCCAACTCGCCAGCTCTCTGCGGCGGCCCCTCCTGCTGTCGGACTTTACAGTGCTACTTCTGCATGTCTACTTTCTTTCCTGCTTCTGCGAGCCTCAGGTAAATTGCGCGGGAGCGATGACAGCTCAGTTGATCTTCCACGATTTCGCCGGTCTGCCACGTGCCGCTCTGGAAGCATGTCTCCTCCTCATTTGGGCTTCTTCTTAGTAGGCCGCTTTCCGCTCCACATACTATGCAATCGTGCTTAATGTAACCCTTTGTGGTGAATTCTGCTGGCGGGCCTTTTTCAGTGGCTGCTTCTGCATCTCATTTGGCTTCAGCGTCCTCCGCTATGCCTCCGACAAGGCCATTCAAAGCTCCTTGTCTGTCTTCCTCCTTTTCCTTCATTCCACAGCTGTGCCTCATCTTGGGTTTTAAATATTGCGTTCAGGTTTTTTAAGTGACAGCAACTAGACCGCACCTTTTTGAATATTCACCATTTTGATCCTCTTTTCTCTGAGCTCCTCTTCTTGTCCCAGTACTTTTTAGTATTCTGGGAACTGAAGTCCATAGAAGATTGTGTTAGTGCATTCTATTTTGCAGTAAGCCATTAGCATTTCAGGTATTATAGGGGAATTGTGAGATAAGGAGATCCCCACTGTCTACCGGCATGAGTCTCCTCCCACACAAAACCCCCTCTAAGGTCCGCATCAGGTAGTGGCTGCCTTTCCCTGGACACATGAGAAGAAGCCCATACCTGGTTTCTAGTAGAGATCTCACTGGATTCATCACATAGAACAGAAGTTTAAAACGCAGCAAGGAAAATCAGAATGAATATTGGAAAAGCATAATACAAAAATAAAGTTTCTCGAGATTGGAAAAAGTCTCCCCTCCCCTCTCATTCCAGGTTATATGGGTTCCCAAACCCATTTTCTTTTATCTTTAGGGTTTCCAACACCCTTCTCAATAGCCTGTTGCAGGTTTTAAGGAGGTTCCCAAGTGCTGTGACTGTTCACCTCCTCCACCCTCTGTCTCCTCAACAAGCCAGTGGTACTGTAGCAGATTCTCCACAGTGTCTAGCTGGAGCCACGGACCGTCTACTGTGCTCTCCTCCTTAGATTATCTAGATAGAGCCTTGTTACTTTCCCCACCTTGCATTCGGACCATCTCGCCTCCATCCTCCTCAAGGATGCTCTTCTCCACTTACCTCCCTTCTCATCACGTCACAAACTCGTTCGTTTTCCTGCCTCTAGTACCTGCCTTCAGCCAATTGGGCCCATGTACTCGCACTATTTTGCACTTGCCACCATCAATGACCAGTTAATACCACTATGGCAGTGCCTGGAAAGTGCCTGCCCCATGCCTAAACAAAAGCCCAAACGGTTGGCATTGTCGGTGCTTGTTTTTCCAGCTTCCTCTAACCACCGCCTTTTCCCTTAGTGTCTCCAAACTCTCCAGACCAACTCTTATACACACTCTACCTGCCTCAACCTCCTCCTGAAAGCTTTCTCACTGCCAGACAGAGCTTGTGAACTTTTTAGGACTTTGCCCCAACCTCTCAGGTAAACGGGGACTCTGGTCTGTTAGCTGAGAGAGAGATTGGTTCCTGGGTTCCGCCCCGGGTGTTGGGATTGGCTTGTCCCTCCCCTTGGTCTTTACTCCATCTCTGCTTGTCACAACCTGCCTCTGCCTTCCAACTCTTCTCTGGTGAAAGGGGACATGGATGGTATACTTCAGGAAGCCACCCACCCCCAATACACCCCCAACAATGGCTTCCAGTTTGATGTAGACTTGGGGCTGGCTAGTCCCTACTTTTGAGCACCCCCCCCCCCCAATTGTCATGCTCTGCCCTGACCACTGGGATGGACTCCGTTATCTTACCTTTTCCTAATTTTGAGAGTGGAGGCGTTGTGCAATAGCTAGCTAGCTAGCTTGCTTGACTGCCTTTCAAGGTCCCTGTCATAATTCATGTCCCTTTCGAGCCTAATATGGCCACCGGCACAAGAGGAGCTGAGTGTTTACCTGCTGATGATTCTACTTGATCGCTTTTCTTTTATTCCCTTGAAGGGGCAGAAGTGTGTCTGGTGGTAATGTCTGTCCCCTGAAATGTGATGTGGGAATAATTGTGGGTGTCCAGGGTATCCTCCCTATACCGCCCATGCCCATCAGCCACTAGTTTGCGGAGGAACCTGTCAACCTTAACCACCCCCATTGATGTCCCCAGTAGATGGGCATCATGTTTTAGTCAGGAACAATAGACCTATTAGCCATATAGCCTCAATTATGCATTGGAGGAGTTAAGCAGTTAGCCAGCATTCCCCATTTAGTGGCAACCTAGGTGTTCCCAAGATCCATATTTAAAACCATCCACATGTAACAATAACTAAAGATGTTTCAGCTGGAATCTGGACTGCATGATTGGGAAAAATCAAGTGCATTAACTTTGTGCAAACCACCATCGTTAGAAGATTTAATTAACCTATAAATGTATTAGATTTGTTTTCTATTTATTTATAAGACATTTTTGCCAAAGCACCGTACATAACAGCAGTACAACAAATATGATAAAATAATAAGCCAACAGAAGAAAAATTAAGTCATAGTAGAAAGTTGGTAGTGTTTAAGGTGAGAACGGAAAATAGCATAATAGGGGATAGATCTGATCTGGAGGGGTAAAGCGTTACATAGTTTGGGGGCAAGTAAACGGAGCACAAAAAAGTTATTGGGCACATGGGGGCTTGGGAACAGTGAAAAGAAATTGTGACTTGGAGCGAAGAGAAAGAAGGAACATATAAGTAAACCAATGAGCATATGTATGGTGTGGCCAGTCCATGGACAAATGTAAGTGTTGCTGAGGAAATGGATCTGTAGGCGTAGTTGAAAGGGTAGCCAGCATATAGAGTGAAGAGAAGGAGAGATAGACGAGCGAGTAGGAATGGTGCAAAGAGTCAGAATAGAGGAATTAAAAATAGATTGTAAAGGATCAAGATGAGAAGTAGGAAGGCCATCAAGAAGGCATGAACAATAGTCAAGATGTAAATAAAGTGATTCATTTACAGGCGTGGAAAGTAAGAAAATAATTAACTTTACGTATGTAAAAAAGATGAAGCGACAGGAGTGTAGAGTAGGTCCCAAATAAAGCCTGCACTCCAGTTGCCCATTTTGAAGTACCAGGAACGTTCACACCCAAATATGACGTATGATGAGCAGATAAATCAGCAGAGAGCCGCACTAGGGCTCTGCCCAGTACCTATCGGAAGAGCAACACCTATTGAAGTACTGATACCAAGAAAAACATGGACAGTAAGGTATCATTAAGGAAACCAGCAAATGAGACAAAATGAAGATTGCCCAAGTACAGTCACAGAAGAAACCAAAGAGGTCTTAATGGAAGACGAATGGTGACGTCACGAGGACCCAGACTGACTTACAAGTAGAAGAAATGACAACCCGAGAATGACGCCCAGAGACGAAACGCCATGAATAAAGATATTGTGAACGTAAAAGGGGAGAACGATGTTGAAATACAAAGAGGCTTAAGCTGTAAACAGGATGAAGATATTCAACCAGCTAACACCTGTACATATTCTTGGAACCGCAAGAAAGCTATGGAAACAATGCGGCTTGCAATGCTAAGTAGAAGAATAGTGCGGCATAGCGCCATTATACATGATCTACCTCAAAACCAAGCACAGTATTATAAGTGTAATTCCACTTTGCAACCAAAGCAGAATCAACCCAGGTTATTAAAGGCCGAATGAGCAGAAATTCATATTCTAGTAAAACGAGAAGAGACGGCTGAATCGATCGGCAGATGCAACTCGTGCCAGAAGAGCCAAGGTCATACCAATAGAAGGAACGAACAGTAGCTACGTATAATTGAAACTTAAGAACAAAATATCCTGTCTCTGAAAGGAAAGGTCAAGATAATGAGTCGTAGGCAGGTGGCAAGCTGAATAAGAATCAAATGAACAAATTGAGAGAAACGAGACAAATTCACGGTGTGGAAAGCATGTGACCAGCCGAGCGAGGAGAAGCACAGGCTCACACCTACACTTGGCATCCGCCCAGGAAGAGATATCAGAACTTTTCCAGACAGAAAATGTAGTTTCATGGCCAACCACAATAAAATAATTGACATACAGTTGCTGAAGCGATGATTGATTGTACCCTTAATTGGAGGAAGGCCGGTCAACTAGGGAGCACCCTGCACCTGGCTGACCATTCTGCGTGCTGCTAAGAAAAGGGGAAATGTGTGCATGGGGTTGGTGCCAACCCAATTGCAATGGACCAAACAATCAAGGGTCCTATAGTTGGTAGAACCAATGGGATGTCGTACTTTTAGTGACTTCTACAGTAGTCCTCTTTGAAGGAAGGGCTTAGACGCCCACCTGACGGTGTTTACCCAATCCCCTCACTCTTACCATATACAGATATACAGATATAGTACCTATATTAAAGTTACCTTTTCCTAACCAATAGAATTGCATATTAACTTTTGAGTGTTATACTTCAGTTATGACGAGTTATGACACATGTTGGTGCATGCTTACCTGCTGTATGAGCAAGGGTTCGGGCCCCAGATCCTCCTGGTCCAAAAAGGAATTGCACTTTTCTTTGTCTCCCCGGGCGAGAGACGTCCTTGATCCAAGAGTTAAGAGCAGGAAGGAAGAGGCAGGGCTAAGAAGGTGGGTGGGGCTTAGGCCAGGTGGCCAAGATCCACTTGCACCTGCTCCCCATCTGCAAAGGAAAAGAGGCTGGCGGGCTCCTTAAGTAGGGGAAAAAAGCGGTAACCAGGAAGGCACCAGCTGGGCAGAGTTTGCTAAGTGAGGAAAAAGAGCAGCAACCAGGAAGGTTGAATATAGCAATGTCTTTAGAGGAGCAATAAATGCTGGATTCGTCTTTATTATTTGCATCCAAGAAAGGGAAAAGTCGTAGCTGTGGATTTTTTGTATCTGAAAACCATAGGACAGGGTCTCAATCTACTGGAACAGTGGAAAGCATGTGTTTGAATAGGGGGAAGACACAGATTCCAGATGATACGATATGATTATATTGTGCCTATACACAAGTGTTTCAGATGCTTACTTTTAATTTCAATATATAACTTTTCTGTGCAGTATTCTGCAATTCAGACAGCTAGTGAAGTAATTAGCCATAGACTTGCTAATATCTGTACAACCATGCATTTGTACTTTAAAGGGATGTTCCGGGACTTTTTTTTAATTGTTCCTAAGGTTCGGCCATGTGTTTTTAAGCATAAATCGGTAGATCGTAGAAAACTTTCCTATGGACCTTACCCGACTTTTCGTCCATTAACGCACTCGAAATCAGCCGCCATTTTGTGATAATCCTATCATTTCCCCCATCGACCTGGCTCACCTGCGTTTGCGGCACTAAATCATATCCCCCGCCCCTGAAACAGACTTTATCAAAACATTCATATTCCCCACCTCTATCCATGACGTGACTGTGCTGCGTAGGCAAACGCGCCCAGGCGTCTTCTACGCGACTCCACACAGAACCCGGAAACCAACACAGATCAGCTCACAACACAGCGCGCCACAATTCGGAATATGAAACTGTACTTTTAAATCAAACCGCAAGATTGTAAATTTGGTAAAGTACATTTATTTGACATCAAATGTTTAGAGAATATTCAGCGATTTGCATTTTTCTTTGCTCTCGATCCAAAATAGTTCGTCTTGAGGCAAGCGATGTTCGTGTGCAGTACACGGGGTGTTGGTTTACGATAAAATAAGCTCTTCGGTCGCACTGATAATCGCATGGCTGTTCCAACAACAAGGCACTAGGCCACCACAACGGTATGTATGTTGCATCTAGCCATTAGTACCGCGTAAGGGCATACTTGTACTTGGCGATCGTCCCATAAAATGGTCAGGGTGGTAACGTTGTTCACGCGGAGAAGCAACTGGCGGTTGTAAAAGCCATCCGCCGGTGTCTGGTACTCGTGACACATACAATAATGAAAGATGTACCTGTTTTAAAAACATAAAAAATGAAATTAGTCTCGCCATCAGATCTTTATTAAAATTATTCATTTTATATATTAGGTCGGGAAATTATTTCAATCTAGGACAGTGCAACTGGGTATTATACGTCATTTCCAGTAACCCACCCCCTCTCCTCCGCCTTTTTCAGAGCCGCCTGAGCGCCAGTGGACCACCTCGTCACTGATATGATATAATAATGGCATTTGCAACGCGCCTATACACAAGTGTTTCAAGGCGTGTCGAGGCAGGGAGGGGGGGGGGTGAACAAGGAGAAGACAGACAACGATCCTACTAGGCCAGGTGTCATTCAGATCGCGCGTGCAGGGGTAGGGGGAAGGTGCAAGTGCAAGTGCAAGTGCAAGTGCAAGTGCAAGTGCAAGTGGAGAAGTGGAGTACAAGGTAAGTAGCATCAAATAATAAATACATAGGGCCAGCTGGTGGCGAGTGCAAGGTAAGTGCAGAACAAGTGCTGGGAAGGGGGGGCTGTAGATACTGAGACAGTCCCCCAGTGCAGGGGTTGACAGGGAGGCAGTGCAGGTGGAGAGTGGAAGTGCCCAGGACCGAGGTCGCAGACAGTGGACCAGTTGTAGCAGGGGAGAGGGAGAGAGAAAGCAGAAGCAAAGCGGAAGGTTTTGAGGTGCTTCCGTAAAAGGAGATGGTTCTCCTCAAGATAGTGCGCGGTACAAAACAATATGCCACATAGAACGAACAAGTACAACTTAACCCGTCTTTAAAGCTACTGCATAGTAATTAAATTGCGGTATAAACTCATCTAAAGAGTTACTTACATTATATTTGCATTTTCCATTGTGTCTGTGCGTAGGGCAGCCCCGAAATACCACTCCTTCTATGCCAACGTTATTTCTTCTAATGAACGAACATTAAATGGCTTTCGTTTCTGAAATTATATTCATTATCGTTTACGTTATTGCACCACACCCCCAAAAAGAAGTCTTTCGGGATGGTCCCGGCCTGTCAAGGTCAAATAACAATAGAACCTTATACTGAGTCGTGGGCCATTCCGGCACCCGAGCAAAAAATCAAAGCAGCTGACCTTCACTTTGAACGAGCACACATTCCTAGTTAGCTACATTCAGTGTAAGGCCATCTCACAGGACTTGAAATTTACACTCCATCTTTGCATTTTGTCTGCGTGCATTTTCAGCCCCAGAGAACCATAAATACGGAGACATTCTATATTTTTTGAAAAATGATTTATATTACTTTTTGGTTTAATTTAATGCGCAAATGAACAAGGTTGGATAGACACATTGCATGTACACTGAGCAATCACTTTCATTTACACAATACATAGCTACACATATTCAATGGGCCTGCGACATGAGGAGACTCCAGAGCAAAGTCACAGGTGACACCCGGGTGGTTCGCACAACTGCACGGTGAAGGGAGGGGCAACGGTGGAGAGACACATTGCATGTACACTGAGCAATCACTTTTATTTACACATTACATAGATACACATATTCAATGGGCCTGCAACATGAGGAGACTCGAGAGAACAGACAATCAAATTACAATCATTTAAACCGTGATGTGTATTTCTCAATGAGCTCTGCTTTAGGTGGACATGGAACAGAGGCAATGTTGGGTGGCAATGCAGTTGTCCCCTGCACAGGTTCGTTCACAACTCCATGTATGTGCCTATCTAGGACATCAACAATAAGTCTCTCAATAAACTCATATTGCATATCCTGAAACACTGGTTTGATCACCCATTGTTTACTTCTTTTAGTGAAGGCCTTATTGTAGCGAAGCGTCCCTAAAGTTCCGGTCGTCCTACTTTGTTGACGGCCAACATTATGGTTATGTGCCAAGACCGCTAGAAGAGTCCGATTTATCATGCCCTCCATGCCAAAATGCAATCGTTTTGGCCTGTACTTTAGGCACATATTGTGGAACACCTCCAAATCTCCTGTGTGGCAGAATTCCGTGAGTCCCCTCAAATCTCTTGTTATAGTTTTATCAAATACAATCTTTTCAATGGCTTTGTGAGTGGGTGATGAAGGAATCAACCACTTCTTCTTCCGTGCCTCCTCTGTGGACAAATGGCCATGTTCACAATTGTGGAAATGTTGGTTTGTGGTCCAGCGGTGAACGTTGCTACAGTGTAGCATTACTGACCGCCATTTTTCCAGTAGAATTTCCAACGACCCTCCACATGTTTTTGAGCTCCACCAAAGATGGTTGCTGATTGACTTGGACCACTGTGAAATACCTTGCATATCTTTTTTTTTTACCTGCAGCCGACATTTTTTTATTGATTGTTTTTGCAAGATGCCATACGTCAAATTAGTGATTTATATTTTTGTACTCTTCTCTCATTGTCTTGGCAATTGAAACGTGTCTGTCCGTGGCTATCAGGTCGATCACCATTCCCCGCGATTGTAGTTCTTGCAATGATGCTACAAAGCCAACTTTCTCCAAGGCCACTGAGGATGTACTTTGTGACACCTGCACGACCACCGAACTCACAATTTTCTTACTTTCCATGTCCTGAAAGTGGTAGGTGCAGTACTTGGCTGAAAATCCTGGGCTGTCGCACTGTCCATCACCGGCTAGCCTGAACCGTTTGCCCGCGAATGTACTATCAATAGACATTTTTTCCATTCTCCAAGCTTCACTAATGGCTGGAAATAGATAATCGATTTGGTATTTGTAGAACTGAGTTTTCGCAATGAAATGGATTCCCACAAACTGAAAGAAAGACTCTAACTTTTTAAAACTTGAACCACTAAAAAGTGCGGCCGCTGCACAAAGTAGATTGCCTGCTGGCAGTTGCCCCAGCATGGGTTGTGCAGACCATGAGAAAGGATGATATTTTGTACAGGTGGCATGTATTTTAAGGTTAGTGCCTCGAATTGCACGAGTCACATTAATCAATGGCTCCCCACATACTTCCCCACCAACCGAATGCCCACATTTCATCCTAATAATAATATCAATCAAACAACTATCGAATACAATGAATTTGGCCTCTTTCCTTATACTGTCACTCTGCATCCCAGCTGGTTCGGCCTGTAACGTTGAGGACATGTCACTCACATGAAAGGTAGAATCTCTGATATCGTCTTCCGCTATGTTCAGTGATATTGATGGTGTTTCATTGTCGTCCACTTCATTCTCTTCCATTGCAACATCTGTTCCTTCTCCGGCGATTGGTGAATAAAACAATTTCTTCAACTTTCTCGCGGTCTTAGTTTTTGCGGGTGTGGATTCTGTGAATTGATCTTCGACTGCATCCGAACTACCAGGAGGACATTCACTATCAATGGCTGGTGGTGGTATAGCTCCATTGTCAATCACTTCATATTCTTCCCATTGGCACGAAGCATCTCCAGTCTCAAGTCCCTGCCAAAAGGTTTGACAAGCAACATCTCTCGTTCGCTTCACTGTCTGTGTAGATCTAGTTCGTACACCCACTCGCAACTAGAGGACAGATTGAAAAAGGGATGTTCAGTTTAAACACAACTTACAGTATTGAACTATTAACAGTGAAAAACAACATAATATAGTGACCAGGACACTAACCTTCTTTTGCTTTCTTTTCTTTGAAACTTTCTTGCCTCGAACTTCAACATCAGGACGCTGTTGCTCCGACTCGTGTGTGCATGTCTCCACTTCCTCTTGCGCTGCAACGACTATATTTTCATGATAAGCACATCCATTACACACTGACGCTCCATCGACTCCCTGAAACATAGAACTTTCATTAGTATGTATAATAATATTGAAAACACAAAATGTACTTGGGGACCAATACCCACGTACATCTCAATAGCAAAACACGAATGAACGCATTGTGTAGAACATTCAAACGACAATTATTCACGCATTGTTGATCTAGTTAGATGGAACTGTCAAGATCCATACCTCGGGCTCCGCATAGACTTCCATTGATGATATTATTGAAGATGACGCTTCAGCAACTCCCTGAAACACAGTAATTGCATTAGTATGGTTTTCTATTTTGTTAAAAAGAACATAAACTTTGTGCAGGCGTCAACGGCTCATCTAAATAGACCTGCACAAATGATCAGTTGTCTAAAATAAGTAATGGATATCTAAATATGATTCGATTTGCACGATCGTTGGAAGTGTCACCACCCAGAGATCTGCATCAACTACTAGGGGTGATGTTCTTGTAGAACATTGCGCCGACCCGTAACTGCATGCTCCCCCTTCTTCTTGGACTAATGCTCCATCGACTCCCTGAAACATAGGACTTTCATTAGTAATGAACACAATATTGAAAAAAGAAGACACATAGGAGGGCGACGACAGAAGGACATATCAATGGCTAAAAACGAAAGAAACATTGTGTGTAACAATCACGCTACAAGAATGCAAGATCTGATGATCTCCATCGATGGAACTGTCCGGAAACGTACCTCGAGCATCTGAGTGACATCAATGGTTGTCGTCAATGCGTTGGACTCCTCAGCATCTCCCTGAGAGACACTACTTGCATTATTTTGGATAACAATAATTATAACTGAAAACAAAGACTAGAGGACAAGTACTAGGGTGTACCATTAGGTAAAATAATTACACGATAAATTAAAACTATTGATTTACATGCCTAAAACAAGTCAGTGGCAGAATAGCTAAGTAAGATTACCCGATAGGCGCTTGAAGTGGCTGATGACTGCAATAACGACACGGATGGAGAATCTTCCGCCTTCATATTGAGTGGATACATAAATGGGGAAATTATTGTTAGCTAATGCTACACACTACCGCAAGGCCGAGAGCTAAATCTGTAAACTTGACTCACCAGTGGAGGGATGTGGACGAATAGAGTGGGAATAGCGGTTGAGAGCAATTTTCGCTTCGCTCGCGGTGTGTTCTTCTTTATTAGCAATGATGTGGAGTACATGTCTGAGCTAAAGTGCCTGCTGCAGATGCGGTATCCATCACCCCTCTTGTCCGCAAAGACTTCTAGGACTCTACTTTCAAGCTCAGATGGTGGATATTCGCAATATCGGACCCATTCTCTTATCTGATCTATTGTCTTAGGGAAAACATGCATTATAGTACCTTCAGATTTGTTATGGGTCTTCGAAGGGCAACCGCCAATGGAACAGGCAGGCATTGTGGAAAGTTCTGAAAAGTAAAGATCAACAATTCTCTATGAATACCAATGTGTTAAAAAATTAAATGACACATAAAAGGTTCAATGCAAGGTTCGTTTTGGTTCTTGGAACTATACACGTTATTCACATGCGGATAAGTATTTGAATAACTTTAAAAAAATAGAAAAATAATTTGACTAAACTCAGAACATGTGACTAGTTCCTTGCATGTACTGTCTTGAACGAAAAGAAAACATGGATGCAATTTGATGACTACTAGCAAATGGATATAAATTAAAAAATTGGACGCAAAATGATTATGGTACATGGCCTTACCTTGACGAACAAACAGTTAGATGCAGGGATCAGAGTAGTTTCTTGTCGTAGAACAGGGAGCAGTTCACAGGTTGCAAACCGAGTTTGCTCGAATTGGTCACGGAAGTTCACAGAGACGAAGAGCAGATAACCAGCACCTTCACGGGTTGACTAGCAAAGCGCAAAGAAGTTCTCATTAGAAATATGAAGTGGGTTATAAAGAATTCGAAACAGGGGTGTGTTTGTGAATGAATGACGTGAATATGTCGTGGCATTATGCGGTTTGCAGGGGGGCGCCCAGCGTGAGGGGGGATGCTTGGCAGGAGACACGGGGTCTGGAGGTAGACATGGGAACAACAACCCATGCTCTATAGACCACTTTGAAGTGTACATGGTCTTTGGCACCTCTTGGCCTTTATCGCTCCCTGACAGCTCCACTTGCCAGCGCAAGTACCCCGGTGCGAACTGCCTTTGATAGGGCGGGGGGTGGATTGGGGGCGGTGGTCGTGCAGACAAGACACAGGAAGACTCGTGAATGGAGACACACTTATGTGGATTGCAGGGGGGCGTCCAGCGTGAGGGGGGGATGCTTGG
This sequence comes from Ambystoma mexicanum, assembly GCF_040938575.1. Classification (NCBI taxonomy): domain Eukaryota; kingdom Metazoa; phylum Chordata; class Amphibia; order Caudata; family Ambystomatidae; genus Ambystoma; species Ambystoma mexicanum. The sequence continues at coordinate 503,068,882 of NC_090938.1, forward strand.
CAGGAGACACGGGGTCTGGAGGTAGACATGGGAACAACAACCCATGCTCTATAGACCACTTTGAAGTGTACATGGTCTTTGGCACCTCTTGGCCTTTAACGCTCCCTGACAGCTCCACTTGCCAGTGCAAGTACCCCGGTGCGAACTGCCTTTGATAGGGCGGGGGGGGGGTGGATTGGGGCGGTGGTCGTGCAGACAAGACTCGTTTGCCGCAGGGCCTCACCAAGGAGAGGCCATCTAACTGCATGTAAGAGGCAGGCTGCAGGATCTAGTACATGGAAGGCAGGGGGGGTGAGTTTATAAATACCTCACCCTCCCAGGAGAATATATGGGTGCAGTTCACCCTGGAGACCCTGGATGCCTAGGCAGTTAGTCAGCAGCAGGCTGGCCTGTGGTGGCAAGGCGGCACGGGCCAGAGGGGGTCATCTCTGTACCCGGTGCCCAAAAGGATGATTTATTATGATCAACCATATTGATTATTTACCTATAACCATGTTTTGTATCAATAAAATCCAACGGCCTTTTATTGCCAACGCTTGAACAAAGTGGTGTGGTAACAACCATTGTTAAAATATATGTTGGGTTTTATTTTAGATCTTAATTTCAATTGAACATAAATAATAAACATTACACATTGTAAAGTTCCGGTTGCAGCACACCCAGGGAAAATCCGCGGTATTGTCCACTGTCGCTTGGGAAATGTTGTCTAATGGCAAGTACCGCACAGGCAGGTAATACTCTCCGAACGCGGTGTCCAAGCCTCCCTTGAAGCCACCAAGTGAAGCAACGATAGGCCACCAGCCTGTACCACCTGTGAAAAAGAAAGATGCAAACTGTATTAAAATGACAAAACTTTCTTATCAATGTCGATTCAGGTAAAAAATGTCATTCTGCTTTGAAAAAAATTCTATCTAGAAAATGCACAATATGGAACCAAGTGGCATCACTGACATCACAACCAGAGTATACTTACTCGTTACTCTGATTACGCGGACGAACAGTGCCGCGAAGTTCGTGCATAAGCACCATCATCATCCTCAACACGGTCCGTGAAAGGCAGGCTTCCCTGAACTCTGGCAGCTCGGTGATGCATTGCGGACTTGGCTCGCCTTCCGAAATGTAGGCCAAGCACCCGGAATTTTCACGGCAGCAGCAGTTCTCCTCAGTTGGCATTAGCTCGCACCGATTGCACGTGCACCAGGTGGAGACGCCGTCCATGCGACATGGTCCAGGCTCTTCATCCGTTGACTGGTCCTCCCAACTGCCGTCCGAATCCCCATCGTTTTCGCGTGCTTGCCTTTCCAGTAGTTCCTCCTCGGTGTACTCGGGCTCGTACATATACGGCATTATTGTAGCCATTGTGTGGTAAAGAAAGTAAAATAATTTACAGAGATGGTACAGGTGTTCACAAGGCCTAGAAGCGGCAAAGGTAGCTGACCAGAGCACAGAAACGAGTCACAGAATACTCAAAGTAACACAGAGAGAGTAATGGAATCGAAAATCTGCTGCTGTGTGTTGTGAAACGGTGTGTTTATACTTATTGAGGAAAGAGGCGTCCTGCCATTTCCATGGCGACACTTCATTACCTGAGGCGCAGTGATTGTTGACACGAGACGTGCTTTGGCGTTGGGAAATGGGCGGTACGAGTCTGCTGATGACAGGCTCAGGGGCGGGGGATTTGATTTAGTGCCGCAGAAGCAGGTCAGCCAGGGCGATGCGGCAAGTGATAGGATTATCACAAAATGGCGGCTGATTTCGAGTGCGTTAATGGACGAAAAGTCGGGTAAGGTCCATAGGAAAGTTTTCTACGATCTACCGATTTATGCTTAAAAACGCATGGCCGAACCGTAGGAACAATAAAAGTCCCGGAACATCCCTTTAAAGACCACAGAACGGGGTATTAGATTCAAGCAGTGTTAAGCATGCATTCACCAGGCAAAGGCACCGTTCCAAGATGTCCACTAAGTTTGGCAGGTACACGATATTCCCTAGTGTCGTCCCTTTTCTAGGTTTACATTTTAGAAGTTTGTTTCACGCACATGAACACGCAATAGTATCATGTGTCATACACATACAATATAGTTTTTAATGAAATAGTGTCATTCCGTTTTATCTACTACCGCTCATCTGTACCCTAATACTGAATAAAAGTATTGGTTCTGTTTTCTCCTAGTCGTCATTGAGATGTTTTCCTTCTCCTTCAATCATCCTCGCACTATCGGGCCCAGCGTTTCTCCTATGAGTAACGTACCCAAAATAAAGCATTGCTTGTTGGGATGTGACGTACATTCGTAATCGACACCACAGTTCATGGGTACAGTTGGCATTTATTTGTATTTTATTTAAATTGTAAACTTTCTATTGTACAATTCCAACTCGGAAGATAACTGGCCCCTTACACAGCCACAGAGTAGCAGAATGTGAATGTTCAATGTGTACAGTGAAGGGGGAATAAGTAGGACGGATTAGTATGAACTCTGCAGAAAAGCTAACAATTCTGGGAGAGAGGGAGAGGTAATCTAGTAAAGCAATCGTAGTGCATTTGTGTGGAAAAGAATGAACGCCAAGTTTCTAATATTGAGGGCATTTCATATTCAGATAGTTCTCTTTGACAATGACCGAAGTCCAGTTTTTTTTTTCTCTGTGCCACAGAATGGCTAGTCGCAGGACACCATTGCTGCAGATGGAAACCGGTTTTCTAGATCGGGACAACTTCAAGTCAAGCAAGCGCTCTAGGCTTTGCAGTTTGATAGAATTCCAACACGTTTAGTGATAGATCTGGGTATTGAGCATTAGTCCTGGAAGTTTAATTAGAGGCGGCACAATGTGACAGAATTTCCTGATCACAGCTAAAACACAGGCAGCAAGGTGGAGGATAACCACTGGGATGGTTGAGTGACCCTGGAGGGGCATCCTTCAAGTAGGTTGTTACCACTGTCCAGTCCAGAGACGTAAACAATGTGGCAGAAGCCTGAGAAGGAAGGTGTGATGCCATTTTTTGGAATTAGCTATGCCGCTGAAACGCACCAGCAAAATCAATTTTGCTACTATGGTGTGACATTGAGGGAGGTGTTGAAAGTTAATCTTGCATTCTGCACAGTCTCAGCAGTGCAAGAGGGAGTTAAGGTTGAGGGAAGTTAAGATCGTGCAATATGAATTTGGTTTTGGTGGCAACACAGAGGAAGCATGTGGACACATAGGCTTTCTTTTTTGTTGAGATAGTTCTTCAGACTTTTGCTTTCTCTTCATGATGACGTTTTCACATGGAGTTGAGTGTCATTAGCTCACTGATGTAATGGTAGTTGGACTTCACAGGTTAGGGGCTCCCCGTTTTTTAAATTAATGCGCACAAGCTGCCCATGTACTATGGATGGATCTGGCATGTTGTGTTTTTCAGGACTGTTAGCAGTCTGATTTGCACTTGATGTGGGCCAGCAAAGCAGCTTGAAAATCACCCAGTGTTGTGGGATTGTTATTTTGTGTAATCCTCGAGTTGTGTGCAGTTTGTAATTTGGCTTGCATGGGACAGTTCAAAGAGCCCTTCCTTCAGTCTGCATGGCAGGCACAGAGCTGTTAGGAGAAGAACTGTGAGAATGATGTAAACTGTGCGAAAGGGTACTATTAATAGATTAATCTGAAGCACAAGTAGACTTCTAGCCGCTATTTCCGATCTCTTCTGTGCCTTGAAAAGGGACTTGCTGCTTGGTTGGAGTGCTACAAATAAAAAATAACCATTAGACTACATTACTTCCATACTTATTGTCAGAACTGAGTTCAATCAGCTGTTGGTACAACTTTACAAATAGCCTGTAACGTAAGGGAATCAACAAGAGTTCATCTCATGGCAGATAAAGCCTCATTGGTTATACGGATTATGTTTCTAAAGATAGCAGCACAGTACACAACATATCAGGGACATCAATATGGATAAATGTATGTGTACTGCTTTCTTAGCTGCAGCTCATTTAGCCTTCTTAGTCTCAGGCCCATTCAAACAGATTAATGTTCAAGAGCTGCTCCCAAAGTCGGAGGATTTTAATAGGGTGAACTATTTCAAAGCTTGAGGGGCCAATGGGAGTAGGGGTGCATTGGGGATCTAGTAGGATCAGTAGTTTGTATTCAGAGAAAGACCTATGAGAAGCAGTGCACGAGTACCCCATTTTCCAACCTGCTTATGACTCTTTCAGTTGCATTGCATCGTTGTTGAGACTGTTGTGTTTACTTTGTGATGACTGTTACAGTGTCAGTTAGATATGTGAAGCGGCTGCTGAAGTGAGAATAAATCGTGTTGCTGCATCATATTGAAATGTTCTGGATTTGGAGCTGATAAGTTTTCTTTTTACCCCTACAGGTTGCAGCCCAATGTAGACACCCGACAAAAGCAGTTGGCAGCATGGTGCTCCCTGGTACTATCTTACTGCCGGCACAACAAACTCTACAACATGACTGTGCTGGAGGCACAGGAGAGTCCTCTCTTCAACAACAAGAAAATACAGCGTATCTTTTGATGTTTAATGGAGGGTCTAGACCATTAAGACATGCATCCAAAGAGGTTCTTGGTTGTTGAGAGTATCTGCAAAGCAGGAACAAAATAAATAAAGGAATAAAGATAGCATCTAGTGTGGAGAGGAAGGCCAAGATGATGGAAGCATTGAAATAACCATTGACGACACACAAAGAGAAAGTGGTCCCTTTTTTCATGAGAGCTTTAGTTCAAGAAAACATGATCATGCTATAACCTAATTGTTTGCAGTGTAGTGGATTTAGGGGCAGGTGAAAGGGTGGTAGTTTGGAGCGACATAAGAAGGTTCTACTTCAAGTGTGAGCAACCATGCCTCTCCCTGTAGTTAAACCCAATAAATTATAGAAGGCTTGGTACCGACATAGGAGGATAAGCCTATTGTAACCGTATAGGCAGGTGGCTAAGACATTTGCTGGTCCGGGTGGTTCTGACAAGCTCTCTTACTCTGAAGTGGAGCCGACCTGACACTTGATTTGCAGCCTATATGTGATTATAGGATATTGTGGTGATTCATGTGATCTCCTCTTTTCTCCCCAGAGGGGAGCCCTTCCCTGTGAGGCTAGAGAGGTGAACTGCTATGCAACAATCCCACTAGGGGTGGTGGAAAGCAGGACCTCAAAGGTCATAGGGACAAAGACTCCCGTTCTGTGATGGAACTCCCATACCTTTGGGACCAAGAAATCCTTGAGGTCCTCCAAGAACCAACCTGAATGTACTGTTTGTTACTGTAATATTCCCTGCTTTCCTCACGTAAGACTTACTACCAAGATGAGGCGGAACACGGAGTGATAAATCCTCTCCCAAAAGTACTGAGACAAGGAAGATTGAAGGAGTGATGCAAACTACTACTCTCCTTTTCCAAGTCTAGACAGTACAGAGAAGAGGTGGCCCCAAGGAGGCATGAAGAATACTCAATTACCAAAAAACGAAGGACTGCAGCACTCCACTGTGGAGGACCCAGCTACAGGATATGAAAAGCAAGAAAAGACTCGATGAAGAGAGAACACGGTCAGCCCCTGGAGATTCAAACCTGGGAACGAGGAAGTGAGCAGTAGAAGCTGGTCCTTGCTCAAGAGGACACCATGGAATCGTTGTCCAAGCACTCTGTAGTCAGACCGAGACCCCACCTATCCAGAAGGTGGATAGAGGCTGATGGTAGTGTAACCTCAGAGAGGTGGAATGTGCAGTCCTTCAACTACGCTGACACCGAAAGGCCAAGAAGTCAGCGGAGCCAGCGCGGTTCTGTGTGAAGTGGAGAGAGACACGAAGAGCATTCGACAAGAATGAGCAAGACCAACATCCCGGGATGAACTGGTGACGTACCTCCACCAGAAAGAAGGTAACGGAACCACAGGAGACCTGGTAGATGTTTGAGTGTGGAGTGCTTCAGGAGTCCCCTCCCTCGTCACAGTAATTCCAGAAAAGATGCCAAGATTGAAGAGTATCTCTGGAGTAATCTCCCTTGTCCCAGTAGTTAGAAGAAAGATGCCAAGCGTGAAGAGTGCCTCAAGGGTTTTCTCACTCGTAACAATAAGCAAAAGAGAGATATCAAGGATTAAGATTACTAAGGGAGTAATCTCCCCTTTTGCAAGAGCCAAGATGAAGATGAGGAAAGTCCAGGAATATATGGAAGGCTGAAACAGAATAATTATTGGACAATTCAGCAAGCCCAAATAAACCCAAAGGAGGAATTACAAGGGCTTATCACATCTGTTAGAAGAGGCTATCAGAAACCAGCCCTTAAGGATGAACAGGTACAACCAGGAGAAGGGAGTCATTCTCCTGGCTTAATTTCTGTTTGCTTAATACATTTGATTACGGGTGGAGTCAGAGTATGATAGTTTTGGACAGAGGACTGATTTTTTAGATTCACAATCGCCACTGAGTTAGAATTCAGTTGGGTGGGGCAACCCCTCTAGTTCTAAGGAAAGATGGGTCCTTTTCCTATTTGAATAAGAGTTGTAATGCCACGCCTATGTCTGGCTCCTTCAGCCTTAACACAATATATCCTTAAATATATGGAAAGAAGAGTTTTAGCTATTGAAACAGGCATCTTAAAACAGTTAAAGTAAGCAAACTGATATTGTCTGTCCTCATGTTTACCTACAACAGTTTTTGTTTGTATTTTTGTAATCTTAAATATGTGGCTTGAGACTGCTTTGGTAAACGGATTTAGCACCATTATCAGATTGGCATTAGTGGAATGGCAGAGGTTTTTAATCAGTGTCCGCTGGCCATATAAAGGGCAGTAACAAATAGTACGACACAGCAGGCCTTGTGTCTATCTTGATCAGATAAGTTGTAAAGCTGGGTTCTTTTGTCCATGAAGTCATGCAAACAGAACTTTTAGCATCATGAGTGATACTTGAAGTGTAGCTGGATAGTGCGTAATAAAGCCTTTACCTTGAGCAAGAGCTTTTTTGAGGGTGAATGTTGCAATGAGTACATATAACTGTGGCTTTTGTGAACTACCTCACTTGCCCACATGGTCTGCTCATTTAGCCCAGAGGTCTGAAACCTTTTGTTCTCCAGGTGCTTTGAATTACATCTGCCAGCATAGTCAAATGGTGGGGTATCATAGGCGTTGCAGCCCAAAACGTCTAGAGCCTCAAGATGTGGACCTAATCTTTAGCCAGACTGACTTCTCACCACACAGGGTCCAAGGCAAAAACCTAATTGTGTAACCTGTTCTTTCATTGCTTCAGTGGCATGCACTTGGCATTATGTGGAGTTCGGACAGGAAGTTCTTGCGACAAAGGAAGAGACCCATTATTTGTTTATTTAATTTGCATCTGTAATGTTATTTAAATCATAAATATATTCACGAGTCATTTTCTCTCAGGCATTGAAACTGCCTGTACAAAACCAAGGTATTTCAGCTTATGCGCTGCGCACCGATTTTTTTTTTGAGCACCTCAGATTTCCTTAATGTGGTGCAGGAAAATTCTCTATGGAATCGATTCAAGTGGTTTTAGAAGAACTCAGGAGAAAAGGTTAGTAAAATGTTCTTGATTTTTCTTCAAACTGCGTCATGAGTCTTGAACAATTAATGAGCCCCATAATGTGGAATGGGTTATCTCGATTGCAGGAGCGTTCGTTAATCGTACAGGAATGTTTAGAGAAATGGTTTAAAATTGTCACCACTAAAGTGCTCACCTGTGGGAGGACTCATCTCCCAGTAATGGTCATGCGATCGGGGCATTAGCATGAAAACGGATACCCATGATTGCACATAGTGGTCATTCTAACCCAATGTCCTGTGATCCCACAGTAACTAGTCCGTATTGAGGAAAATGCTAACTGCATGTATCGGATCTTCTTTGAATAAACAAATATCTCCGTTGTTCAACTGAGAGATTTGTTTGGTCTGTGATAGTTGTTGCAGTTTACTCGATGTTGAGATAAAACTTGGAAAAACCTGACTCTTTGCACATCAGTAATGTTTCTGTTCTTTGGCATGATCTGAGAAACGTGCCCTACCAAATGTGTTTAAACCTTTGATGACAAGTAAATCTTGAGCTTTTATAGTTAATTTGATAGGAAGCTGAATTTCTAAATCAACTACAAAATATAAAGCCTAACATATATACCAATATAAAGGTAAACCGTAAAAGGTTACAGCACAACTATGCACCGATGGCACCTCCCTTTCGGATTTCATTACCTCCACTTCACAGCTAACTACTAAACCATTCCAAGTGGGATGAAACAGACTTTCAAGTTCATTTGAAATGTTTTTTGTTTTCGTGAGTTATCTCCACGAATTAGCATACCTTCTGATGTTTCACAGCATCCAACTTTTTGTCAGCTTAATCATCAAACTTTTGTCCCAAAAGACAGTCATCCCTGCTTCTTTTGCACGTGTTGTGTAACTATTTTATATTTCCAATACCCATGGACTAGCTAGGATCGAAATAATTCTGATTTTGTTGACAATATATAAGACTTTACTTAAAATGTGCTGATCTTAAGCATTGCAGTTCTCTCAAAACGTTATGCCAAAATGTTATTTCATAACATTTTAGTATTATACCCCAAAATAAAGAGGGCTGAAAAAGAGAGCCTGAGTGCCGACTTTGTCATATTAGCCATAGGTATGGATTACCTAGTTAAGTCACCAAGTTTTTTGAATAGTGCACGGACCATGCCAGGTTACTTATTAGGGCTAACCACACACCAGCATATACCATTACAGTAATTGTCCAACTAAACATAGCATCTTCTGTTTGTTAACCGAAAAGGTGCTTCTTTAAGTTTTTTCTGAAGAAGAAATGGGCCCCGTCTACCTCTGCTCAATGAGCAGCGTACTTCACAAAGTGGCTGCATAACGTTAAAAACGACACTCCGCCTATACGATGCAAACTTATCACTGAATTGACAGATGGAGGCAAGATAACTTTGTTTATTAATGTCCATGTCATCAACATTTAGCAGCATTAACAAAAGACAAATGGAAAAAAGGCGTTTACAGTAACTCAATACAATCAGGTTCTAGACATTTAAGGCGTCACAGAAACAGTTTCATCGTTGGATACCATGCCCCATAAGTACATTCTGAAAAGGGGCCCAGATGTCTTTAGGGCGATTAGTCCTGGGCAATGTCATTACATATTGTTCCTCGCATTCGTTAACAAACGTCAATTCTTTGAGAAATTGCTCCACACGTGGTGCATGAGGGCTTTTCCAGTTTTGTAGTATACATCTTTTTGCAATCATACAAGACACATTAAACAATCGCCTTGTGATTTCTGCCACTATCCTGGTGTCCCCAAACGGATATTCCTGGGGGGGTGAGAGTTGCCGGAATTCGAGTTATCCCCTAAATTATCTCGGCACCTCCCTCCAAATCCCGGCAATCGGGGGGGGCATGCCCAGTACATATGAAATGAATCGGCGTTTTGGTCCCCAAATTTCTGACAATCCCAAGTACAGTTTCCAGAGAACTTGGCCATCTTGGCTGGTGTGTAATGCAATTTAAGAATCTTAAACTTGATCAAGCGGAGGCCAGCGTTTAATGGTATAACTTTGGTCAATTGACAGTATTTATGCCATTTCTCTGGCTCGATCATCACCCCAATGTCCGCCACCCAGGTTGCTTTAATTGTATTTGAGGAATGGGAGGGTGATTGTATCATAGCATATAGCGCGGATATGCCTGAGCCGGTCCCTGCAGTCATGGCCTTAATGCTTTTATGAGATGGCGGTGGATCAGGGAATAGCGACCACCTAGTGCTGAACGCTGCTCTCATGCGATGGTACTGGAGTATTCTTAGTTGACCTCCCCCGACTGTGTCAACAAATTCTTCAAGGGTCACATATTTCCCATTCAGATACATGTCTCACATTTTAATCTCCCTATTGGGATCCCATGTCTTCTGCAGACACAATCGAATGAGGGAGAGATTCCGGGGAATTTCCATAGTGAAGCTTCCGGGTCACATGGTGACTCTACTTGTAGTTTATTGTTGATCAAGGACCAAGCGTGGACAGTAATACTGACTGGGTCAAATTTGCATGAGTCTGTGTTGTGTGTTAAATAAGATGGATCGGAGTTCAATTGGTGAAGCTGTGTATCGCTCTATTGGGATGTGTGGTGCGTTGTCCAATGGATCGTACCAGTCCCGATGGAGGCAAGATTTAGATCTTAGAACCTGATTTCGCACAAATGTACCGAATTTCACCTACAGAAACAATGGGCCTAAGGAATACCAGGTACTATGGACCTTCCTTAACGATTTAATCAGGAGTTTAACTAGTAGCTAGTGAAAGTAAAATTAGACTTGGGAGAGGCGCTCAAAACACTACGCCTTAGTCGCCAACTGAGCAGCCTCATTTTGAAGCCACTGCAAATGTGAAATCAAAAGATTGGCTAAGTTTAGATAAACAATAGCGTAGTCGGGGATCACTAGAACCAAGGATCTAGTAGTTTTCAGACTTTTAAAAGTTAAGAATCCCCTTTTAGAGCACTGACCCGTGTTCTTCATAGGTCTGCATCCAGGAAGAATACCGGATTCCTAACCACTAGTGACTACTGGGCACAAATCCCTAACTTGGGGGAGGGGGAAGGGGTCGGTCATGTGCTGTCTAAGAGTGGCCTTTTGCCCACAAAGGGTCTCTGTTGTGTTTGGGTTCACTGTCAGGAAAATCTGTAAAGTTCTCAGACATCCATTATAGACTGCCAAGAGGCACTCGGATGTATCATGAGAAGGATGAGTTTCCTCATATACTGGTACTCCACTTGATCAGAACCTGGATCTCGTCAGCATTGTTGGATGTAGTCAGCCAAGTTGGATGCCACAATAATTCTATCACTGATAAGTTGAAAAAGGAGGAGCCAGATGGGTATTAAATGGAAGAGGTGAGGGACACTAGCCCTGAAGGACCAGCTGTTTCACAGGTTGAGCAGGGGAAAGGGAGGAAAGAGATCACACAGTGTCTTTCAGACATCAGACTGCACTGAGTCCCAGATGGAATCCCCACATCCAATCTATTTTAGCCTGACCGCAAATGTCTGGTTTGAGATGGCATGAAAAGCTGCAGATGGACACAGGGTTATCAAGTCAGTGGTGCTTCTCTGATCACATCTTTGCAGATCAGTTAGCATCAAAGTAATAACTGGGTCTGCTACTTGGGAAGTGATCTGAACCCAACATGGATATGATCTATGATCGAAGATGGTATTAATTGCCATGAATTGTTGCACCTCTTTCATTTTCATTCAGTATGATGACAAAAGGAACGTTGGAATAGGTCAAAAGCTAGAGAAATCGAGTGGAACTGATGATGCTTTCCTAAAACGGAAAACCACAATATGGTCTTCTTTGAGCTTGGTAAGATTCCTAAGGCCAAAGAGGTGAGGGATCCTGTGCCGTATTTTAAAAAAAATCTTGAGGCCACGGGTCTAGTCAAGAACCAGATAGTTTACAAGATTAAAGAGCTGTAATTCAGTCCTCGTGGGAGTGGCGATGACCTTGTTTGGGACTGTTAAGCGAGAGGGCTCTAATATAATGAGGCAGATCACAATGATTTTGTCAAATATTTCCTCACAGAAAATGGAAGACATCACAAAACCACTGATTTGGTGAAAATGTATTAATTGCATGAATAACTTAAGCCAGCTACAACAATCCTAATGCAAGTATCTTAAGTTTTACAAAAACGTGTGTTGTCCCCAGCCATATTTAACCCATCCTGGAATCTGAAATGGATTATCATCTTGTCCTCAGATTTACATAAATTCAACTTTCTGTTCCCCTTTATTTTTTGGTGGGACCCATGATTTAAAACTGTGTACAGTCCCCACTTTTGAAAAAGCCTCTCCGAAACCACCATTTAAATCCCAAGAAGTGAAAAATGGGTGAGAGACGTAAAAGAGGGAAGCGAGGCGGGGGGGGGGGGGGGGGGGGAAGAGGAAAGAGCACCGGAGTGAAACCCCTAATAAAAAAAAAAAATATTAAAAAAAGCACTAAACAAAATGACTACTGCTCCGAAGAACAGTGAAGATTAGTGGCTAAATCCGCTACTCGGCCCCACACAACTACTAAACCAGTAGTGATTCCAATCGTAAAGGTAAAATGGACATAGCCCCATGTTTTATCTCGTTTCCCTCCTCCGATAACGTGGGCAGGCTATACTCCCAGGAAGGAGGTGAAGTGATAACAGTAGCAACCCAAACAACAATGGTGCAAACACTCCAGAATAGAAGAATGTCTGATCAATGTTCTATAAAAGTCTATATACTTGAACTAAACCATGAAAAATGCAAGTAACTCCCTAGAAACACAAGCAGAAAGAGTTCACAAAATGCAGAGCTGGTTTAAAGTAGCCCTCTGGATACTTGAGCAGTGGTGTGCAGGCAAATAATTGCACCACTGTAAATGTTCAAAAGGATATGTCTTTGCAAAAAGGTAGATGGTGAAGGGGGCTTAAGTCACTGTGAACCCATAAGTGGACCATTGTGACGGGACCTCTTCCCACTACCTTACTGTCTTTGGGTTCTCAACAGATTTGGTGAAGGTTTCTATGAGATTCCTGGGGCAATTAATCAGAATTGGGTTGGTGAGCTGGTTGACTTGGTCCAACATGTGGTGTGGTCAAAACAGCAATGGTATGTGGTGCAAAAGAAGTTTGGGACAGGCAGTTGATGCCCGGGCCAGTGTATCTTGCAAACAATTCATTGCAAGATTTGGAGAGCAGGGCTGTTCTTTGAATTCTGGTTTGCTGGGAAGCCCCAATCCAGGATCTGCAGGGACAATATCACGCCTTGGTTGTACTCCTATTCCAGAGAGCTTGGCTGGCAACTGCCGGGGATCCTTTACCTCCAACAGGGTCCTGGCTCCGGTGCATCCAGCGGTGAGACTTTGGTCCAACAGCAGTCGCCCCCACTGTTTCCTGAAGATTGTAAGGGGTCAGCGCTCTCAATTTACTCTGTTTTGACCTCAACGGCAGAGGACTCTGAAATGGACTACACTCCCAGCAGAGGTCTTAAATTGTACCCTACTTCTTTTGATGGTCCAAAGATGAATACAGGAAGTAGCGGGAGTCCCCTTCCTTATAAAAGTTAAAGGTCACAGGATTGGATAAAAGCCTGCTGTACAATTCCTGGTGCTGTAACAAGTGACCCTTGTCTTCTTGCATCATACCCAGAGTGCCTTGTTCTGCAGGAAATGCAAGGGACAGGAAGGTAAGGGAGCCCCACAGACTAGCAAGATTGTGGGACCCTTTCGCAGGTCCACTTCATTCTCTCTGGCTACCCTTACTCCATCCCTTCCCATTGCCTGCAACCTCAAAGGCCCTTTGGTGTGAAGCTTCCTAGAATGCGGTTGTCCTTTTGATATGCAAGCCCCCCCTTAGAAGCTGGATACCCAGGAGATCTCCTTGCGCCCATGGGCAGGTGTCACCCTTCCTCCTGGGAAGTAAAGGAAGACTGCACCCCGGCCATTGTCTCACTGAGCAGTTCAGACAGCCAGGTTGCTATGCATACACACTTCCCTCATATAGCTTGTCTGGGCTCAACGGGCTAACGCTTGTATGATATCAGATTGGTGTAGCTTTAATACTTCACATCACTTCCTGCGGCCATCTTGAGTCTGCTCAATCTCAAACTAAAGGCCACACTGACTCCTCTGGGAACACCAATCGGGAAGAAATTGCCTCATCCTGGCAACACCAGGGACAAAATCGGAGAGACCAACCGCTGATTGCCTAGTCAATCAGGTGACGAGATTTGTGATGTCACAGTTGATCTCCCAGGAGCCGTCCAGCCTTGGGCATTCAAGTTAAAGGGGTCCAGCTAAAAATTTTATTTAAAAAATAGATAGGCAACATTAAAAAAAAAAATACTAGCACTTTTTTTTTAAAACTTCCTATGTAAAATTTTGAGCTATTCAAAAGCCAGGGGAGCCAGGGGAGCACCGGAGACCCAAAGTGAAAGCCAAGGCAGGCAGAAACACAACGCGGTTGTGTTTCTGCCTAAATCTGCTTTCCCATTTGGGGTTCTCGGGCTCCACGGGGAGCCCGAGAGCCCCAAATGGGAAAGCAGATTTAGGCAGAAACACTGCAGCATTTAGCATTTCCCATTTGGGGCTCTCGGGCCCTCCGTGGGGAGCCCGAGAGCCCCAAATGCGAAATCAGCTGTAGGCAAAAACACTGCGGCATGTAAACACAACCGCGTTGTGTTTCTGCCTGCCTTGGCTTTCACTTTGGGTCTCCGGTGCTCCCCTGGGGGAGCACCGGAGACCCAAAGTGATAGCCACAGCAGGCAGAAACACAAAGCGGTTGTGTTTGAAAATGCTGCGGTTTTTCTTTCTGAGTTTCTCAGGCTCCTCCGAGCCGGACGAGCCTGAGAAACTTGGAAAGAAAAACCGCAGCGTTTTCAAACACAATAACGTATTTATGTTTGCGGTCGCTTCAAAAGCGACCGCAAACATAAATACAACATTTTTAAAGCTGCGGTTTTATTTCTAAGTTTTCCGGGCTCCTCCAGCCCAGAAAACTTAGAGAAAAAAAACGCAGCTAGTGCTTATTTAAAAAAATAAATAAATAAAAAGCACATACCGAGATTCAGCTGCAGCTTTCCTGCTCTGGTCTCCGGTCCCTGTCCTCCGCGTACAGCACCAATGAAGGAAAAGCCACCCAGCGGTAGCTTTTGTTTACTGCAGCTGGCTGGCTTTTCCTTCATTAGTGCCGCAAAAGCCAGCACAGGCGGGCATCCATTTCACAAAATGGATGCGCCCATGTTCTTGCTTTTGCAAATTTTGAGCTTGAATAGCTCAAAATTTTACATAGGAAGTTTAAAAAAAAAAGTGCTAGTTTTTTTTTTTTTTTTTTTTTTTTTTTTTATGTTGCCCATCTATTTTTTAAATAAAATCTTTAGCTGGACTACCCCTTTAAGAGCAGAACAGTAAAGGATAAAAACCAGCCATGGACTTGCCTCTTCGCCTCCCTCCCTGCTGCACCTGTGAGTACCCCTGGCTTGCTAATTACTGTGATTTCTTTCCAAACTGCAGTATTCGCCTATAATTAGGGTTTCCTGTTTTAGAGGTTTATTTTTTACTTCCGGGGGTGTTTTTCTAATGTTTTCCAACATTTTCGGAATCTGTGTTTGTGTTTTTCCCCGTTTTCCCCCTTCAAAAAATCCGATAACTGCTTTTTCCAATGTAAATGTATTATAAAAAATCCATTAATACAGCATGCCAAAGACTAGGGTGGGCGACAATGTGATATAGCAGTTCTGCTGGATATCTGTGGACTGCCAGCTTTGGCACATGTTCCGTAGGTCTGGACATACTGTTGCACAGCATCCTTCTTCTGCTGCCATCATACATTGTGTTGAAACAGTATCAAACCTAATTGCTTGTGCCTTGCTGGCCATGGGTGATAGAAAAAACATTGATCAAAAAAAGACAAAGTAAATGTCTTAATTAGGTAAACTGATTTATTTGCAAGATTTTGCCATCTTCAGTTCTTCATGCAAAGAAAGAATGAAGTTTTTGTAAAAACAGGACCGTTTAAACTCTGGGGGCACTTTATGAGCCCAGCAATATGGACAATAAGCATCCCTCCAGCTGTCGCCCCTCTGCAGCTCCCCCAGGTCTAGATCACTTTACCTAAAAGAACAGGAAAATGGAGAAGAACATCTCCAGTGGATTGCACCATTCTTCATGTGTTTTTGGTTTTGGGGAACGGATAAAAGAATGGCTGTGGTGCACAGTGGTTTGATAGACTCCCGATGCTCCTGTGACCACAAAGCTTTTGACAGTGGCTTGGGTTGACTGTAAGCATAGACTCAAGTAAGTGGGCATGAGGAACTGATTCTCCATCATAGTGATTTACTTTGCTGCTCCTACCAAATAGAAATAGGCTATGCAAACTTTATTCATAATCCCACACAGTGTTGTCCCCACAGACGATGAGCAGTGTGCATGCACCGACAGCGACTGCATACCTGAATATATCTAGAAAAGAAAACCAAATTCATAGCTCCATTGTGCTCCTTAGATAATCAAACTAGGGGCGTTTCGTCCTGACCAAAGCCCGAAGAGATGTGATTCTCTGGAGCTCTGCAGCACTGTGATGAGATTGCTCCCTTTTGATCACTGCTTTTGACTAGCACAGTCTGTCGGGGAGTAAGGGAAGCCCCTCGGATGTACCAGGTGAGGCTCCTCTATCATAAATGTTTCCCAGCATTAAAGGAAATGATCCTGGACAGTCTTGACGACCGCCACCACAAGCGAAGGAAGATCAAAATGTACGCGCAGGATAAAAGAAATGGAAAGTATGTCTAATGCAATGGTCAGCATCGTCATTTTTGGCAGGATATTTTCAAACATGAATTATGTTTAAAAATATCATGCCACCTGGCCACTAGGGGACGTGTAGATGGAGGACGCGAGATAGTGCTCCTCCGTGATCCCGATCCCTAAAACTGCAAGTGTGCCCCCATTTTCCCCGCCATAGTGGCTGTGTGAAACCAGATAAAGCTGTCAAACTACAGGAGAGCCTGAGACCCAGAAAATCGCCTCAGGAGGTGCCGAGAGGTGCCGTTCATGCTGCCAGCCGGAGGCCCGAACGGGAAAGTGGAGCCTGTGGCAGCAATCGACTCTGCCATTGAAGAGGAGGTGAGACGCAGTGCAAACTCAATGTCCACCCAGTGAGGGGGCCCAGAATTATGCCCCCCCACCACAGAAATAGCGCAGATGACTGGCTCCGTGCAGCAGCATTGCTCTACGGACCCTGCACTGTGAGACCTGGCATTCACCGAGGGCCCACAACACCTCACAGGCCTGTGCCGAAACGGTCCCACCGTGAGACACGAGATCTCAGTGCTGGCTGGTAACGGCAGTGGATACCTGTGAAGAGGAGACAAGCGTTGGCGGGTGGCAGACTGCGCCCAACTCAGTAATAAGAACACAATCAATAGGCAGCAGTCTGTGTCTCCACCGCTACTCTTTTCTTTTTTGCTTCCCCGCCTATCCACATTGAGACGCCCCGTCCTAGCAGTGTGTGAAGATGGGCTTGTGCAGACTGCCCGGACTGCCCACTACATGGTGAACTTCGGCGTGGAACCCGAGCACTGTTCTAGCTCGGAGCACGTATCCTGTACCATCTGGGCACCACAGCCCTGCAATGGTTATGTAGAAAAAGGGCCCAATCTGCGCACCCACTCCACACACTGATCTTTGTTGTAGACACCGGAGGGAGAAGGGTCAGATACCCTGTACTTTATTGTCCACCTCAAAGGCGTAAAATGTCTCCTTGAGCCGCTGGTGGAACTGGGCCCTGCTCGACCGATTACATTCCCAATACTGCTTGATCGGGTGGCACTCCCCGAATGAAGGAGCCAGTTTGTCGAGCAGCACCTCGCCATTGAGGAGTCAGCCTGTGCATACGCAGCACTTACATTCCTCCAACAGGTTAGTGACTAAATCATCACCACATCTGACCCACGACTCCTAGAATAGCCCCTGGCTCCCCACTACTGATATGTATCTGGCCTCTTGCTGAATAGACTGATTACCCACTCTACGAACTATCACATAAAGGCATGCGAGCTACAGCGTCTCCATGCGACGGTCACCTTTTGACCAGAGGTCCTACCAAAGTGGTACTACTCTGGAACACAAAAGATCTGACGAAGCGCAGAGCCCCAAGAGGGTACATATGCAGAGCGAAAACTGAGATTGGTCTTCAGGGTGTGTGCCCACCTTGCTGGCCCAGAAGACCTGCTGGAGTACATGAGACCAGAGAAGCCGGATATCTGACAGGAAGTTTTCCTTCCAAACCCACAACACACTAGTGGGGGCGAACACAGGGACCCGAGACCAAGCTGAGACCCACTGCAGAATATCTGTCCCAAGAGCAGACCCCCCTATACTGAGATGTGCTTTGGTGCTCTGTGACGTGGAGACCTAGGGATACAGAACAGACCCAGGTCCTGATCCCCAGGTCTGTGGACCCATCCGGTCCTGAAGGTAAGAGTGAGATGTGGCATTGAAGGTGGAAGGGGTGGGACTCCTGGACCACGCAGAGGAACAAGGTGAAATCTCGACGCACAACAGGAGAGTGACGCAGGTGTGTGGCCCCCGACTTGGGGCGTGTGCCTGCCCACCTCAGACCTATTGAATTAGGCCCAGAGACTGCAAGACAATTGACTTTGTAGCCCCTGGTGGAAGATGGCCCTCACAAACACTGGCATACCCCGGCATGCTGTGAGAGATCGGTTACACCCCTTGAACCATAATGGGAGCTCCCTTTCGGCAGCCACACAACCATGTATGCGAGACAGCCTTCAGAATTGTGCACTTGCGCGTACAGAGAAAAAGAGCTCTAGAAAATGTAAACTCAATACCTCCCCATCCAATACATCTTGAAATCATCCTAGAAATTGACAATGAGAATTTGCAGGGAGACGCTCGTACATGTGAGCCTCTCCGTGGGGGTACCAGTGAAAAGTTAAAAACCGGCCTGTATACTGAGGGACACAAAGTGCTAAGAGATCCCTAACGGGGGCTAGTAACACTACTAGAAAGTTTGAAAAATGGTAGATTTGTTGGACATGTGTGGTGTTTAGTTAACTGGGGGCAACCGAGGTCATCCGAGGGGTACAAAGAGCAGGGGTCAGTGTTTTGGACCTTGCTGTTGGCTCAGACTCACCTAGTGATGGTAACTGGAAGAGACTGAGCGCCCTGGGGGAAGGAATGGGAGGGAAAGGGAGGAGGAGAGATGGATGGAGGGATAGATGGAAGGATGGAAGGTAGAGGGTAGGAAATGTGGGGGAAATCGACTAAGTGAAATGGCTCGAGAAATGTCCACTAATATAGCTGAGCTCGTGGGACTCGTCTGGTACGTGGGGAGGGGGGGAGAGGAGAAATGTTGTGATCTTAAATTCTATATATGGCCAAAGTAACGGGAACTCGCAAGGACGACAATCTCCGGGGATATACGTTGAACATTAAGGGTCTAAACTCTCCCACAAAGAGATGTCTAGTTGCCAGAGAGTTCAAATGATCCATAATCGATGTCATATTTTTACAGGAAACAAAATATCAGAAGTGTGATGAATGTAAAATCCCATATGGCCGTATTGGGGGTGAATATTGGGGATCAGGGATCCTTAAGAAGGCGGGGATTGGTATCCTGGTGCAAAAAGGGATCTGGATGGAGATCACAAAGAGGTGGACAAACACTGAGGGGGAGGGCTTTGCTGATATTGGGCCTAATCCAGAACATAAGGGTCACCTTTGCAACAATTTATACTACGAACCAGGGTCAGAAGAGATTACTATGAAGGACCATAGAACAAATTATGGGAGAAGCACAAGGACACCTTACACTTGGAGGGGACTTTAATGTATGGATGGACGTGACCCTGGATAGGCAGGCTAGGTGTGAACAAATTATGAATCTGAGGGTCAAGGGTAAGCAGAGCTCAACACGGCCACATGACTCTATGGTCTGAGGGAAATTTGGCGTACCGACACCCGCAGGAAAGACGATTCACTTTTTTTTTCAGCTCCACATGGTACTCTTACGAGAATCGACTATCTATATGTGTCACTGGATCTGTGGGAGGTGATGGGGGGGGGGGGGGGGAACTCGGAAATTCACCTGATTTTGTGGTCCGACCATGATATGCTTTTAGCTGACATCAAGTTGGAAGGACTATGCCCCCGAAATGCCAAGTGGAGGTGCAATGAATCACTTTGGAAGGACCGGATCTTTGAGGCAGAAATGGAGAATTAAATCAAACAATTATTTACAATGAATGACACAGGAGATGTGAAGAAGGGCGTAGTATGGGACGTGGCTAAAGCCACGAGGAGGGGTATCCTCACTGGAGAAGGGGCCTGTAAGAAAAGAGAACGTGCACTTATAGAAAAAGGGTTAAGGGGCAAAATAGAGGCCATTCAGAGGCTTGCTCACTCTTCCCCCGTAGACAGGCAGAACTTTCTTATAGAGGCCAGGGGTTTGATAGAGGAATTAAAACTGCTGGAAGAAGGCAATATAGTTCAAAACTTAGTTCCTTAAACAAAAATTTTACGAGAAAGGGGACAAAGCTGATGCCCTCCTAGCGGCAGGATTACGAAGACAACGGGCGGAGAGGTGGGTCACTGAGACAGGGAGTTGATAGTAGTGGCACAAACACGGCAGAAGGGATCCAGGAGGCGTTTGCCTCATTCTACAAAGCTTTATATAGTAGTGAAAGAAAAGCCCCTATAAGGGGTCATTGAAAAATATCTGGTGGACTCTTGCCTTCCTTCCCTACTGGAATCGGAGGTAGAGGTCTTAGAAGCCCAGATCACAGGGGAGGAAATGCAGAAAGCCATCGGGCGCCTCAAACTTGGGAAAGCACCTGGTGAAGACAGCTTCACCACAGGTTTCTTTAGGGCATTCATAGCAGCCCTGCTCCCTTTCCGAATATCACTCTTTAAGGACATACTGGAGACAGGAAGAGCTCCCGACTCCTTTACCCAAGCCATCATCACAGTGATACCTAAGAAGGGTAGGGACCCTAGATAGTGTGGTTCTTACCATCCGATATCGCTCCTCAACATTGACGTGAAAATCTATTCCAGGGTTATCGAAGCTAGATTGGAGGGCCACCTAATGAAATTGGTACACCCCGATCAAGTGTGTTTCATCAAGGGGCGGACACCATGAGGAAACTCTCCACCTGATAGAGTAAGCCCAGGGGATGCAAGGGGACCCCACCTTTCTCTCAATAGACGCAGAGAAGGCGTTTGATAGCGTGGAATGGGACTTTCTAGATGGAGTCCTGTCAAAGATAGGTTTAGTTTGTAATATAAGGGGGTGATGTGGCCCTCTCTTTAGATTAGGGGGGGGGCCCTAAGTCATGAAGGGATTGGCAATTGGAGAAAAAGGGGACTTGGGCTACCCCACATGTTTATCACTGGCCGGTAATGGACACAGCACACTTTTAACAGATCACTGCAAGTTGTCTGTACATGAGAGAACACCCAATATTTATGTAGTACAATTACAATTTTTATTCATGTGATTTTAAAAAGAATAGCATAACGCCGCTATTAACAAAAACCTTTTTCTTGCCTGTTGTTGCTGGGTATATTCAATGTTTAAGGCATTTCACAAACACTTATTACATTAATTTTTGCATTTGCTTCTTTGCAGTGTGGGTTAGTAAATGTAGTGACTTAGAATGTGGTCCGGTTGACCTCACATCTGTCTAGTCGACACTAAAATGGTGTTTCTGGCACTCAGTTGCTAGTTGGTATTCTGGTGCTGTCTTCAGGATGATTGTGGTGGACTTGGAAATGTCACTGATATACCACCGTGTTGGGACATCTAAAGGTAAGTAGATAAAGTGAGAAACTGGGTGTGTCTCTACAGGGGGAAGAAGTTCCTGTACAGTGTGCTGGGCTTTGTCCTACCTGGGCCGTAGCTTTTCTGTGTTACAGGTTGGCGAAGAATCTAATTTGAGTTCTTTGCTTCAAGTGCCTTCTGTGCACTTTTTTTGTGGTTAGATCCTGAGTTTCTAGGATATGATCTTCTGCTCAATGGCTGTGAAAGAAGATGATGATTATTTTGTGAGAAAAGGGGTGGGCTTCCCTTAATAAATAACGTGCATCTGGCGTCATTAATGGCTGTGATGGTGCCTCACTACTAGTGCATGCTGTTTTTGGAGGGAGTATAACACCTGGGCGCGCATGAACGAATGACGCGACTTTCTTTTAAATCTATTCTTTTTAAAATCACATGAATAAAAATTGTAATTGTACTACATAAATATTGGGTGTTCTCTCATGTACAGACAACTTGCAGTGATCTGTTAAGTGTGCTGTGTCCATTACCGGCCAGTGATAAACAGGTGGGGTAGCCTAAGTCCCCTTTTTCTCTTAAAGATAGGTTTAGGACAGAGACTCCCCTGGGGTATCGGGGCGATTTACTCCTCCCCGAAGACCTGCATTGCGGTTAACTGGGGGGGGGGGGGGTGCTTGCGATGGTTCATCCTGGGAAGAGGAACGAGGCAAGGTTGCCTACTGTCCTCATTGCTATTTGTTCTTTGTTGGGACTCACTCGCTCAGAGACTCGGACAGGATCGGCGAGTGGAGGGGATCTTGGTGGGAGGAAAGAAATGTAAACTGGGACTCTGCATGGATGACTTGCTACTCCACGTGGTAAACCCACTAAAGTCAATTCCAGCGGCAATAGAGATGATTGACGCATATGGTCAGTTGGCAGGGTTCAAGATGAACACAGGCAAGTCGGTCCTGTTCCCACTGGACAAAGACCGGAACGAAGATGCAGGGCACTTTGCACCCACGGGCATGAAGATTACTCTGGGAACATTACGCTACCTGGGCATTAATGTCACCAGAGAACTCAAAGACCTATATGAGGCTAATCCCCCCCCCCCCCCCCCCCCAAATGACGGTCATAGCAAAAGACATCGAGAGGTGGCTCCAGGTCACACTCTCCTGGATGGGGCGGCTCAATGCGGTTAAAATGGTGGTTCTCCCAAACATCTTGTACCTTTTCCAGATGCTCCCCATACAGATCACTGACAACTACATTGGTAAAACTAGAGGCTCCCTCTCACGCTTCCTATGGCAGGGCAAAAAACCCAGGGTCCCCAATGCACTGCTGAATCTCACTAGAGATAGCGGAGGGGTGGGACTTCCAGACACATATGCATACTATAAAGCCACCCAGCTAATGATCTTAATTCCACATCTCACACAATGGAAAGACCTACAATGGGTGGGCCTTGACAACCATCACTTGCACCCTGCAACTGTACGCAAATGGTTATGGGTTCCCAGGTCAAAGTTACTTCGAAGGATATGGGAACACCTCATTTTAGGAACCCTATGGAGCAACTGGCTACAAGGAGCAGGACCGGTAGGTGTCACAACTTGGCCGTTCCTGCTGGGACACTTGTGGGTGTCTGGGATTTGCGACCGCTTTCCAACCCAGGGAGGTTCCAGGCCTGCAATGAGGCTGGACTTGCGAGGGCGGGACTGCTTTGGAAAGAGGGAACCTTTTTATAGCGATACAAGAGCTGGAGAAGGCATTGGGTTTAGGTCCACTCTCATTTTTTTTGTACTTGCAGTTGAAGGGAATAATGTTTGGAGAAATCTGGAAAGACAAACTACAAAGACAACTTAGTCCCTTCGAGAAGATCCTGGACACTTGATCCAGCACCAGTGGATTGATAGGTGCACTATACAGGGCCTTGGTGGAAACAAAGAAATCTTACTGACAAACTAAGGAAGAGACGAGAAGGTGACCTAGGGAGAGTTTTGTCTCCTCATACATGGCAAAAGATAAGTAGGAGAGCCTCACAAACATTGATCTCTTGCCAATATAAACTTCACAGTATTAAACTCCTCTATAGGTGGTAATATGACCCGGTTAGGCTCTCCAAGATGTATCAAAGAGTGAGCCTTATGTGTTGGCACGAATGTGGGTAGAAAGCAGACTACTGGTATATGTGGTGGGGGATGCACAGTGGTCCAGTCGTACTGGGATGAGGTCCTCAATTGGATCAAGGACCTAGACTGGGTTATGAAGGAGAAAGTACTGATGCTACTATTGTTCGGCTTGCAGGAGCAGGCCGGTATACTCACTAAGCTACCGAAGATTATTCATGGTCTGCTCCTTGCGGCCCAGGCATGTCTTGCAACCTTCTGGAAGAGAGAACTCCCGCCCCCCCAAGTGAATGATCAATATAGCATGGAATTTATATTGGATGGATTGTCTAACCGTGGCCATCCAGGGAGATCAGGGATCCGTTGGGCAGACTTTTGTGCGAAATACAATCCGTGAGAAAGTGAGCTCCGACCCAGGTGAATCAACTGAGCTCTTATGAAGCCAGAAATATTTATTCAAAATTGTTATTTTGCAAGAAATTAGGTGCTTACCCATGTGAGCAGCTGAGGTCCCCTTCGGTGGTGTCAGTAGCTACAGTGGTATATGACTGAGTCTTTGGTGAAATAAGAAAGGGGGCAGGGGGTGGGCAGTGAAAAGGGGGCAGGGGGAATTAAGGACACACCTGCATAGTTTGTCCACCTTTTGTTGATCTGTCCACTGGATCAGTTGTTGCATGTGTATAACGTGATTTTGAAAACCCAATAAAAATTGAATTGAAAAAATATATACATATAATATCCTGCCGAGCTTCCAGTGAGGTAGCACTGCTTGCAAAAAGCCACCTGAACGCTCAAGCAGAATTTTAATTTTTTAATTAAAATCCAGCTATGTGATGGATTATACGGTCAATTGGACCTTCTGCACGATGTGGCAATAGTGGATAAGCATTTGAGACTTCTACAGTTGTAGCAATGTCAGTTCCAATAGACAACTCGGAAGCAGAGCTGCGAGGAGAGCTCATCAGCAACGCTTCTGTCTTGGAAACATGACAACGGCAGAACAATAGGGGTTCGGATCCTGCTCCCCTTTCTTTGAAACTTAATGGCAATTATGAAATACCGGGGTTTATCGGAGGCCCCGAGGAATATAAAAACACTAACTAGGCGGCAAATATCTGATTTTTTCTGTATTTTTCAAAATCCGGAACCCTACCTATAATGCATTCACTCCTGCTGCAGCTCACCTCTTCCTACGCTTTCTCCAGTTATACTACAACTTCCTCCTTTCCTATCCCTGTAAAAAAAACATGTCTTAAAACTACCACTACTCCATCTCTTTCACCTACTTACAAGCAACAAGGCTGATGAGCAAACAATAACTCCCCTAACGCCTATCCACCTCACCTCACCTCACTTCCAATGAGAGACAATTTCTCTACTCTTCCTTACAGCATCAACTGAACATTGCACTCTGGAATGTTCAGTCTGTATGCAACAAAACTTCCTTTATCACGGACTACTTTCACTTCAGTTCTCCCGCCCTCGATCCGCTTGCTATTACTGAAACCTGTATTTCTCCATCTGATACTGCCACCCCCGCTGCCCTACATGACTCCATACTAGCCTTGATGCACTCTGCTTGTCTGACTGGCAGAGGAAGAGCAATCCGACACCTAATCTCTTCCCGCCTCAACACAACACAAATTTCCAATACCGCAGCCACTCATACCTCTTTTGAATTTACCATCTCTACTCTTGCTCCACCTTACTCAGTTCACATCTTCTCCATTTATCACCCTTGTGGTCCCTTTAGATAATTCTTTGATTAACTCGGGCAGCTACTTCCACTAAACATCACCTCCTTCTCTTCAGTGACTTTAACCTTTCTTCTCCAACCACTTCTGAGAAATCTGAATTTTAGTCTTTAATTAATGACCACGCTCTCCACTCTACCCATAACCTACCTACCCACAGCAGGGGCAACACTTTGTATCTCTTATTCAGCCATTAATGCTACTGTTAGACCACCCCTATCTTATCATACCATTGTTTTCATCACCATCTCTTTTCCACCCCTGATCCCTCCTTCCCACTTGCATTCATCTGTAACTAAAAGGAAATGTTAACCTTCTGCCATTCCTCCTCTTCTCTCGGACCTACAGTTCTCACTCTCCTCCTTCAGATCTGATCGCCTCTTCCATGAGCACTGCCTTCTCCAGCTTCCAAACCTTACTATATGGCTTATTCTCCTCTCACTTCCCACTGCTAACTTTTATCCCCAAGTTTCGGCGTCCTCCACCATGGGTCACCTTATTCATACGCTCTCTGCACAGATGAGTTTTCTGCTGTACGAATGGAGGCGTACGCAGTCGATGAGATCTGCCGCTCTACCTCAATGTCCTGTCCTGAACACTCTCATGTCCTCTCTTGATAGAGCGAACAGGGAATTCTACCTCACCCACATTGATTCACTACAACCATCCTCACTGGCAATAGGGCACCCTAAAACCGCAGCTAAGGACCTAGCTGAATACTTTGCTGCAAACATTTCCAAAATTAAAGTCTCTCCTGACCTTCCTCACACTCCCTCCTCCTACATTCTACACTCTGCCCACTCTACCATCATCCTTCTCTGCCTCCATCTGCCTCTTAAGGCACGCTAATAATGAAGAAGTTCTATCTCTACTGATTAAGATTAACTCCCGTTATGCCCCATCAGACCCTCTTGCTCCTCAGCTAGTCCAGCCTATTGCCCATTTTGTGGCCTCTCACCTCGCTGAACCCTTCAACTTGTCCTTCGACTCTGCTTGCTTTCCCTAGATTTTCAAAACACCTATGGACATCCCTCTTCTAAATATGCAAGGGGCTGACCCGAACCTACCAGCTAACCTTCGTCCTGTGTCTCTTCTTCCACACTACTATGATCTGCTTGAAAAGGTTGTGTACAACCATCTTACACATGTCCTTGACATCCACAACCTTCGAGCCACCCTCCAAGCAGGTTTCTGCTCTTTCACTCCACGGACACAGCTCTCATGAGTGTCTCCAATGTTATCATTTCTGCTAAGCACTCCCAACCCATTCTCTATCCAAATTCTCCTTGACCTTTCTGCTGCCTTTGACACTGCTGATCACTCTGATCTCAATACTCTCTCTCTTTTTGAGATTCACGATCAAGCCCTTGCCTGGATTGAATACTGCCTGGCACCTCACCATTTTGTCTCCTGGAACAGCAACCCCTCTTACCTTTGTTCTCTAACTGTTGGTGTTAGGGGTGTACCAAACTTCGGCTTAGAGTACGTTTTTGGCTGAAGTTCGCCTGAAATGCAGTTATTTGCTTCGGCTGAACACTTACTCTAAATCTTGCTCAAAGCCAAAGTTGCACTCCTTATACATATGAATGGTGAAAGGTAATTGTCCATATGAAAGTGATTTATGAAATGTAAGGTATGGCTGGCAATAACTTTAAAAAATGCTGTAGGGAAAATTAGAGATTTGCCAGAGGAATGATATATGAAAGTAAATGGCATGTAAGAAAGCAATGGGTTATAAAAATAATTTGTATGGAAAAAATGGTTAGTAACATACCCCTGTTCTGAAAGGAAAAGTTATGGATAGAAAAACATAATTAGAAAATAATCAATTGTAAAAAGTATGGAGTTTTGCATGAAGCCATGAATTGTGCCCAGAGGTGGCAATCGATGGGAACAGTGCGCTTTGCTTCAAGCGCAACATGTGTAAAGTTTGCACAACCCGCCTTAATCTGTCACCCTGTGGGAACACCCTCGGTCATTAACACTGGTTGGTCACCATTTAAAGAAGGGACCCGGGTTTCAGCCTAGCTCATCACGCCACTCACTTGACACCATGCGAACCCCACAACGTTGGAGTGGGAATGTTTTGCCACGTCTAGTACACGGGTGTGAGGATGCACCAGCTCCTGCCCAGCACTGGACACGTTTCATTTTAATGCCTTGTGTTTTCCGATGGCACCCAGCCGGCTCTGGAAGGCCACCCAGGGACTGGTTTTGTGTATGCCAGTGCACTGCCCCTGCAAGGTCCTGCAGAGGCATCTGCTGTCATTTCAACACAGGCCTTCCACTCCCCGTGCTCACCCTGCACCTGGTCCTCAATCTCTTCCCCTTTTCCACTGTCTTGTACTTTCTCCTTTTCCTTTTTGTTCTCTCTCCGACTGGTACTTTGAACTGTCCCTCCAGTGCACCCCCCACCCCCCAACACTCCCTCTTTCTCACAGTCACCCCGTCCACTCTTTACCGTTCCTCTCCTTATTCCTCATCTCAATCATCTGTATACATCTCCTTTTCCCCATATCACCCTCTCGCATTGCCCATGTGATCTGCTTTTCTACACCTCCTTTCCCTTCCCATTTCCATTTTCCCTTTCTCTCCTATCACCTCACTGCTCCCTTCCTCCTCCATCCTGCCTCTTACACTCTCATTTTGCTCCGTCTCCTGTGCCGACTTCTCTCTTACTCTCGCTTCCTGCCTCATCTGCGACCCAGGCTCTTCTAAACTTCTTACCCACTCTTCTACCAGGTCTCCCACCTTGGGTCCTCTTTCCAATTGTCTTTCCTCCAATTTTTACTTCCTCTTGCCTCTTTCTATTCTTACCACGCCCGCTCATCCTCTACCCCCTTGATCCGTCAGCAATGTCTCTCTCCTCCCCTTTTGCCTTTTTTGCGGTTATAAATATGCATTGGAACACCTGTGGGCAGGAGGAACCCAGAGGATAAAATTAAATTTGAAAGTTGCCCATATTTGCAAATGACACCTGAGACCTGAATTGTCAAGCGTTTGTAATGGGATTTTCCCCATTGAAAAAAACGTATGTAAATCCAGCCCTTAGTTCCTTGTGACAGAATGTTTGAGTAATAGTCCACTAGAGGAAGTTTTGGCATAAAAAAATGTTTTGCAAATTGTACATATTAAAGACTACTTTTTCAGTAAAACTGGCCAAAACTACAAGCTGCATGGTACAGTAACTCATCAAACTGTCTCACTTTGACAAACAACTGCCCTGCTTTGACTAAAATTGCCTGCTTTGGCCAAAACATACTGGGCCGCACTAATATGTTGAGCCTGCACTTCAGACCTTGCACTATTTCCCCATAGGCACCTCCTGAGGCTTCTTGTGGGGCATGTCCCAAGTCCCTCCCTCGTTACTGATACCGGCACACAACATACAACGGGTGAGGCTCAGGGCGTTAAAACGCTCAGGCGAGTTGTTTTAAGGGCCCCTCTCCATTATTTCATGATGGACATTGTTTCTCACAGAATATGCAGTGACTAGGCACTGTTCATCTTGGAATTGTCACGGACAGAAAGCAGTTCTCTCTCCCTCCTCCTCTCTCCATGGTCCGCAGTGCCTATAATGTCTCCTTCAGGGCCCACCCTGCAGTACAAAAGGCGAGACAACATGCAGCTTTTCACTAAGTGGGCTTCATCTTTTACTTTCTGGAGCTTGGATTGATTTAGAAAGGCTGGAAAAATACTTTAAGTTGCTTCTTGGTTATTAGCAGGGCCTATTCTAATATGTAAATGTTTATGTAATTGGAATTGCAATAACTCCTTTTGTGTTTCAGAATCTTGCTAGAGCCAGAAGGATAAAGATGGGCAGGGCCAGAGGGAACATTGGAAAGTACATATCCCAGTCTCTGCCCACAGTGATTGCATGCATGCTATACTATACTTTTGGGATAGTCTTAGTTACTCGGGCCCTGTTGAAAAAGTTACACCTATTGATGCATAAAAATACAAACTCTGCTGTTATTGAACAGTTTATTTTCTGATAATGTATTCCTTTCATGGTTTACACAAACATCTTCTGTAGACAACAAATAAGAGGAATGCAATAAAAAATGGATGTACATATTCTTCAGCATTGGATCTTTAATAGATTCAGATGCTTGAATATTCCCTGTCAGACTGGGAATCCTCAGTGATAAAATGACCATTTTTTTTTAAATATACACACATTACTACTAGTTATGCATGTACATAGGTCATTATGGCCTTTGAGCCATTCTATTGTGCAGTCCCTCCACCTTACTTTGGTCCTTTATGGCCTCAACCAATGAGGTGTAGGGCTTAAGCTCCGCCCCGGCAGCCATCGTCATATTTTTCACTGCAGTCTAACCGACATAGGGAATCCTCAAGGTCTCTGAGCTCTTCAATTCTTTTTCTACATTCTGTGTGGAATATATTTTTCAAATATATTCCACTTTGTTCCCCTGCTAAGGGGCTTTAGTCTCAGATAATTTTTGGAATATATTTGTGGTTTTTGACCCAAAATTGTTGTGTAAACCTTTTCTTCAGAATGACTGCATCTCAGGCTGTCAAGAAGCCTTCCCTGTTTAGGGACTGCACAAGGTGCAAGAATAAGTTAGTTTACATGAAGGACCCCCATGAACATTGTATTCACTGCTTGTATCCGCATGACATTCAGAAATGCGATATTTGCAAGACTTTTTCCAACAAGACCCTTCAGGACAGGCACAAGACTTCTTTTACACCTGAAAGCCAGGGATCAATCTTTGGACGAAGTCTGTCAGAACAGCAACTGTTCACTTCAGCATTCCATCTGAGAGGCAAACTTCGAAGAGAAGGGCCTCTTCAGTGGAAAGGAGTGCCTCTCCCATTCCAAAAGCAAGAGGAAGCTGGAGTTAATACCCCTTCTGCCTCCACTGGACTCCTCGAGCCAGAAGCAGTCACACTCATCAGCAGAATCTACCTCCAAAAGTAAGGAGGAGTTTGAAAAAACCCGGGGGGGGCAGTCGTCGACGGAGAAACCGTCCCTGAGCGAAGGGAAAGCTAAAGACCCATCGTCGACCAGACCGTCGACTAATCCCTCATCGACCACGATTACACATAAAACATTGTCTGCGGCAAGATCCTCATCAGATTTATCGTCCACGAAGCAGTCGTCGACGAAGGAAACGCACCATTCTTCAGCGAGACGCTCGTCCACTGAGCTCTCGTCAGCGAAACACTCGTCGACGGGGCGACCATCCAAACCACATTCGTTGACGGAACTACCATCGGCAGAACGCTAGTCGACAAAGGTACCATCGACCACAACACCGTTGGCGGCACTGCGAGTTCCCGCATCTACAGAGGAAGTGGAGTCTGAGGCGCCGTCTGGTCATGCCAGGATGACACCTGTCATTGAGGACAGTTTCCTTGAGGCTGCTGAAACTGCTGAACCAACGGTACCACAAGTTTCTCCTATGGGGGACATGATAGAGCTTCCTGACGTGATTCTTGAGGAAGAATTTTGAGATGCAGAACGACGACCTTGTCTTTCCCCTAAGCAACACAGTCCCCCTTGGCAGCCTTCTACGGAAGAGGCAGACTATCCTCCTGACCTGATACTGATTTTATCCGTACAGAGGATCGTGGATAGGTGTTACAGGCGTCAAAGGGAAAGGAGCATGCCGGCTGATCCCATACAACTGGAAAAACATCGGAGAGACGCGTCTCCAATTCCAGGCACGTCAAGAAGTTCACCTCACAGGGAGTAGACCTCAAACGAGAGCACTAACACCTGAGCCTGCTCGAAGGTCTAGGAGCAGGACTCGCAGTGCTTCACCGACAAGGGTCCCATCACCACCGTCATCACATAGACCTCGATCTCTGGATAGAGAGCCAACAATGGTGCCATCCTCCGTTTCAGTCTCAGATTGGCAGGCGGATACTTTTAGAGAATTATCTGATCCAGAAGAAGGCGAAATTACACAGGAGCCTGACGCAGACAGTGAGTGAGATGACTACATAGTCGAGAATCCCCGGAAAATAGATTCCCTTAGGCGATGCCTCGCCTCCGGATGATCTGGTTTCTTTCCACATCATAATAGGCAAGGCTGCAGAAATTTAGGTTACATCAGAGGAAAAGAAATCGGTGCTTTATGAGCACAGGGACAAAAGCAGGAGAACAGTGACCACCATTCCTCTCCTCAACACCATCTGGGAGTCCGGATCCAAGATCCTGTCTACGCCCTTGTCTACTCTGGCTCTGCTGTCCAGAAAAGAAATATAAAGCACCTGAGTCTGCGCCGCTTTGTTTGAGAGGTTATACAAAACCGGACTCGGTTATCACAGTTGCAGCTAGGAAGAAGCTTGCCAATCCCGCTTTGCCTCTGTCAGCACCACCAGACAAGGATGGGCGTAAGCTAGAAGCCATAGGCATGAAGGTATCCTCTTCGGCGTCGCTTACCATCAGAGCGGGGAATGCGCTGGCCATGACCGAGGTTTGATCGCAAACTTTGGCTCTGCATGTCCAAATTGGCTAAACAGTTACCACCAGAGCTCCAAGAAGAGGGTAGATCGATAATCGCCAATGGTGAGGCAACCTCGAATCATATGATCGACGCAGCGGTTGATGTGGCCGAATCAGGCTTCAGACAGATGGCACATGGCACAGTACTCAGACAGGCCTGGATGAAGGGTACTAATTTCAGGCCTGAATTCCAAGCGCAGATATTGGCCATGCCCTTTGATGGACAAGACCTCTTCGGAAAGAAAATAGACGACCACCTGAAGGGAATCAAATCGGACATGGACACAGCCTGAGCCATCAGTTCTCTAAAGGACAAATATATAAGGTCCATCGATCTTTTTGCTCCTTTAGAGGCTCATCTTTGAAATACAGAGGGCACGGCCGCTCCTCTTATGGTCAGAAGGCGCAGGGTGGCATGTACCAAGAGAACAAGTATCAGTCCTCCAACAGATACACCCATAGAGGCAGGCGTGGCTCCGCCCAAGGGAATCACAAAGCAAGCAAAACTGACTGATTCTTTCCCCTCAACGCCACATCCCGGTGGGGGGGGGGGAGGGTAACCCAGTTCTTCCAATGCTGGCAGTCAATTACATCAGACAAATGAGTTTTGCAGGTGATCCGAGAGGGTCACACCTTCGAATTTCTAGACCAACCTCTTTCCTTGCCTCCACCTTCGTGCAGGGTGCATATGTTAAGGCAGGTTATGTCCGAAGTGCAAAAAGTACTCCAGAAAGCAGCGGTAGAGCCGGTGCCATTCTACTCCCGCTTCTTCCTCATCAAAAAGAAAAACTGTCAATGGAGACCCATCTTGGACCTGAGAGCACTCAACAAATATATCAAACGCATAACATTCAAGATGAGTGCTTCCTTGGTTAAACAAGCATGACTTCTTGGCCACTTTAGACTTGGAGGACGCATACTTCCATTTACCGATCCATCCAGCTCACAGAGGGTTCCTCCGGTTCACAAGGGTAAAGCTTCATTTTCAGTTTCGAGTGCTCCCATTCGGGCTGAAATCAGCACCGTGAGTTTTCACAAAATGCTTGGCACCAGTAGCTGCAAGACTCGGGAGGACAGGAACGGAAGTCTTTCCATACTTGGACGACTGGTTGATAAAAGCATGTTCCGCCGCAAGGGCTCGCTCAGCAGTGTTAATTATGATCAACCTCCTAGAAGAGTTAGGTTTCTCATAAACAACACAAAGTCCTGCCCCGCCCCTACAAGACAGCTCTCTTCCTGGGAGCCGAGTTAGATACCAGCATTCCCAGGGTGAGACCATCGGCAGAAAGGGTAGCAGCAATTCTACGCTAAACCTCGTGCTTCCTGGAGAGAGAGAGAGACAACATATGTACGCTCTTACAAATCCCTTCTGGGCATGATGTCCTCGTTCATATTCCTCATACCAAATTGCAGGCTTTGCATGAGACTGGTGCAGGAAGCCTTGGACCACCAATACAGACAAGCTCTCGAATGTTAGTGTCATGATTCCTGCCCCTCATGTCTCCAGCCCTCCAAGATGTCAGGCTGGAGCCAGGCCACGATCACCTACATGGCCCTCAAGGGCCTCTCCATACCTCCAAAGATCCACTTGGAGTCAGACTTGGCGCTTGTGGCACCAGACTCGCTCACTCCCATAGAATAACATTGGGATTGGACTTGTAGTGCATTGATGGGGACAAGATGGATGCCCCCACATATTTCGGTTCCCAAAACTGCATGTGCGGTCTAGTCTTTTGGGTATGGTTCAGTCCAGAGACACCTGGGATACCCAGAGACTATTTAAGCCACACCCAGGCTGAGAAACCTGCTTTGCGTTTTCTGCACCTGCAGCGTGACACTCACTGTGTTCGAATCGGTCTCCAGTAGGCCTGCATCTTTCTTCTGCGCTCAGTTCCTGCAAGAACAAGAACACCGTTAGGAACAGCCTTACCTTGCGGCGCTTCTGCCCATCATTCATCGCTCCTTCTGTTCTGCGGGCATCTTCTCCGGTGTCATTCCATCCCGGCACGCCGCTTCCTAAGGAAAAGGGAAAAGAACAGAAAAAAGTCATTAGTAAGCATTCTGCAAATCTTCGCTTATTTTTAAATACTGTACGAGCTTCAAACGTTTACCTGAATCCCAGCCGCTCTGGGGGAACTGTCTTCGGACCTTCTCATCCATCTGCAAGAGGGAAAAGACACTCCAGGTTAGCGTGGAAACATCTGGAGGCGCCGCATACCGCACTTACCCACCGCATTTGTTCTTCATAACCGGTATCTACGCTGAAAAGGTTGCGGCACCTAAAAGACACAGAAAAAGAACTCCGTTCAATGCAAATACGAAAGGGGTGCATTGCGCATCGCGCTCTCACTCACCTTCAGCGCTACTCATCTCAGTAGCATGCCGCCATCCCCGGACGCCGGCCCTCATCTAAGGAACGAAGTTGGAGAACTGTTCAAAGACTCATTATACTTACCTGTCGGACTCTTGCCAGTGAGGTAACTAGTCAGCAACGAGCACGCATCAATCAACGCGCCCCTGCGCTGAAAGCAGGACGCAGAGCACACTATCCAAGAAAACAAGGTAAGCTGTGGATCAAAGGGAAGGGTTGGACCCCGGGGAAGAAGGGGTTCAAGCATACAGAGACAGTAGGGAGTTAAACTCGACCAATCCTGTGTTTCAGGCCCAGTCTCCAGTCGAATATCCTCCAGGGAAGGGTTTGAGGTCGTAAGAGGTCAGAACAGGCTGAGTGATGTCCCCGTGGTACCAGGTGAGCGTTACAGTTGGGAGGACATCGTCCAGATTCCATCGATGTTGCACAAGGCTCTTCGATGGTGGAATGTTCAGCGGAATCTTCTACAAGGCTTTCTTTGCCGGTGGTTAAAGTCTTTCTGAAAGGGCTGATGTGTACTTATCCTCCTACGCCAGTTCCGAACTGGAGCCTGAACACCGTCTTGACAGCCCTCTTGGAACCTCCCTTCGAACCCATACACAGATGCGACGTGAAGTTCTTGTCTTGGAAAACAGCCTTTTTGATAGCCATCACATCAGCCAGAAGGATCAGTGAGTTACGAGCTTTGTGGTCTGAACCCCCGTTTACTTTGTTCCAGAAGGACCGCTTAATCTCTTTTTATTTTGAAAACTCTTTTCCAACGTATTACAACCATTCTTCCAACAATATCCTACCCTCCCACTCCTCCCCCCCCCCCCCCCCTTCCGAGGCAACTTCCATTCCATCCCAATTCGTTTTCTCTCTTGTCCATTCCCGATTTCTTATTGCAGTTCGAGCAGTCTCGAGCGCTGCGGACACCACATAACTCTAAAGTCATCCCGAAGAAAGGTTAGTATGTCCCCCCAGTCCGCAATAAAACTATGATCCTTATTGATCCTTATTGTCCATTGCATATGTCGCCCATTCAAGGGATAATATTTCCCAAACTTTTCGCAACCATTCTTGCAACATAGAGGGTTCAGGGCTCTTCCATCTTTGCGCAATTACCATCATAGCCGCTAAAGTTAATATCAGCCTCGCTTTTTCCCTCATTTTAGGCTCCCCCGTACACTAGGCTTTTCCAATTCCCAAAAGTATCTGAACAGGTGTTCTATCACCCCACGGGCCGTATACTTGCTCCTGCGCCCTCTGAATCGCCCTCCAAAAAGGTAGTATTTTCGGACATGACCAACAAATGTGATCTGCTGAGCCCTCTAGCCCACATCCTCTCCAGCATCTACTTGAAGTCTCCGGATACATCCTATGAAGTCGAGCTGGAGTATGCCATCCAACCATAACAAGCCTCCTGCAATTGGTAAGCTTTAACTTGGGAGCCCTCCTCCATAACCTTTCCCATTTCTGTTTCTCTTCCCAGTGCCCGGTGCCAATTTTGCGTGTAACCCCAACGTTTTTTTTTTTTACGGTTTTTATTAATTTTTAAAACAAACAATACAAACCACTGGCAGCGCTTTTTGCAACAATCACATGAACATCAATTAGTCAAGACCACTGCTCCCCCAATCCCTCCCCCCTCAAGAGCTTGTTTGTCCTTCACTTTCCGTATCTGCTACGTGTGGCAGGGTATCACCACCTTCTGAGTCTGCAGAATCCGTTATTGTTCCAAACAGTCCTGCTATTAATACTCTCCATGCCATCAGGGTACCCACTTCTTCTTCCCCACACATGCTACATTCCTCCTGCCATACAACCGTTTCAGCCTCCACCCATTTCTGCAATTCCCGCCACCATACCTCCACCCGTGGCTTATGACACTGCTTCCATCCCATGGCAATCCTTCGTTTTGAGAGCACATATTCCAAGTCCTTCAATTTCCCAACATGTTCAAGTTTCCGTGGTCTGGGAAACCCTCCCAACAGGCAGGCCCAGGCCGTATCTATAATGAGCGTGACCCC
The DNA here is from genome assembly GCF_040938575.1 of Ambystoma mexicanum. Classification (NCBI taxonomy): domain Eukaryota; kingdom Metazoa; phylum Chordata; class Amphibia; order Caudata; family Ambystomatidae; genus Ambystoma; species Ambystoma mexicanum. The sequence goes on from NC_090938.1 coordinate 503,104,933, forward strand.
TTTGTCCGCTAGTTTTTGCGCCACTTCTCCCCAGAAACTCTCAATCACTGGGCAAGACCAAAACATGTGTGTCATAATCAGCGTTTTCCTTATCGCATTTTGGGCACGCTTGTCGTCCCGCATTTCCGAACTTTTTGTTGTAATCTAGCATTTCTTGACACCTTCTTGTGGTATCCCATAGCACGCTCCCACATCCCATCCTCCATCTGTGCTCCCACCTCTGTTTCCCAATCCAACCTCAAATGCGTTAACTCCTTCCTAACCCGGGTCATCGCCATCTCATACAATCTAGAGATCTCATGCCTCCCTTCTGATATGTCATATATTGTCCCCATAGTGGCGTCTGGTTCCTCCGCCAATACAGTCTCTGGCCAGATTTTACGAATGTTCTGCACCAGCCTTAGGTACGTGACATACTGGCCCCTATGCAAGCCCGCCTCTTCCCCTAGTCCTTCAAAATCCCTAATGGTCCCCTCTTGCCAAACATCCCCCAATGTAACCAGCCCGACCGACTCCCAGTAGGTCCTGATTATGAACCTTAGTTGCTTGTCTTCCCCTGCCAAAGCAACCAACGGCCCCTGCGGGGAACACGGGTACGGGTCCTCCATCATACGACATACTCTACGCCACATCTTCCATCCCAGCAACATCATTCCTGGGCGCTCCTTCATTTCTGAACTAGGCAACCAAATAATCTCCTTCAGGTAAAACGGAGTGCAGTCCTGTCCAAACAGCCTAAATTCGGGAGTTACCTCATCAGAGAGCCATTTGTCCACATATTGCAACTGACCAGCTACATAATAGGCCTCAAAATTAGGCAGCTTAATACCCCCCTGCTCATAGAAATTCTGCAACTTCCATAGCGCCACTCCATTCCGGGTGCCATGCCATAGGAAGTCTCTGCACATACTATTCAGCTTGGCAAAAAACTTCTTGGGTATCATATACGGAATATTGCTGAAAAAATGTAAGAGCCTAGGGAGGACCACCATTTTAAGCACCGCCCCCGTCCCATCATCGCCAACGGCAACTTCTCCCAAAACTTCATGCTTATACGGATTTTTCTCACAGCCACCTCGGTATTATGCAAATGTTCCTCCTCTACCATGTGATGCACATCTATTCCGAGGTAGCGGAAGAAACCAACCGCCCATGGTATCGGCAACACTGGCAACCACTCCGGAAGGGTTCCTCTGTAGCTACCCAATGGGAATATGCTCGATTTTTGGGGGTTCACCGCTATGCCAGACAGTTCCGCATACCTTTCCATTACCTCCGGAATATATTGAAGATTTTCCGCCGGATATTTCAAATATAATAGCAAATCGTCAGCATACAGGGATATTAGGTGTTTCTCTCCCCCTACCTCGATGCCTATCATGTCATATTGTTGCCAAAGGTACACTGCCAGGGGCTCCAGGGCCAGAATATATAACATCGGGGACCAGGGGCACCCTTGTCTGGTGCCTCTGCTAAGTTGCCACCTCTCGGATATCACCGCTCCTGTACGTACCCTAGCTAGCGGCTCACTGTACAGCAACTTCGCCCACCTAATGTAGCCCGGCCCCATCCCGTATTCCCTCAGGGTCTCCAGCAACCACGACCACCTGACTGAATCGAAAGCTTTGACTGCATCTAAGGACACAACCGCCATTTCACCCTTGCTCTTGCTCCCCCATTCAACCTCCCGGTGGAGTCGCCTATGGTTGTGGGTTATATTCCTGTTGGGGACATAACCTGTTTGGTCCGGATGTATCAATTTACTAATAACTCTCCGCAATCTATTAGCCAGGACCGCCGTTAATATCTTGCCGTCCTGGTTCAGCATTGACAAGGGCCTGTAGGAGCCGCAGCTATGCCCTGGTTTGTTGGTTTTAGGGAGCGGTAATATATTCGCTTCCCTAAGCGATTCCGGCAACCGGCCCACCTCAAACGATTCATTAAGCATTTCTAGCATGGGGGGGGGGGGGAACTACCTCCTCTCTATATGCTTTATAAAATTCGCTAGGAAGTCTGTCCGCTCCCGGGGTTTAACTGGTGGGCAGCTGCCTCACCACCTCCTCCAATTCCTCCAAAGTAATCGGTGCATCCAGCTCTTCTCTTTCTTCGGCACTAATCTTGGGTAATCCAATCTCTCTTAAAGTTTCCCTTATCTCCTCTCGGCTGCCCCCCCCCTTTGTCCTCCATATAGTGCCCTGTAATAATCCAAGAATGCCTCATTGACTCCTTCTTGGGTGTCGGCTACCTCTCCATCCTCTCTGGTTATCGTCCTAATCGGGGGCCTAGGGGTTTCACTCTTGTATAGCGTCCCAAGAGGCGGCCCGTTTTATCCCCACCTACATGCTGCCTCTCAACATACTACTTATAGTTAAGGTTGCAGAGCCTTTCCCAAAGTTCCGCACACCGCTGCTGTAGTTTAAGTACTAGCTCTACATCCCCCCCTCCACTATCGAGTTCCCTTTCCAGTTCATCCTCAGCTCCCCCCCAACTCCGTCAGGACCCCACCCTGCAGGCCCTTTGATTTAGCGATGGCAGCACCCCGCAACACCACCTTAAAGGCTTCCCAGAGCGTGCCTGCCGAATCCACACTGCCAGTGTTCTCTTCGAAATAATGTATAATCTCGTCTCTGATATCCTCTCTGAAAACCGGATCCTTGAGCGCCTCAGCCCGGAGGCGCCATGTCGGTATCCGCGCTCTGTGGCGGCAGTACTGCCACCCCAGGACCAGAGGCGCGTGGTCCGACAGGACCCTCGCTTTGTATTCTATTTGAGTGGTCTCTACCACCACATCTGGCGTGGCAAAAAAATAATCAAGTCTCGTATGCAGTTGTTGCGGGGCTGAGTAATGCGAATACTACTCCCAATTAGGATGTTTCAGTCTCCAAACATCTGCCAGCCCGAAGTCGTCGAGCAGCGTCTGCAATGCCCTGGCCGCTCGGGTGGGCCTATCAATCTTATCATCAGATCTGTCTACCCTGGGGTTCAGCACACAATTAAAATCCCCTCCCCAAATAACCGCCCCACCCACACACGTACCCAGGTTGCTACAGAGTCCTAAAATATGCCGCCGTGTTTTGATTGGGGGCATACGTATTTACAATGCACACCTCTTTATTCTCCACCAGTGCCTTCAATATAACCATCCTCCCCTCTGTATCCACCACCTCCTGTGTAAGTTGGAGTGGAACGTGTGGTGCCACCCAGACCAACACTCCCCTAGCGTAGGCAGAATACGGAGAACCCACTACAATACCTCTCCACTTCCTCCCCACCAGCTCCAACTTTTCCCGCGTCAGATGCGTCTCCTACAACAGTGCAATATCAATCTTCTGTCTTTTCAAATACATCATGACCTTGTTCCTCCTTAAGTAACTATTAAGTCCCCTGACATTCCACGTCACGATCCTAAGATCCACCCATAGCTCATAAGTCTCCTCCCCCCTTCCGTGCAGCCAATCCCACCTGCCCATGCGATACAGATACAGCCCTCTAGCTCTTTCTTGTAGCCTCATGTACAAACTCGAACTCCCCATAACTATATACACACCCCAAACTCCCCACTTCCCTCCCCACCCTCTACCCATCCCTTCCCCAACACCACACTCCCCAACTGCTGCCCAGCTCCATCCATGGAACTCAGGCACCCCCACATCTAGCCCTGCAAGCACCAACCAATGCCCAGAGCTCAGTAGGGTGAAGTCGCCCTAATGGCCACTTAACTAAGGTTACTAAGTGGGGTAAAGGGATCCGCTCTGCAAGGCTCCCCTATAAACAGCAATAGTCACAGTGCTCATAACATATTGTTTAACAGTCTCTCCTTCTCTGCCTAAGGCCGCTCGAATGGCTATAATCAAGCCCCAGAGTCCTATTATGCGCCATCTTGTAGCGCCCTCCTCGTGCACTACTTATCTACTCATCTCCTCTTCCCGTCCGAACGTCCGGCTCCTGGGGGCATCCCTGCGCGTCGAGCCATCCCATGGCATCCTCCGGAGTCTCAAAAAACAAAGTCCTGTGTTTGTGAAAAACTTTCAATTTCGCCGGATACAACATGTATTTATGGCCCGCCTCTCTCAATCTCCGCTTTACCGTCCCAAAGTTCATACGGCTATGCTGTACAGTCGGGCTATAGTCCGGGTAGGCCATTATGTTTGCTGCCCCTCGTGTAATCGTTCCACCCTTGCGGAAGTGTTCTAGTATCCTCTCCTTGTCCCGGTAATTAAGGATTTTTGCAATTACTGGCCTAGGTGGGTTTCCCAGCGGCGGCTTCCCTGTCGGAGCTCTATGCGCACGTTCGACCGCGAATCCCTGAGATAATGCTGCTCCGGGTATCTCCTGCAACAGCATAGATTCGATGAACTCTGTGGGATCGTGGCCCTCTGATCCTTCTGGCAGGCCCACAATGCGAATGTTATTCCTTCGGGCGCGTCCTTCCGCCTCCTCCGCCCTGTTCTCCAAGTTGCCCACTCTCTGCACCAGGGCATGCAATTCGGCCTTATGGGGGAGGCACAATCTGCGGTGTTCGGGCTCACCTCTTTCTCGAGGGTCTCCGTGCGCTCTGCCAGAGACCTGACGTCCTGTCGAAGTAAATTCACCTCTTCCTGCACCTCACCGACCTTAAGGTCCAATGCCGTTTTCAGCTCCGTAACGGCCAGTTCAAGTTTAGCCTCCCAGGCCACCTTCAGGTCCGCAATCGCAGCCAGGACCTCTTGGTTAGTGCCTGTCACAGGCATGCCGCCTGCAGGCGACTTATCCTTGCTCTTGGAACTTTCCGGACCAGGGGACTTCTTGGCGAAGTCGTCCAACGTGGGCTGCTTCGCCTTCGGTCTCACGGTTCTATTAGACATGATTCTGCAGCCATACAGGCCGATTCGCGTTAGTATCCCAACATAGGGGACCTGTGTTCCGCGCAAGTTCCAAATGCGCACACAGTCCGCTCCTATTGCCCGACCACCGTGCGGCCTGCTCCTTCCTTTGTTCCGGTCGTCGATCGGCCATTTTGGTTCGTCTTCCGTCTCCGGCGCTCCTTATCTTTTTCGCACAAAACTCCACCGCCATTCCTCCCACGCCTTCCAAAAGTTCACCAAGCGCTTTCAGGCCATTCACACACCAACATGTGTGTGTTCAGCAGTCATAGGCACGTTGTTATGCACTATTTCGCCAGGATAACTTCAGGATCTCGGGAGCTCCTCCAGATCGCGTCCTCCTACATGGCCCTCGTAGCCACGCCCCCCCCATCGTTGATCCCCCATCTCACTCCCCAAAATCTTGTAAAGGTTTGAGATCAGGCCCTTCACCCCATCATTAGATAGGAGAAAGACTTCCAGCTTTGTCAGCTTCCTCGTCGCCGCCTGCCTATTCACTGGGTGCAGTACCCAGTGCCTGATCTGTGCGTTCCTACAACCTCCATCCTGCCACTGCTGGAACGCCCCTTTCTCCATTCCTGACGTAAAGTCCCTGTTACCGAAGATCGGCATCGAAGGGGAGGGGAATGTCGTTATCCCTATAGACTTCGAGAGTTTATCCCAAGTATCCACCAGAAGCCTAGTTATTGAACTCTTATAAAGATGTACGGGCCTATGAGATTTAGGCAGCCAAAGGGTGCGCAACCGCCCTGTCCATCCTTACCCACCGCTTGTCTTGCGACCCCCCCCTCCTCCCCCTTCAACCATTCCCTGATCACTCTCAACTGAGCCGCCTCAAAGTACCTTCTGAAGTTCGGCAGCCCCAATCCTCCTTCACTTCTGGGTGCCATTAACAGTAGTTTGCCAACCCTAGCTTTTTTCCCCTCCCATAGGAAGTCGCTGGTCATCGTCCCCAAAGCTCTAAAGAACTCCGAGGGCACTGCCTGCGGAATTGCCTGAAATAAATAAAGGAGTCTCGGGAGCGTGACCATCTTGATCGCTGCAATCCGCCCCAACCACAAAACCCTAAAATGTCTCCATCTCTGGAAGTCCCTCTTAATTTCTTTCAGGAGAGGGGGGTAGTTAGCCATCACTCAGTTCACCGCTATCCTTATGGACGGGGCCTGATAATTAGCTTGCACCATCATTAAGAATTCCTCTCCAAAGCCCATCTGCCGCATCACCCGAAACAGAAAGGACCACTCCACGCGGTCAAATGCTTTTTCTGCGTCCAAAGCAAGAAGGACCGCGGGAGTGCCTGTCTTCTGCACCTTTTCTACTAAGTGAGCGACCCTCTGTATATTGTCCGACGTTTGCCGGCCCCTAACGAAGCCCGCCTGATCCGGGTGTATCAAATCTGGCAGACAATTCTCAAGCCTATTCGCCAAGACCTTAGTAAAAATCTTAGCGTTGGTGTTAATCAACGCAATGGGCCTATACAATGTTCTTTCCTCTGGGTTCTTATTGGGCTTGAGAACAAGGGTTAACTTAGCCTCTTCCATGGAGGGGGTTATTCTACCTGACCTCCTAAATGTATTAAAAAGTGAGGTCAAGTGCGGGATTAATAGTGAACTGAATGTTTTATAAAAAGCTCCCGTATACCCATCTGGGCCTGGATCTTTATTTGCCTGCAATCCCCTAATCACTTTCCCCACTTCTTCCTCCGTAATCTCCCCACTTCTTCCTCCGTAATCTCCCGATCTAGGAATTCCTGCATGTCCCTCCCTATTCTCTTCAGTTGCGCCCTCCCTAAAAACCTCTCCTGTAGATCAACCTGAGGACTCTGCGAGGTATAGAGTGAGTGTTTCTTGCATATCCTCTAGGCGTGTCACCCTTTCCCCCGCTCCTGTTTTTAAGGCCGTAATAACATTCCTCGATCTCACTCCTTGGAGGAGGCACGCCAACAATGCATCAGCTTTATCCACCTTTGCTTAGTATTTCTGGTGCACCGCAAGTAGAGCCCCCTCCGCTTTTTTGGTTTGGAGAACCTCTAATTGCCCCACCACCCTTCTGTAGTCCCTCATGGCGAGTCTGGATGGGGTCATACCCATTTGCTGTCTAGTTACCTCTACCTCCGCCTCCAACTGTGATTCAAGTGCCTTAAATTGCCTTACCCGAAGGATGGCCGCTGCTATTAATTCCCCCCTGAGAGTAGCCTTAAAAGCGTCCCATCTGACCGCTTCACTCGTATCTCCCTCCTTGTTAAGAGCGAAGAAACTTTTGATCTTTTCTTCCATTTCTGCCCTGATCACCACATCCCTTAACAAGGTTCTAGGGTATTTCCATCCCCACACCCTCCTTTCCTTCCTCCCTTTGTCCAGAATAATGGAGACTGTCTTATGGTCTGCTATTCCTATAGGGCCTGTATTCACTTCCCGAATCTTACTCCCCAGACACGCAGAGACCCAGATGCAATCAATTCTGGACTGCGACCCATGGACCCCAGACAAAAACGTAAATCCCTCCTCCTCCCCCCTCAGCTCCCGCCAATGGTCACGCAGTCCCATCCTCTCAATCCTTTCCTTCAAAGCTGCCGACATCACCACCCCCCACCTTTTATTTGGGCCCCAAGCCTATCCCGCTCCCTAAGCCATGCAATGTTGAGATCCCCCATCAGGATCACCTGACCGCAAGCCCTCTCCTCCAGAACTCCCAACACTCGCTGAAGGAACTGCTCCTGACCAGAATTTGGTGTGTATACTACTACTATGATCTAGAGTATATCCTGAAAATTCCCTCAGACTATTAAATACCTCCCCTCCTTGTCTCGTATGACCTCCCCGATCCTAAAATCCACATTGTTTCTAAGAGCCAGAGCAACTCCCTTAGTTTTGCTGTTGCTAGTAGCATGAAGGATCCCATCAAACCCCTGCAATCTCAACCGCCCTTGGTCTTTGGACAATAGATGAGTTTCCTGAAGCCCTAAGATATCCGCCCCCCCCCCCAGAAGAACTTATCCTTCCCACTTCTCCTCCACTCCTACCTCGGGCTAACCCGCCATTCTGATTCAAAATGGTTGCTCCCCATCAAGCCCAAAAATCTCATTACTACCTTTAGAGGCCCACCACCCCTCACACCGCCATATATCCTTAAGGGCTCTCCTGCATTCCCTTCGCCATCCCGTCGATGTTCTCCTTTCGTTTTGGGCCTCTCTCCTGCCAGGCTCTTCGCTTTTTCACCCCGGCCGTTGACCATTCCCACGGCCTTGTTCTAGGGTGGCTGCTCGTGTTCTGCAGTTCTGTTCCTGAGGCTTCACCCTCCAGCTCTATGCGCAAGATGTCCGCTCCTTCCTGCACCGAGGTAATACGCTTTTGATTCCCCTCCCATTCAAAAGCTACCCCAAACAGGAAGGTCCATTTGTACCGAATGCCTTTCTCCTTTAGTACTCGCAGCACCGGATTCATTTGCCTCCTCTTTGTGAGTGTAACACTCGCCAAATCCTGATACAGTGCAATCTGATGCCCCTTATAGTCAATGGGTTCTTGTTTCCTTGCCGCCAACAGGACTGCCTCCTTCTGGGCATACCTGGTGAATGCCGCCAGGACATCTCTTGGCCTCGCTACCCGATCCTTAACTGACCTCCCCACTCTATGTACCCTATCCAGTTCGATCCTACTCGTATTCTCCTCCTTCAATATTCCTGCGAACACTTCCTGGACCACCATCTTTAGATCTTAATCCAACACTGATTCCGGCAGCAGTTTTATCCTTATATTCACCCTTCGGGATCTGTTTTCCAGATCCTCCATTTGTATTTCCAGGTTTCGAGTTGCCACGTCAAGCCTTTCAATAGCTTCGCTGTTCTCAGTGGTCTCCCTATCCACTTCTTGAAGGCCTTGTTCCAGGAGACCCGTCCTTTCACCTAGTTGTCTCACTTCCTGCCGAATCCCTCCCAGGGCCTCATTGAGATCGGCTCGCATCAGTTGAAAATGGTCCTGGAAAGTTTTTGCCAGATTAGTCTGCAGCGCCTGGAATTCGCTCAACAGATCCTGTCGGGACATCAAGGACACTCCCTCCATTACTCCAAGAAGAGCACCTTCCCCATGCCCCCGCTGGCTGCCGCTAGCTTCTTCCCTGCTGCTCTGCCCGGACCAAATTGCTTGGAGGGTTCCCGACGTGACTCCCAAACCCTGGGAAGGCTTCCCTCCTCTCCCTTTAGGTTTCGTTGTCATGCTCCCTTAGCTTCTGTGTGCTTCTGCACTATTCTTCTGCCCCCTGAAGGTTCCTGGGCACCCTCTCCCTCCTTCGGCCTTTCCTTGCACCTCGGTGCAGGAGACTCTCTTCTTATGTCCATCTGGGCTAGCCAGCTATTACTGGCGCAGTACGCACACCAGGGGAGCTAGTGCCGACTCCCTGTATCACCCGGGGCCCCAGCAGCTGCTTGCCAGGGCTCCGCTTCAATCCCCAGCTCTGGTGTTTTTTTTTATTGCACGCTGAGGGACCTCCTGGGTCAGTCCAATCGCTGCAGTCCGTGTATGCCCTCAGGCCCGGGACCTCCTGAAACCTTCCACCTCCCGCCGAGTGTTATCAATGCACTTCTCCTCCAGAGGGGCGGGGCAAACGGCTTCCTGCCCCCGTCTCCCACCGCCTGAGAGCCTTTGAGGTGTGTTCGGGAGGAACCGCCTCCCCCCAAATGCCGCTGCAGGCGGGAGCCTTCCCTTCAGTCCTTTTGGGTGGCCCCCTTACCTCCTCTACTCCGGGCCCCCTTCCGCCTCTGTCTCTCCAAGGGCTGGCCGCGCTCCGCCCCTTCTACACCTTCAGTGGTCCGCTCCCGGCACCGATCCTCGCGTGGGCACACAAGCACTGCCCCGCAGCTCCCGCGTCTTCCTTGCCTCGCGGGCCACTTTGGTCTCCCCTGGCCTACGCTGGTCCTGATTCCATACACGCGGCCTACCCCCTCCGACACTGGGGAAGAGCCACGGGCATAGCCTTGCAGTCCGCCTTCCTTCTCGACTGCCCCGACAAGCCGCTTACACCGCTGCTCCGCCTCGGCAGTTTTGGGGCACACGGCTACCTCCTGTGTCGCACGGCTCCCCCAACAGCCAGCACATCGCTATGAGGTCTCCGGAGGGGTGATGGGGCACCCAAGCCAGATTTGAGCCTTGGAGGAGCTGTCGGCACGTCTACACGGTGCCGGCGACCATTTTGAATCAGACCGTGTCATTTTAAGACCGCATCCGAAGTTCCTTCCCAAGGTGCTGTCGGAGATGACACTCACTGAGCGCATTGTTTTCCCAACTTTTTTCCAGAATCATGTTTCTGAAGCGGAAAGAGCATTACCTTCTCTAGACGTGAGTTTTTTGCAGAGAACGTTCCGCTCCTCAAACTGGCTGTTCATTGCTTTCTCTGGTCGTAGCAAGGGACAGCATATCTCTAAACAAAGTCAGGCACACTATCCTGCATCACCCACTGCCATCGGATGAAAGGCGACCCTCTAACTAGACCGCCTTCAGCGCACTCCACCAGTGGGAGGGCGGCGTCAACAGCATTCCACGCAGGGGTGGCCTTGAAAGACCTATGCAGAGCCGCTACGTGGAGCACTCTGCAAATGTTCGCGAAACACTACTGGCTGGCTGAAGATGCCAACAAAGAAACTGCAGTTGGACAGGCAGTGCTCCGCCCAGCCTCCTTTTCCCACCTTTTCCGAAGTATGTAACCGTGGTGTTGCTGCATGGTAAAGGTTTGATCAGAAATATGTTTTTTCTGTATTTATGCATATATGTATATGTATATGATGGTGGCATGTTTTAACTGCTTGGTATTCTATTCAAGCATCTGAATCTATGAAAGATCCAATGCTGGAGAAGTCTTAGTTATTTACCTGTAACTATATTTCTCCAGCATTGGTATCTTTCATAGATTCACATGCGCCCGCCCGCCTCCCCTGAGAGGCTGCTCCTATGCTTGGCATCCATCATACTGTAGTCTCTACGGTTCAAAATCTGAAGATGGCTGCCGGGGGCAGAGCTTAAGCCCTGCCACCTCATTGGTTGGGGCCATAAAGGACCAAAGTGAGGTGGAGGGACTACACAATAGAATGGCTCATAGGCCATAATGGGCTATGTACATGCATTACTAGTAGTAATGTGTGTATATTTAAAACATTTTAATAATTTTATCACTGAGGATTCCCAGTCTGACGACGGGGAATATTCAAGCATCTGAATCTATGAAATATACCAATGCTGGAGAAATACAGTTACAGGTAAGTAACTAAGACTTTTAAAGCGTATTTTTCATTTACAAGTGTTTTTCTTGTCTACATAACTTTATTTTGTTTAAAGGAAACAATTCATCTCTGTAGTTGGTTCTGGCTGAATACTTATCCAACTATTTACTATTCGGCCGAATACTTTAAATCTACTATTCGGTACACCACTAGTTGGTGTCCGATAAGGCCTTGTCTGGGGTTCTCTCCTCTTTACTCACTACCTCTTTGGTCGTGGAGCACTTTTCCTTTGATTCTCGTAACCAACTCTTCGTGGAAGACACCCAAATCATCATCTTTTTTCCTGAACTCTCCTCTAATCCTTTTTTCAAAATCTACTACTGTCTCTCTGCCATTTAAATATTGTACGTCTTTGCCCTCTCTGTTAACTGCTACCAAAACAGAGGTGCTCTTCTTCCCATCTCATCTCTTCCCCTGCCTTTCCATTTCCTACCTTTCACTCTTCCCCCACTCTCTTCTGCTAGAGTCCTTGGGCGTACTGTATGACCTTTCTCAACTTCTCTACTTTAATCTCCAAAATTGCAACAATGGCTCACCTCCACCTACCTCCTTCCTTTCAACACTGCCAATCATCTTTTAACCACTCTTGTCTTCTCTAAACTGGACTACTCTGCCAGCATCCTCTTTGGTCTCCCCAACAATGCTTTCTGTCCTTGCAACAAGATCACTTTGCAACCATTACTCTTTGAACTCCCTCTCCTGACACCTACTTCCTCTTGCCTTCACCAGGCTTGGTGGCTTGTAATGTAAAACAGGGTCATGTTTAAATGTTTTTTTCCTGGTTCACAAATGTATCCATGGTAAGGCACCACTGTATATATTCTCTATTCAACAAAACAAGCCTTCCTGTAATCTGCCCTGCCTCCTCGACTACCCTTGTGGCACCTCATCTTTCCTTTGCTTCATCTTGCTTCTGCTCTTTCTCTCTTCTTGCTCCACTTGCATGGAATTCTTTTCACCCGCACATCCGAGAAACGGTCCACACGGATTTGTTCAGAACCATACTTAAAGCCTAGCTCCTCACCTCTGAATTACCCTCTTAACCTACTTCTCATCCACCTTCTAGCTAAGATGATTCCCTGGCCTCTAACCTGCCTTTGGCCCCCACTTTCTCTGCCTGCAATCTAGAACTTCATCCATCATGGTCACATTGCTAACAGAGCTGGCTGTACCGCCTACTTACAAATGTCCAATGTTGATTGTCCTTACTCTTTGCAAGTCCACCCATGTATTGTCCCTGGTGACTTCCATTTACTCCCCTCCACAACGTGGTTAGAATGTCACTGGAGCGAGGGGCGGGGCCAGCATCGATGCTATGAAGACACTCCGCCAGATCTGTTTGATGAACCTTACTAGCGTACAATATGGTTCAAATAACGAAGAAAGCAGCGTGCCCAAATGCACATGTAGTGCCTGTAAGAGAGTGCGTTCTGCAGAAAGCCTAGAGAGCTGCTGAAAGGACAAAAAATGGTGGCGGAGCCGGCGGTGGAAAATGACCCTTATAGCTGGGGCAGCTATAACTAACACGCGCTGCGAACACCCAGGGCCACAAGCAGAGAGGTTGCTCAGCGTGGACCTCGGCACCCAAGTGACAAAAGGCAGAAACGAAGCTGAAGCCTGGTGAGCACTGGGTGAAGGAGCAGCAGTAAGACAAGTACAGCAACAATACGGAGAACGGCACTGGGGACAGAGAGACTTGTGGTGCGGGATGAGCAGTGGCCTGCTGGGAGGGCAGCTGAGAGGCTGTGGTGACCATAGGGAAGTGGAGCACACGAACGTGGGCCAGCATTCAGCAGTGCACGGCAAAAGGGGAGAAGCAGACTGCCCCGGGCGGCGGTGGTGACCCACATAGCAGTAGCTTGCCGTGTCAGACTCCCGTAGTGGGGGCTGCCGAGGACACATAAAACTAGCAGCGGAGGAGCAAGTGGGCTGTGGCGAGAGGGGCTCAGCCTGCCCCACTCAAGCTGAGCACCGGAGAGCTTAGGCACTGATGGTGAGAGAGGGACAAGGAGGAGTAGGGCTCGGTAGAGGAACGAGCCGGCTACAATGAGCAATTAACAGAGGCAGCAGGGACCTGAGACTCAGAGAGGAAAGGAAGGGAGAAGGCTGCCCCATTGTGAGTGACATAGCCCTGGTGTGAGAGGTGAGCAGCAACAGCTTGCCAAATTGTGCCATCAGCACAGGGCTGCCCCCTTTAAGCATAGATGGCAGTATAGCACCAGAGACGACAGCGTGGTGGAATTGGTCAACAGCAGTAATAAATCACAGAAGGAGCACGCCCTGCAAGGCACTTAAGTGAGGGCTGAAGGAAGGTGGGATCAGGGCAGCTGTGCAGGAATGAACAAACGAGTGGAAAGAAGCTTGGTCCGACATCGGCAAATCAACTGACACCTGGGAACCCCAGGGGCGGCCTGTGGCATTGGACAGGGGCACCACCATAAGGGAGCGCCTGAACCACAGGGACGTCTCATATAGCTCGGAAGACGCTGACACAGCAGCCCACAGAGGAGAGGTGCCACGAGGAAGGGACTGAGCACTGCCAAGAGGCCACCCACGGCCAACGAGAGGCAGACTTCCTTCCCGGAAGCCCTTCTGGGAGTGAAGCAACCAGCAGAGATGGACCCGCACAGAGGATACCTCGCTCACATGCAAGATAGACAACACAAAGTGAAGACTAGGCAGACCAGAATGGAAACCTTTGCATGCAAAGGGGAGGCAGGGTGCAAAGCATTGCAGGAGCTCTGCAACACGCAGACCGAGAGATGAGAACAAGATTCTTAAGGCCAAAGCAGTGCTCCAAACCACCTTGGAGAGGAAAATAGATTAGGTCATGGCTGATGAGCGGTTGCTGCAGAAGGATGTTGGAACACTGGTTGAAAGAGTGCGGACTGGGGAGACCCAGGCAGAGGAGAAATGGCAGCATATAGAGACCATGTCAGAGTTTCAGGAACTAAAAATGAAAGTAGCAATGCTGGAGAGTAGAGCTGAGGGTGCAGAAGGAAGGTCACGACAAAATTATAATCGGATACTCGTCCTGCCAGTGGGGGCAAAGGTCAAGGATACCATGCCATATGTGGCAAATATGCTACTGCAGGCAGTTGGGTCGGGCACCCTATCGCAGGGCTTGATGGAGGAGAGAGCCCACATGTCCCTCGCCAGAAAGCCCCCGCCTGGCGCAACCCCCTTTACCCATGATCGCAAAGATCCTAAACTACAGGGACTCCTGGTGTTCTCCAGGCAAGGGAGAATCATCGAAAGGGGGTCTGCCACAATTGCGGTCTACCCAGACTTCATGCCGATGGTGCAGAAATTTAGGGCGGCCTTCGGTCAGACAAAGACAGCGGCTTCAAATGCATGCTAATCCAACCTACAAAACTAAAGTCCTTCACAATGTCACTTACCATTTTTTTGACAGCAAGGAAGGAGCACACACACTTGGATGGACAGGCAGGGGATGCCCCCCCCTCTAGGAGAGGCATGATGCAGAGACTTGAGAGGCAGCAGAGAAGCAAGCGAGGACATCCCCTAGGAGACATGCTGTAGGGAATCGAGTGCTGTGCAAATGATGGGAGGGCGGGGGCGAAGATACTTTATATATGATAGGTTTTTTATAACACGCTTAATATCCAGGGGTTTCTAAGCGCGGACCCGGGGATCGAACCTGCGTTGCTTCATCTCGCCTTCCAAGGCGAGCACGTTGCCCCTGAGCTATCCTTACGAGCTTGAGGGCGATTGGGACGGTGACGGCTGACTCGGAGACAACGGTGTGAGAGGCCTTGTTATCACCATGTTCTCCTCACTGTCCTTTTTTTGTGGAGTTACTTGGAGTGCAAATTAGAGACTCACAGCTGCTGCGCATGAGACCAGTGGGAGGGGGAGTCCCGGTGGAGTGCGAGAAGCTGCAGAGCCTGAAAGAGCCATGAGCTGTTAGGCAGTTGTTGGGATGTTTGAGGTTTGGGGTGGGTAGAGTTGGAATGCATGCGGACCCACAGCACAGCCCGCATTACAGCGCTAGTTCATGGTGTGCCCAAACATTGGGGAATTATAAGGTGCATGTGGGAGATAGGTTTAGGTGGTGAGGGTGAAGGGGACCCGACACCTGAACAGGAATTGGTGGCAAGCCTGGCCTACGGGCGGGAGAGAGCAAGAGGGGACAGTCCAGAGAAGTGCAAGTGGGACATCTGAGAGAATGGGAAGCAAGTGACTGCTTTGAGTAACATTAAAGTCATCTCCTGTAATGTTAGGGGACTCAACAGCTTTGTCAAACAAAACTGGATGCATGCATTTCAGGGGCCCTTCTACAGGAGAATCACTGCAGCCGGGCATGCCACGATTATCAAGAAATGAGCGGGGTGGAAGGTGGACAGACATATGGCTCACCCTATTCTGCATACGCTAGGGACACACTTTTATATATGGGTGGGCCCCTCAGTGCCTTTTAAGCTACTGGAATGTGTGACAATGAGGGTAAGATGGGTTTACTGTACAGGTTCCTGGTGTAAAGACTGGAGGGGGGGTTATCTGTACTCCTGCCCTTTATGTGGCAGAGTAGAAGCACAGAGCACCTCAGCCAAGATTCTCCATAGAGTAGCAATGGACGAGCAATCTAGGCTTAAGCTCTCAGGAGGTGATGCAGACTGGTTCTTAAGTACAGTGTAGTCCCCAAGCCCCCACAAAGGAATTTCCACTCTGTTAGTGATAACACAGTTCTTTATATAAATAAGTTTCAAGTTATATACACAATCACAATAACATACTTTGGGCTCAGGCAATACTATGATACATATATTCAGTTTTAAGTGGTACCACAATTACTCTTGATTACATTAAAATGCACCAACTGCTGACCGTTTCAAATGTTATACAAATCAATAGCAAAAGGTATCAACAATAGGCTTGGGAGGAAAACAAGTTGGTTAAACAATTGGCAGAATACTGGGCCCCTACCACTAGGCACAGTTCTGTGTGAGGATCCCCCCACCTGGGCAAACTGTTAATAAGATATATTGACAAGCCCAGTCCATATAGTGTTTTGCAGAGTCATTTCCTTCTATAAATGTTCTACTACCCCAATGTACCTGGTTTAGCAGAGTTCGACGACGGATCATCGACATATCCTCCTTGAGTGGACTCCCTTTAAGGTAGGAGCCATGGATCATTGAGATTCCTTGAGGAAAAGGGTGAACAATGACATTGAGGCAGCAGCTTCGGTCCTGGCTGTGCTCGTTGACGATCAGTTGCGGATGTCCTGCGAAGATGAGTCATTCGGTGCACCTCGATGATGATACTTTGTAGCCGCAAAGCAGATCAATGAAGAACATAAACCCAGCAAGGGCATCGGGTTGTCGGCGATCGGGATTCGACCATGGCTGGCTTTCAGATCTTTGGTGTCTTTGAGGACTTTGGGTGGCAGGATACCCACGGGCGGGTTCTCCTCGGTTCGTCAGCGACCTTGACGTTCTCCGGCGGGACAAAGCGGTCTATGGTGATGAGCAAGGGAGTCCTTGATTCAAATGTCTTAGACAATGGAGCGTTGAGGCTCCGGTCGACGTGGTGACAGCGGTCCTCTGAACCTCGGCCGACGACGATGGACTTCAATGTCCGGGCACTGCACTTCAGATCCCACTGCGGTCCCCATTTCCAGTCGGCAGCCTTTCAATTACTGACTTCCAGGGAGCGTTGTTGAAGGTTAACTGGCGCACAGTGTTCCCTCGTAGCTCGGGAAGAGGTCTCCTAGCCAGGTTCTCTCTTGGATCAGTTCTTAGAGATGCGACCGCTTTCGGGTTGCGTCGAAGGAAAGCAGCAGCAAAACCTTCTTCTTCGGGATCCAGCAGGGGGCGCCGAGATTTGCTAAAGCACCTCCATCTGCCTCCTCTTACGGGTTGGCAAAAAGGGACCTGAGCCCCCCCCCCCGCCCCCATAACCTCCAAGAGTGACGTGCCAACGCCACTTGAGGCTGGGGGAACCCCTGGTGCATCGGCTGACAGAAACCCCGACCTTCGGGAGTGCAGCGTAGCCGGAGAACAGGTCTCGTTCTTTACTGCGGAGATCTGTGCGCTTCGGTGCCCGCCTGCAGCTCCACATCCCCTCTGCATCTGTTGAGGTGGGGGAGGGGATTTGGGTCTGTGCCGCCGGAGGCTCGTACCTGTGTCCCCCTTCCCCCGCCTCACTGGTGCTGCCAGGGTCATTGCTTTTGCCTCCCCTCGCCCGCCCTCTGGAGTGGAACGGGGCGGTGTGTCGGGAAGGCACTGTGGGTGCGGGTCTGGGGCAGTGCCCCTCCGCCCTTCCTTTGGGACTGTGGGGGTCCCGCTCCCCTCTTGTCTCTGGATTCCTCGCGGTGGGGGGAGCGCGGAGAGGGGCTTGCCTCGACCAGTGCCTTGTGAGCCTGGTAACTGGGTGCTTGCGGCTGTGCTCACCCCCCACCTTGCTGCAGCAGTTTGACAAGCTTTGCTGCTGTCTGGTGGGGGGGGGATCCGGTGGCTTGCCCCCGTGTGTCTTCTTTGGCCTTATAGGGGTCCTCCTGGTGTTGGTGTGAAGCCCCTTCTTCGGATGCAGGCCTGAGAACCCTCAGCTTTGTGAGAGCATCTGCAACCGGATTGAGAATGACTGATCCAGGCCCCGTGGGGAGTAAGTGGTCCTGCCCCCGCTCTCGGGATTTGCAACTGGGAATCCATCCTGACCTCTCTAGCCGGGGTGACATCCGAGGAAGGGGGGAGTATCTGGGGGGGTTCAGGCTACGGCCCGCACTGTTGAGTCGGGGGCAGAAGGAAGAGTTGTGGAACTGTCCTGTGGAGCCATCCTGCTTACCACATTGGTAGCACTGTGCAACCCACCTCATAGCTTCTTCCTTTGACCCGCGTTAGGCTGGTGTAGTGTCCCTTGGGCTTGCCAGGTTCCCCGCCTGCATGAGGTCTGTTGTCACGATGTCCCCCCCCCCCACGCAGCTGCCTTTGGGTCCGGCCTGCCGGGCGCTCCGTCACCTGTTTGAGCCCTCACTCCGCCTGGCAGGTCTTCACTGACCAATTTCCTCTGCTGAATGGGACCTCCTGGAATGGAGAGGCACGTCTTCTAGTCTACCAAACCTCCTCGCCTCCTTGCTGCTTTGCCCTGGGTCACCACGTTGTCCAATCTTGACTAAGTTAGGCGGACACCCCGACTCACGCCCTTGGTAGGCTGTGGCCCTTATGAGCTGGTCGGAATCACTTCAGAAGTTCTGCCGTGCACCCTCCAACTGTCCTCTCTCCTGACATGGTAGCTCCTGCGCAAGTAGAGACAGTTGATGCTAACTCCGTCACCAAGGGCATGACCGCTCTTCTGGAGGAAATACGTGGCTTTAGAGCGGACATTGCCGTGAGACTGGACACGCTTGATAGAAAAGTTGACACCATCGACGACCGAGTCCAAGCCCTGGAAGCAAGTGCGGCATCAATTGATGTCCTCGAAACCCAGCTGGATATGCGCCTGGCAGAATTGGAGAGAAGGGAGGAGAAATGCGCATTGAAGCTCGATGACTTGGAAAACAAAGTGTCGCTGCAATCTACGATCCTTGGCCAGTCCAGAGCGTGAGGGTGTGATGCAGGTACATATTCTCATAGCCGTGGTTAGTTTATTATTTGAGGGGGCCAACACCAACGAGTCAACGATTGACAGAGCTCACAGGGCGGGCGCTTCCAATAGAGGCCCCAGATACGTCCTTGTAAAATGTCATTATTTCTCTAAGAAGAGCAAGATCCTGGAACTGGCACGGAAGAAGGGTCCGATTTGTGTGGGAAAACTCTCAAATTTTGATTTTTTTCAAGATTTATGGCCTTCACTTTAGCTAAGCGCCGGCTTTACGCCCCTCTGACACTTATGCCCCTCTGACAAAAATGCTGCAAGCGAAGGGAGTGCATTACAGGTGGGAGTATGCCTTTTCACTGGCTTTTGAGTTGGAAGGCTACAAGTACGCCATGGTCACTGAGGATAACATTCGTAGAGTATCTCAAGAACTGCTGGTAGCTCCGAATGCCACTTCCTCAGTCGCTAACCCGTAGAGAGGACTGTCTGGGCCAATCAGAACCAAACCATCAGAGGAGAGATGTAAAGTTCGAGGTCAGATAAAATTCAGAAGGGTTGCTCCGGCCTCACCGGGTTCATCAAATGGGCGATGACCTCTGGTTTCAGATGTGTTGGTCTTACATGAGGGGGATGATCTGGCTCTTTGTAACCTGGTTTGTTTTTGTTAGGAGGCATCTACTGTTTCTTGAGACTATGATATGCATGTTTCAATGGCTAACTACCAGCCTACTGTGAGGGGGGGGGGGGAATCTTGCCCTTGGCGAGGCCTGGGCAAGGGGGTTTTAGATTTCCCAGTGCAGGAATGTTCTTGCTTTGTCTTCAGTGTGTTTTTCTGGGGGGGGGGGGGGGGTAGGGTGGGGTCTGCTCTTGTTGTTGATGTTGAGCTCATTTGCCCGGAGTGGGGGAGTCACCGGTGGCCTGGCCTGGTCTAGCCTCAAGCTGTTGCCGCTCGGGGTCCTGGCATTCAGGGGTTGGGTGGGTGGGGGGGTGGAGGAGGGTTTTTCAATCAATTGTTGGGAGTTGTCTTTTTAGGCTTCCGGGGGATAGCGGTTCTACAAGGTTCTACATGCATAACTATTGGGCACAGAGGCAGGGTGTTGGCACAGACGAAACAGGCTCCCTAATGGGGGCAGATAAATATTTCCATCTTTTCAATGGGTGATACTCTTCAGATTTTGACTATGGGGTCTCTGGATGTGCAGGGATTAAACGCTCCTACTAAGATCGTTGGTGATGAGGGAATTCACTAGGCTCAAACTTCACTTTCTCTTTTTGCAGGAAACCCATTGGGTTAAGGGGAAGGAACACGGGCCATATAGCAGATGTTTAATTCCCCCCATTCCACAAAGAAACGGGGGGTGATGGGGAAATCCCCTAACCCTTGCCCCGACCTGTGGCTCCAGACGAAGTTGGCGGATTCTTTCCGTCAGATTAATGGGGAATTGGGCTTAGTGGACTTGCATCCTCCTGGACAGGATCGCGAACCGTACTTCACTTTTTTCTCTAAAAACACATTTGGCGTTCGCGTGGATCGATAATATCCTGATAGATTCCTCTGTCTGGGACTGTCTCAGAATTTGGGGTAGAGTCTATCCCGTGGTCCGACCATGACTTGGTTAAGGTCAGTTTAGGTGTCCCCTCTCCCTCCCCTCCTAGGTCTCGATGGATGCGTTACGACACTTTGCTGCAGGATAAAGAGTTGAGAAAGTCCCTTCTAGTTACTATCAAGGAATATTTTGTCCTCGATGATACTGCGGAAGTGGATGTTATGGGAGTTTTGGATGCCTTCAAAGCCACGATCAGAGGCACCCTTATGAAGATGGGCTTGAGAAAGAAGGAGGAGAGGGACAGAGATGAGGAAAAGTTAAGAGAGCAAATTGCTGCCATTCAGCCAGAGGGGAAATTAAAGTCCCAGATGCTCTCGGGCAAGTGGGCGGAACTCCAAAAACTTGGGGCGAAATTGTCCGTCCTCCTGGTAAGCCAGACTGAAAGAAAACTAGCCTTTTCAAAACAGATGTACATGGGGAAGGGGGAAAAGGCAGCTAGGATCCTAGCTTGGAGGCTTAGGGAGCTTAGAAACAGTAGAAGAGTAAATTCCATCTGCTCTCCAGTGGGGGAGAAAATCCTGCAGGATGGCCTGATAGCTGAACAATTTAGGCAGTACTATGAGGCCTGTATGCATCAGAGTACACAGGGGATGGTACTGATGTGGACCAATTCCTAGAATCCCTTCCCATTCTTCGTCTCTCTCCCGAGACTGCTGACTCTTTGGAGCTCCACATAATGCCCCAGGAAATAATTGATACCATCTCCTCTCTAAAAAGCGGGACCACTCCAGGGGACAATGGTTTCACAGTTCGCTTCTACAAGACGTACTGCTCCACACTGGCCCCGTTCTTGGTTAAAATGTTTAATTCCCCCCTTGACACAGGCTCCCTTCCATACTCTGATGTCCGCTCTTATTGTGGTTCTCCCCAAAGAGGGGAAAGACCCTTCCCTCTGTCAGTCCTACCGGCCCATCTCCCTTCTCAATACAGATGTTAACATTTTGGCTAAACTCCTAGAAATAGATTGGCGAAACTTCTCCCTTCCCTGGTGTACGGAGACCAGGTTGGTTTAATTCCTGGTCGCCAGGGGTCAGACAATGTGAGGAAAACTCTGGATCTCATGCACGGGGTTTCGAACCGGGATTTAAAAGCCTACCTCCTCTCTTTAGACTCAGAAAAGGCCTTCGACCGAGTCGAATGGCCTTACGCGTAAGGTGCTCCGGAAAATTTTCCTGGGAGACAAATTTAGTGGGTGGGTCTCAGCCCTATACAATGGCCCTTGTGGCAAGGGCTCTGGTTAATAGCTGTAACTCGGCACTCCTGCCACTATCCATAGGCACCCGCCAGGGGTGCCACTTGTCCCCCCTCTTATATGCCTTGGCGATGGAACCCCTCGCCATTACAATCAGGGCCGAAAGCGGGATCTCGGAAGTGTGGGGACTGTGAATTTAAACTATCTCTGTTTGCGGATGATATTTTGGCTTACTTGACTAACCTCCAGGATTCCCTTCCCCAACTGCTTGGCCTCATTGGCTGCTTTGGCTCCTTCTCAGGGCTTAAGGTCAACATGACCAAGTCCTGCATAATGCCGATAGGTGTGATAGACCATGCAATTAATAGCAAAGCTGAGGTGCTGGGAATGAGAGTAGAACGGAAAGCCACAAGATATTTAGGCACCACCATTCCCAGAGACCTAGGTAAAATGTTTGAATCTAACTTCCCCCCCACTTATGGCAAAGATTACCAGTGACCTGGTATGTTGGGCTCCCCTCCCTCTTTTGTGGTTTGAGCGCATGGTCACGGTTAAAATGAACATACTGCCCTGACTTCTATCTCTTCTCGCCCTCCTCTGCATTGTCCCAGAATCTTTTTTTTTTTAAATATGGCAGTCCCGTGTCCTTCATTTCGAATGGTAACAGGGCAAGAGTGAAATTTTCGACCCTAACTCTCCCAAAAACTTTGGGAGGCTTTGGCCTCCCTGATTTCAGATTGTACTATAAGGCAGCCCAGTTGCATGTGATGCTAGAACACATGAGATGACCTAGGGACTTATTGGACTTACGTGGAGTATGTCCAGACCCACCCGAAAAAAGTCAGGGATCTCCTCTGGGTCCCCCCGAAATCCCTTCCATCGCATATCAGATCACACCCAACACTGGCTGCCCTGTGGGCATTGTGGAAGCCAAGCAAAGATGACAAACGGCTCTCTTCTTGGCCTTCCCCCTTATCTTCTCTCTGGGCCCCCGTGTAACCTAGGTTCTAGGGGTTTCCGCGAAACGCAATCGTGGTCTGATCAGGGGTTGGAAGGAGCAGCTCCGTTCTTTAGCCATGGTGTCTTCATTGAATGTGACCAAAACTGTCTGAGGTGTTGGGGGTCAACCCGCCCCATCTTTGAATATTTGCGTCTCAAGGGGATCCTTACTCAGGCTGGCCGATATGACTCGTCCCTTTACTCCCTTTTGCAAGATCTTCGTGGAATCCAAGACCAGAAAGGCTCTTTCTAAAATGTATAAGGTAATGGTCACTTCTAATTTAGAGTGCAGACAGCCGTTCAAACAAATATGGGAGGAAAGAATGGGCCTAACCCTTGAAGATTCTACATGGAGGGCAATCTTTAAGTCCATCTTTTCGGAGACGTTATACACTTCAGCCATGGAGCATAGCTTCTCCACTCTTGGCATCGGACCCCAGTCACCCTATCTAGGATGTTTGCGAAATTGTCTCCAATGTGCCCTAGGATGTGCTCACATTGCGGAACCTGGTACCTCATGTGGTGGGCGTGCCCGGTTAACCAAGTCTATTGGTCCGAACTGCTCAGCTAGATCAAAGATGTAGTAGGAACGGGCCCGTCCCTTCTCCCCTTGGTGATCCTTTTGGGTACGTCCATGCCCGAAGATGAGCTTTATACCTTTCCAAAGGTGATACGGGCTGTGTTGAGAGCAGGGAGACTAGCCCAAAAATGGAAGAGCACCGCTGCTCCCTCTAAGGCGGAATGTCTCAACAAGTTATTAGCTATTTCCACCTACGAAAAATTGTCAGCCATCACCAATGATACAATGTCTTCTTTCTTAGAGGATTGGACTGTTGTTGTTTGGAATGACTGTGATGCAATGAGATTGTAAATTGGTTGTGCTTCTTGAGTCTCTACATTCTTGTTTGCATTATTTATCACCCACTCTTTTGCTGCATCTCTTAACGCTGTGTGGGACCTCATTGTCGTTGCCACCCTACAAGTTTTAATCAGTCTAGTTCTATCCCTATGCCTCTTGAACCTATTGCCTAGTAAAGCCTGGTATTCCTTTGTGTTGGGGTGGAGGACAGGGAGGGAGGGTGGGCATTGGGGGGAGCTTATCAGCATTGTTTCTTTAATTGTAATTGGTGTTTTTCGCCGGGTGTTCCCTGGCAGTTCCTTTTGTATGTTGAAATGCTTAATAAAAACTAAGTTAAAAAAAAAAAAAACCTTCTTCTAGCTCGGCTTCAAGGTAAGCATCGAGTTCCGACTTCAGCTTCTGAACAATTCCAGTAAGTGAGATATACTGTTCTGCTTCGCTGAGCCATGCTCAGGGTGGCAATCATTCAGAAGAGCATTCAGCAGGCAGGCAGCCAGCCAATCAGGCTTGCAGTGCATTCAGGCCATTCTTCTCCATCCAGACACTCGCAACAAGGAATGTGGATTGGGACAAGCACCCAGCCATTCAGCACTCCACACTGCGTTAATACCAGTTTCAGGTAGGGCTGTATCATTCATTCTCTTAAACACCAGAAACCAGACCCCCATAACATGAAATGTATATTGGTCACACACTCCCTTCACCCAGGTCCCACCCCAAGGGCGTACCCACAACATAGTCTTTGGGAAGGCTCCAGCCAGTCTGGCCTGGACTTTCACAATACCATATATGGAACTTCCACCCAACAGCCAGTTAGGGGAAGGGAAAGAGTCGGGGCTTCCCAGGACTTGGGGGGAAAACAAAGTAACAGGCGATAGAAAGCAAGAGGCCACAGGGGCCATCTTGTCTCCTATCAGGAATCGACTGATTCCAATGGCAGGGTCTGAGTATCCCAAAATGGAGGATACTCGGAGCACCTGTCAAATTCATCATGAAGCTGCCACCGCCCATACCCTGCTCTGTGGGCCACACACAGGTGCCCAAAAACATACACTAGGGGTACAGGGTTGTACACCCACCAATGGGTGCCATAAGGGTATCCCAAGGGTCTGTTCATCAAACCAAAAAGAGGAAGAGCTGCACTGCCAGGAGTCCCACATGGACGCCTGTGCAGAAAACACACAGCACACATGGAAAAAAGGAGTACAGGACAAGGACATGGAGGCCCTGTCCCTCCAATGCATTTCCAGAATCACACCTGGAGCAGCAGGAAATGTGCTTTATCAATACGTATGCTCCCAACCACGATGCTACCCACCTTCTTTAGGTCATTGGGTCCCAGAAGACTGCCAGCATACAGGGGCACTCTGTGGATATAGGGTGGGGTGGAGGTTATGGTTTAACTGCACACTTGACCTTACACTGGACAGATCAGATGAAAAGCAAAGGAAATGGGCACCGCCAGTGAAGAGCTGAGCACACTTCTCTGGGAACTGGTGCTGAGAGACATCTGGAGGCAGATGCATGGGGATCAGAGGGGCTACTTATTATTCAAGAACGCACCATGTGCACACACGCATAGGCTACGTGCTTATGGGCGTCAAGTCCTTGGGTGAATTTGTCTCAGCAGAGTACAGTGCGAGGGTCTTGTCAGACCACGCACCGCTGGTCGTGACATGGCAATAGGAAAAATGGGGGGCATAAGGAGAGACCTGCTGTACAGCATCGCAAGTATGGAAGCGCAGATGGAAGCTTTGGCACAGGGATGGAAAGACCATCAGGGTGGGAGAGGGAACTTATTGAGCTTAGACAGACCTGTATTGCAGACTGGGACCGTTTGGGCAAACAAGATTACACAAAGTACTTGGGAAAAACTCTGCAAAGTGGGGACAAGCCTG
Source organism: Ambystoma mexicanum (assembly GCF_040938575.1). Lineage (NCBI taxonomy): Eukaryota > Metazoa > Chordata > Amphibia > Caudata > Ambystomatidae > Ambystoma > Ambystoma mexicanum. The sequence continues at coordinate 503,130,175 of NC_090938.1, forward strand.
GGAGAATGTTGGCCTGGCTATGTTGTACAGAGGAAAAGAGGGGAGTTATCAGCTTCATAAGGGATGAATGTGGGGAGGAGTGGCTGGCCCAAAGCGAGATTAGTGAGATCTTTGGCAGATTTATATCAACAGTTGTATAGTACAGAAGAGAAGGGAAACGCTGAGGAAATGGGGGATGCCCTGGCTGATATAGTGCTTCTGTGCCTAGAACAAGAGCAGGCAGAGATTCACATTGATAGGAATTGGCAGAGTAAGTCAAAATTGTCCACAGCGCTTATACAGTAAATTAAGCAATTGGCACCAGGCAGCGGGTGTCTGTGAGGTGTGGGTACACTGCCAGTCTACTACCACGGTGCATAAACAGTAGATAAAGGGTCCACAGACACACTGCGCCAAAAAAGTGCAAACATTAAACTGCGGTCTGGTGTTTATTCAGGGAGATCAAAAACAGCCTGACACGTGTTTCGAGCTCAACTGGCTCTTCATCTGAGGCTGATATGTTACATTGATATATCCAACACAATATTAGCACATACGTGTTCAAAATAAAATAAGGATGCCAATTGTGACAAACGAGGCACCAAGTTAGGTGACAGTAAGAGGCAACAAGTATAATGAATCAAATGTGATGAACAAATTAGAAGTTGCATTGCGTACATGTCACAAAGCAAGGAAATCAGGTACACATTTATGCATACGAGAAAAGCCATAGAATCCAAAAATCAATGTGGGGTGGGGGGAAGGAGAAAAACAGATAGAAAATGAAGCGTTAATTTCAATAATAGTCTAGCGCGATCAGAGACATTTTTGTCTAGTAGTAATCGCAGTAAAATGGTATCTTGTAGTTGAAAATGATTGCTTCAATTGCATAGAGGCATGAATTATGCCTGTAAATGTGACAACTGACGTGAGGAGATAAAATGTAAAGGCCAGTGGTTAGTAAAACCAGAAGAACTCACCCAATGGTGCATGGTGAAAGAAAAATAAATTGAATTGAATTACCTCTAATGCTTCGCGGATGCGGTAATTTTCTGAGATAAAAGGATAAAAAAATGACATGTCAACTAACAAAAATGTGAGACACACGAAGAAAGCTTATTGGGGATTGGGTTGCTAAGGCAATAGATTGCCTGTAATTCAAATAATAAAGAATTATCCAAAACTGCACGTAGATTGAATCAGCAAACTGGTTAATTTGCTGCAACTGGAACAAAAGCTAATCCCTTTGCCAGAAGGGCCAATTTTGATGTATTCAATGTGTATTGTGAGAGGTTAATGATAAGTATCCCATCATCACCTAATGATTCGAAAACAATTGTCTGGTCCTCCTCCCTTCTTTGAATTGAGGTTGTCTGTTACGCGGCCCTCCCTGTTGGCCCCCCCTGAAAAAAACATGTTGCTGCTGGCCCCTCGTTCCTCCTGTGCGCTCGGCCCTACTCTTCCTCCTCCAGATTCTTCAGAATCATTAGATGACCACTAGGTGTTAGAGAAAGTTACATACCTATTTGGTAGTCGATTGTTAAATCTGCTAATCGTCTCTGTGTAAAACCCGTCACCCAAATAAGGGTAGGTTTTCGCTTCCTTATAATATTTTGTATCTTTTTGAAGTTTCTGGATCTTCCGATCCAGATTAAGTTGTTTGATTTCTTTTTTTTTTTCTTTTTTCTTCCTCGATTTTGTAGTTTTTTGGCATCCTGCACAGCTTTATTCTCTGCAAATTGCTTTTCTAGGGCTACCAATTCCCCACCATGTGTCTTTGCTTCTTCCTCCGACATTTCGATCAATAGGATTTATAACGATTATACTGTATGGTAACACCTTTTTGTTTCATTTCAGGAAATTTAGAGTGGTTAGATAAAACCAAATCCAGCTTTCTGATCATGTGGAGAAGACCAGAAGAATGGGGAAAACTTATTTATCAATGGGTAAGAGTGAGAAAAATTGGTTACAGCCACTGTGTGGCCCCTTGCATAGATTTCTGAACAAAAGAAAGGGCTTTAAGTGTTTGGGAACAACAATGGGCTTGGTGTATGGTATATGTGATGACTTGCTCTGTCTACATTGCCGTCATTACTGACTTAGTGCAAAATGTATAAATGTGGGCTCCTAAGCCCTGCAATATTGCAGTCACCAAGGCGTCCTACCCTCTGCGTTCCTAAGCTTCTGTGAAGTATACATGCGTTTGAGCTGCACTGTTGAAAGTGTGCAGAGGCATCTCATGTCTCGTAATATGTCTCGTAATATCAAGTCTCGTAATATAGATGTGACCTCGAAAATACAATCTGATCCCCTGGGCAACTAAAGATGATTCTCCAGCATGGGGTCTGGCATGGATTCACATGCTCATGAATATTCCCCGTTGTCAGGCTGGGAATCCTCGGTAAAGAAAAAAATCAGTATCCGTTTCGTTTCTGATCTGTCTTTCTTAGTAGTAACCAATCACTGATCTCTGGGTCATACTGCCCCCAGCCAATGACTGCCCTCTCCCTAAGCCCGCCCCTGGCAGCCATCCTCAGATTTTTACTGCACGCTCAAGTGTTGGGAGTCCTCGTGTTTAGCTCTCGAGTTTTTTACTGCGTTTTCACGTTTTTTCAGGAGAATTTCTCTTTTTCGGTTTAATCGAGCCTCAAGCTCCACCGTTTCTACTTCCGATAACGGGGACCTTCGGAATTCTTCTACGCCCCTCAAGGGTGAAGTTTTCGTCGAGTTTACACTTCTTGGAGGATTTTGAAGATCTGCGGCCTACCTCAAGACATGGCCCAGGACAAAGGGAGCTCGATGCCCGGATCCAAGCTGTTCAGGAACTGCCCTGGATGCGGATTATATAACGTTTTCAAGGAGGACGAGCATTTGCGATGTCTCTACTGCCTCCATGGGGACAAGACGCACGTGGAGAAGGACTGTTGTTCTGCAAGAACCTTTCGGAACGGACCAAACAAGATCGTCGTTCCCGCCTCGCCACCTGGCTGGAGAAGGGCACAGCAAGTGAGAAGGCGAAGAAGTCTGAGCGGGCTTCTAAGTCCTTTTTAGGGCGCCCCGGCGACGGGGGCCCAACAGAAGGCCAAGCTCTGCGAGTCCGCCGGCTCCGGGAGCGCCGAAAGGTCGGGCTCTTCGGTTGCCAAGCAGGGCGCTACTTCCCCGGCACGTTTGACCACAAGCCAGTGCTCTGGGTCGGGGAAGAGGAAGTCTGAGAACCCGGGTAGGCCGCTGGAGCGGACCCGGTCGATCTCGAAGGGGGGAGCGAGGCGTTGACCCTCCCCCCAAGGCAAAGGCCCAGGACGCACCTAAGGTGGTGAGGGCCTTGATCCACCCGGCTAAGGCCTCTACCGAAGTGGTCTCTGCGACCCCGGCTGAAACTACGCCAATGGAAACGGCCTCTGGGCCCAGAGTATCCCTGCCGCCGCGGAGGGAATCCTCTTTCCAGCCCATCGCTAAGACCCCCGTGAAGCCCCCGGCTGAAAGAGGGGGTGGGGCCCGTTGGCCGTTACAGACTCGGAATCAGCCTCTGAGGAGGAACTTGTGGAGACAGAGAGGGGCCTCAACGAAAGGTTCAAAGAGGTTCGAGAAGGTTCGATCCCAGACGGTCCCTACTGACGTGATCGATGATAGCGACAAGGACGACGAACATGGCCCACGGGAGCGGCCATCCCGTCCGTCGCAGCCATTGCCCGAGCCCCAGGATAGCTCGGCGGCCATTTTGTTGGCAATCCAATCCTTATGTACCGAGATAAGGACGAGATTACCACGCACCCCGATGAAGGAGCCAGAACCAGGCCCGTCGGGAAGCCCTCCGAACAAGCGGAGGGGAGTTCACCCTGCTCCGCCCTTCGTGCCTGCGAGACCGGCGGACCCCTCATCCCCCTCGCCGGGAGAGGATACGGCAACGGATACGGGGACAGACGACGACGGCGGCGATGACTCAGCGGACATCCCGTCGTCGCCTCCCCCGCAGGCGTCCCCAGCCGACGAGGTTGGTTCTTTCAACGCCATGATAAGCAGGGCATCCGAGCTCTTCCAGCTCTGCCCTGAAGAACAGAAAAAGGAGGGGATTCTGTACCAGCGACGAGAGGCTAAGAAGACGGTCCTCGCGGTGCCTTTACTCGACGACATCTGGGAAGAGGGGCTTGGTGTCCTCAAGAACCCTGCCACGACACCCGCCAAGAGGGACGGGTACGAGAAGAAGTACAGAGTCCCCGATGCCGCTCCCTTGTGCCTCAGGGCCCAGCCCCCGCCAGACTCGGTCGTCTCGGCAGCGGCTAAGAAGAAGGCAGCGGGTGCAGCGGCTTCAACTTCCACCACCCCGCCGGACAGCGAGGGTAAGAAGTTGGACTCTATGGGACGACGAGTCATCTCGTCGGCAGCGATGACGATTAAGGCGGCCAATGCCTTAGCGATCGTGGCCCCCTACGACAGGGAGCTCTGGTTCAAGATGGCTCCCCTGCTAGATTTCCTGCCTGATGACAAAAGGGCGGAGGCCCTAGAGATTCTGCAGGAGGGCGAAGTGGCGTCGGATCACGCCATTACGGTGGCAACGGACATTGCCGATACCGGATTTCGCCAACTGGGCAACGGAGTTTGCCTCCGACGAGGATGGCTCAAGGCGACAGACTTTCGCCAGGACGTCCAGACCAGAGTGTTGGACATGCCGTTCGATGGCAACAACCTCTTTGGTAAGGCAGTGGATGAGTCTCTACAGGCCATCAAGACCGATTTGGAGACGGCCCGGGCCCTTGGTGTGCTTCAGCAGCGACGGCCCTTTCGGAGCTGTGGAGGCAGACAGGGTGCCTCCAAAGGATCCAGCGGTGGCTCCTCCACCTACCGCCAGGCGGCCTGCTCCTCTTCCCTGGAGGCCTACAGAAGTCGTGGCAAACAAGGGGGTTCCCGCCGTCGGCGGCAAGGCCGCTTCCAAGCAAGAATGACCCGGCCGTGCTGTCGGGCCCCCACCGAAGCACCCCAGTGGGAGGCCGGCTGACGAAGTTCGTCGGCGTGTGGGAGTCCATCTGCACCGACCGTTGGGTGTTGGACACCCTGGCCAACGGGCAATCGCTGGAATTCCAAAAGAAATGCCCTCGCATTCCTCCCGTGGCCAGGAAGGAAAATCACGTCCCTCAACTGCTGTTGGAGGTAAGGGCGATGCTCAAGAAAGGGGCCATCGAGCTCGTCCCCAGAAGGCTCCGGGGCTCTGGAGTGTACTCAAGGTACTTCCTCGTCAGTAAGAAGACAGGCGGTTGGCGCCCCATCCTGGAACTGCGCCGCTTAAACAAGTACACCAAGGCACAGAAATTCAGGATGGTCACCCTCCAGCACGTGCTGGGACAGCTGGAGGAAGGCGACTTCCTATCGTCGCTGGACCTGGAGGATGCTTACTTCCACATCCCCATTCTAAGAAGGCACAGGAAGTTCCTCAGGTTCGTGGTTCAAGGACGCCACTACCAATTCAGGGCTCTACCGTTCGGATTAAAGTCGGCACCCAGGGTTTTCACCAAGTGCCTGGCACCAGTGACGGCACAGCTGCGCCTGCAGGGGATCCACGTCTACCCCTACCTGGACGACTGGCTAATCCGGGCAAGGTCAAGGGAACTCGCCGTCGATCATACGGCGAGGACCGTCCGGTTGCCACGGAGCTGGGGTTCTCCATCAACTACTCCAAATCCCACCTGGTTCTGTCGCAAGTGGCACTGTTTTTGGGGGCGAAGCTCGATACAGTGGAGCAATTGGCCTCCCCTTCAGAGAGGAGGACCAATACCATCCTGGGCAAGGTACGGCGACTGTTCGCCACGGACGTGGCCAGGGTGAGGTCCATCAAGTCCCTTCTCGGGATGTCCTCATGCATCTACCTTGTACCCCTTTGCAGACTTCAGATGCGTCCGCTGCAGGAGTTCCTCGACGCCCGCTGGTTTCAGGCGGGGGGCTGCTTCGAGGACAGGATCCGCCTCGACGAGGAGTTCCGTTGGGCGATCCTATGGTGGGCACCCGGGCTCACCTCACGACGGGCAATGACTTTCAAACCCCGGAGTTTCAGGAGACGGTGACTACGGACGCCTCTCTGGAGGGTTGGGGGGCCCACACCGGAGATCTCCATGCAAGAGGCCTTTGGCTCCCGGAGGAGAGGTTTCTTCACATCAACATCTTGGAGCTCCGTGCAGTGTTCTGGGCACTCAAGTCGTTCCTCCCGTCCCTCAAGGACAAAGTGGTGAGGATCTTCACCGACAACACCACCACGATGTTCTACATACGGAAGCAGGGGGGCACCAGATCCCCAGCCCTATCCAAGGAGGCCCAGGATCTGTGGCACTGGGCCGTCGCCCAGGGGATGTTTCTGGTTCCCTTCCACCTGGCAGGAATAAAAAACGCCATTGCCGACTCACTCAGCAGGGAGCTACGCTCGTGCCACGAGTGGGAACTGCACCAGGATCAAGTGGATCGACACTTCCGACGATGGGGCAAACCCCGGATCGACTTGTTCGCGATGGCGACGAACTCCAAGTGCCAGAGGTTCTCCAGCAGGTTCCCCTAGCAGAGGAGCATGGGCGATGCTTTCTCGTTCCTTTGGGACGGCCTGTTTCTATACGCGTTCCCTCCATTGCCGTTGCTGCTCCACCTCATCAACCAGCTCAAGAAGTCCAGGTGCAGGATGATCCTCGTCGCACTGGCGTGGCCGAGGCAGATCTGGTTCCCGGACCTTCTGGACTTGTCAACGTCCCCGCCAGTCAGGTTTGCCGGCGGACGCGGATCTTCTCTCCAGAGAATGAGGCGCCATTCTACACCACGACCCACAGTCACTGAACTTCCAGGCCTGGCTCCTGCAGCACTAGAGTTTGGAGGGTACAATATCCTGGCTGATTGCAGAGAGGGTCTTGCAAAGGCCAGGGCGTCCTCAACTCTCAAGTGTTATGGTCATAAATGGAAGAGGTTCTCTGTCTGGTGCCGTGCACAGAAGATTAACCCTCTGCGGATTACGGCCCCTCAAGTGCTGCCGTACTTACTGTCGCTGGCCAGAGCTGGACTGGCTCACGCCTCCATAAAAATACATCTGGCTGCCATCTCCCGATATACCAGGACTACGGGACGGGCGTCCTTGTGGTCTCATCGCCTGTTCAAGGAATTTATGAAGGGATTATTCCGGTCATTGCCCCGGCGTGGGAACTTAATGTGGTGCTGACCAGGCTCATTGAGGGACCCCATTCGAGCCTATGCATTCGGCGCCTTTTGAAGTTCCTGTCATGGAAGACAGCGTTCCTCGTGGCTATCACCTCTGCACGACGAGTGGGAGAGATTCAGGCCCTATCTTGCAAGCCTCCATACTTGACTTTTCATGACACGAGGGTGGTGCTGAGGACGCACCCCTCCTTCATGCCCAAGGTGCCGTCGGACTTCCACCTCAACGAGCCCTTGGTGTTACCAGTTTTCTTTCCGTCGCCTTCGACGCCGGGCGAGAGGACTTTGCACTCGCTGGATGTAGCTAGAGCGCTGAAGTTCTACGTGGACCGCACAAAGAGTTTTCGGAAGACGTCACAACTGTTTGTGAACTTTGGGTCTGTGAATCAAGGGTATGCGCTCTCGAAGACTTCCATTTCCAGATGGCTCTCTGGCTGCATTATGCATTGTCACTGGTTGGCAAACCGACCGCTGCCTGGCCGTCCGAGAGCCCATTCGACCAGAGCGATCGCTGCTACCACGGCGTTCCTGTCTGGTGTGCCTCTGCTGGAGATCTGCAGGGCTGCTACGTGGAGGTCGACGCACATCTTCACAAGATTCTACTGCGTCGATCGGGACTCCAGGGAGGAGTCCAGGGTCGGCCAAGCGGTGCTGCGCAACCTGTTCGCCTAAGGTGACCCTGGTGAGGAGGTAAGAGATGCTTAATGTTGAGTTGTTGTATTGCTTAATGTTGAGCCTGTTGCCACCTCCCGTGGTTGTGCATGTGTATACTGCTATGTATTCTTTTATTCGTGAGCATGTGAATCCATGCCAGACCCCATGCTGGAGAAGGAACAAGTTACTTACCTGTAACTGTTGTTCTCCAGCATGGGTCTGGCATGGATTCACATGCGAACCCTCCCACCTACCCCTCTGCGGCTCTTCACTTGATCATACTGCCTTTTGGCGTGCTACCAAATCTGAGGATGGCTGCCAGGAGAGGGCAGTCATTGGCTGAGGCAGTATGACCCAGAGATCAGTGTTAAGACGGATTTCTGAACTCTGTCCTGGTGGCGCAGAAGTTCAGAAGGCCAACCCAATTACTTGGAACAGGGTAACCTCTGGACAAGCCAGACCAATCAAGTTAGCGATCGCGGCGGTCAAGACTAGGTCTCAAGAGGGGTGAGGGTGACTGAAAGCCCGCAATGAGCACACAAAGCAAGAGCGCTTACAAACTACTCCAAACAGTTGTTATATCAAAAATAGATACACATTTATTTTAAGGCCTTTAAAACAATGACCGTAGCGAGAAAATCACACTATAACAATATTAACCCAACACATACCATATCAACACAATATATATACAAATACACAGTCGCAAGCGTTTAAAGCACGAAATATGTAGTCCACCTGAAAGGAAAGGAAAACCGGCAGTGCGATAACGCTTTTGACTCAGTTCGCCTTTAGAGGCACCTAACTAGATGGAAGTCCGAGCCCTGCGAAGAGTGGAGCCTTGTGCTCAAAGGACCTGCCACGCCGGTGCCAACGGGCAAAAGGGGAAGCTCTTCGGAGGAAGTCAGGCAGTTCGGGTTAGTGCACAGCAGAAGGAGAACAGGTTCCGCAACTCAAGCGCAGCCTCCACAGCGGGCAGAAGCAGAGCGCGAGTACGGCAAAAGGGTGCTGTTTTTACCCAGCAGGGAAAAGCAATGGGATACTGCAGGAGGGCGACCAGATCCTAGCTAAACTACTCACCGGTCCCCGAAGCAAGCAGACCCAGGCTTCTCCACGTTAGTTTCAGCAGCTGGCAGGTTCAGAAGAGCAGGGAACGCCTCGTAGTCGTGTAGAGCAAAAAGACGTCCCAATCGACGAAACCAGCAGAGTTTTGTTGCCGCAGCAGGACAACGGAGCGGCCGTGTGTATTCAAGCCAAATGTACACTCCTCCCTTCAGACTTGGGAACGCCAAGTGTACGAAGCGTGGGAGAGTGACAAGGACTCGAAATACAACACAACCTGGCGGCAGTTACAGAGCAGGACTCCCTTGTAAGCTGGTCAGTCAACTGGATGGCCCAGAGACACTTCCGAAGGCTTACTTGGCAGGAGATGATGAAGTCGCCGGGAATAGCTCTTCCTGCTATTCCAAAGGTCGAAGCACCAGTACAGGCCTTCTGGTTCGATCCAAGGAGGAAAGGGTTTCACAGGACGACAGCAGTGCAAAGGAGGATTCCTTCAGCGGGTCACCAGCGATTCCTCGGTCCAGCCTCTGGGTTGCAGGATACTTGGCTCCTGTATTCCTTCGTTCGTGAGAACTCAGGAGATCGACATGGCAGTGGTGTTTCCAGCTCCCTCTTATCCACGGTTCCCTTCGCGCCAAAACGGAGGGGAGCCAATGGGAGATCCGCTCATCAACACACATACCATACGTGGACCAATCACGGACCACGGTGGTCCCAGGCATTCACACCACCCCAGACTCTCTGGCACCCAGGATGTGTATTGGGACCAGACATCCCAGCCCACACCCTGGAGGCACACAAACGACATGTAGAAGCCCGCGAAAGCAACCCCGTTTCGCGGGAAAGTACATGCCCAAATAAGGAAGGCCCCGGGTCGCCCGACCTGGGGAAGGTGAAGGGAGCAAGACGGTCAGTGGACAAGACAAAGGAGCCTCGTGGTCTGGCCATTTTGGAGAGCCAGGCCACCATTTTGGGTTCAGGGCAAAAACGTGCTCAGAACCCCAAAAGGAGCTCAAAATAAACAAAACGATCGCTGCCACCATTCGAGTCCCTGAATGACTTGCACCGATCAAATACCATCCTAAAAGAGTATCTAGGGTCTGTAGAAGGCTAGAGACCCAAGAGAGCTGTAACTTAGCTTACAGTGCCCTCTTGTGTCATGTTGCACTAAAGCCGCAACACGATAAAAGAAACTACGGGAAACCGCGTTCCCCGGTACTGACTGTCTTAAGGGCATGTCAGTTTCCCCGTACGAAAGGAGCGAAAGCCCAGAGAAGTGCGGCAGAAGGCTGTACTTCTCTGGCAAAGTCAAGAACAAGGTTAAAAACAATAGCAAAAAGTTTAGGGGTTGCCACATGGAAGGAAAATTCCCTACAATTACGAAATCTTTCCTAACACTCGCCCCTCCCAGACTATGGACAGGGGGAACTAATCCACCCCTGGATGAGTCTCTTGTTCAGGTCGGTTAAACATTCTGGACAACCCATCAGCATTGCTATGTTGGACACCTGGCCTATGCTCAATAGTGAAGTCGAAGCCTTGTAGACTTATGGACCACCTAAGCAACTTTGGATTCTCCCCCTTCATGTTCATTAGCCACTTTAACGGCTTATGGTCAGTCTGCACAGTGAAGTGGGTCCCATAGAGGTAGGGCCTCAGCTTCCTTAGGGCCCACACAACAGAGAAACATTCTTTCTCTACCGTGGACCATCTGAGCTCTCTGTCCTTAAGCTGGCGACTAATAAAACCGATAGGGTGTTCCTTACCCTTCTCATCTACTTGTGATAGTACAGCTCCTATCCCAGTGTCAGAGGCATCCGTCTGCACGATAAAAGGTCTTTGATAATCAGGGGCCCTGAGCACAGGGGCCTGGCACAAGGAGTCTTTTAAGCCATTGAAGGCCTTCTCACACTTGTCGGTCCAAGTTACCTTCTTGGGTTTCTTCGGAGTTGTGAGGGCAGTCAGAGGAGCAGCTATGGTGCCATAGTCTGCCACAAAATTGCGGTAATACCCCGTGAGTCCTAAAAAGGCTCTCACTTGGGTTTGCGTAGTGGGGGTAGGCCAGTCTTGTACTGCTTGTACCTTACTGGGTAGAGGCTGTATCCTCCCTCCACCTACTTCATGTCCAAGGTAAACCACTGAGCCTTGTCCAATCTGGCATTTACTAGCCTTTATGGTCAAGTGGGCTTTCTGAAGAGCCTGGAGCACAATTCTGAGGTGTTTCACATGGTCTTCCCAGGTGGCACTGAAAACTGCTATATCGTCCAGATATGCAAGACAGAATTCGTCCAACCCATTCAACACATGATTCACAAGCCTCTGGAAAGTGGCAGGTGCATTCTTCAACCCGAACGGCATTACCCGGAATTGGTAAAGGCCGTCTGGAGTAGAAAATGCTGTCTTCTCCCTGGCATGTTCTGCTAAAGCTATTTGCCAATAGCCAGCAGTGAGGTCAAACGTGCTGAGGTACTTGGAGGCACCCAAAGTATCCACCAGCTCATCTGTTCGAGGCAAGGGGTGTGCATCTGTCTTGGTGACAGCATTCAGAGCCCTGTAATCCACGCAGAACCTCAATTCAGAAGTGCCTGCTTTTGGAACCAACACCACTGGACTGGACCAAGGACTACTAGAGGGTTCAATCACCCCAAGGTCTAACATCTTGTTGACCTCTGTCTTAATATAAGACCGTACTTTATCCGACATCCTGTATCCCCTACTTTTGGTAGGTACACTGTCTCCTGTGTCAATGTTATGTTTGCACCAAGGTGTCAAACCAGGCGACTGTGAAAACGGGGGAAAACTGCCTAAGCAAACTTTTCACCTCAGCCTGCTGATCAGAAGTCAGGTGAGGGGCCACTCGGACACCCTCAACGGAGCTATCTGAAGGACCGCTCTGGAACAGGTCGGGGAGAGGTTCGGACTCCTCTTCCTCAACATCTGAAGCCAGTAGCAGTGCTGCGATTTCGACTCTTGGGACGAAAGCCTTCAGCCTATTCACGTGGAACACTTTTGGAGCCTGTCCAGGCCTTCCAAGGTCCACTAAATAGTTCACCTCACCCAGGGGCTCCACCACTGTGTAAGGGCCTGACCATTTGTCCTGTAAAGCTCGAGGCCTTATTGGATTCATGATCAGGACTTGCTGACCAGGTGTAAAGTTGATGAGGGAAGCTTTCTGGTCGTACCAATGTTTCACCAGCGCTTGCCCTGCCTTCAATTTATCACTAGCCAAGCCCATCAGAAGTACCATCCGTTTTCTGAGCCCTAGCACATAATCAACTACATTGGTAGTAACAGGGGGAGTGGGCATCTCCCATCCCTCTTTGACGATGGCTAAGGGTCCCCGTACGGGATGACCGAACAGAAGTTCGAAGGGGCTGAAGCCAACACCCTCCTGTGGTACCTCTCGGTAGGCAAACAGTAGGCATGATAAAAGAAGATCCCATTTTCTTCTCTGGGGCTCCTCCAGAGCCCCAATCATGCTCTTTAACGTTCTGTTGAAACGTTCCACCAGACCATTGGTCTGGGGGTGGTATGCAGAAGAGAACTTGTAGGTGACCCCACATTCTTTCCACATAGCCTGCATATACTTCGACATAAAGTTGCTGCCACGATCTGACACAACTTCTTTAGGGAAGCCAACCCTAGTAAATATGCCGAGTAAAGCTTTTGCAACTGACTTGGCAGTTACAGTCTTCAATGGGATGGCCTCAGGATACCTGGTTGCATGGTCGACCAGCACCAGGATAAACCTATTGCCCGAGGATGTTTGCGGGTCAAGGGGACCAACGATGTCGATCCCTACCCTTTCAAATGGTACCCCCACAACTGGGAGCGGTACCAAAGGAGCTTGGATTGTCGCGCCAACCTTACCAGACAACTGGCAGGAGGCACAACTCCTGCAGTGACTTTCTACTTGCACCCCCATCTTGGGCCAGTAGAAGTGCATGGATAACCTTTGCTTGGTCCTCTTCATACCAAGGTGACCAGCAAGGGGAACTTCATGCGCCAACTGCAGGAGGAAGGGCCTAACAGCATGGGGAACCACCAACCTCCTATGGTCTCCTTCTGTAGACTCTGTGGGCTCACTATACAGGAGTCCACCTTCCCAATAAATCCTATGCTTCCCAGGAGGTTCACCCTCAAGCTGGGAGCAGGCCTGTCTCCTTAGGCCTTCCAGAGATGGGCACTCACGTTGGCCTTTACTGAATTCGTCCCTATCAGGACCTCCTTCAACTAACAAGTCTTTTAGTTCAGGATGATCGTTGGGGTCGAATACTTCAGGCATCGCCACCTCCTCGTCAGGCCCGGGCGATTGACCAACTTCCTCCACCGCAGTGGTAGGCGAGCTCGGGGGAATATTCTCTTTCCCTCGTCTTGACTTGTAGACTCCTTTCGCCTTGGGTTTCCCCTTCGGCTGGGGCGGCGTATTGGGCTTGGCCAATGCTGCCCGTGCTTGAGACCGTGTGTAGGGTCTTTCGGCAGTGTCTCCTACGAGCCCTAAAGCTCTGAGATCATTGCCCAACAAGACCTTTCCCGGGACGTTTCTCTGAATGCTCACTGGAATCCTGACTGCTGTACCATTTAAAGTAAGATTTACAGGGATCACGGGAAACATACGGAGGGGGCCGTCAGCCAACTTAGTGGGCATCAGAGTAGCTCTGGCAACTTCCTCTGAGTCTACCACGGTAGAATCCACTACAGTGCGACTGCACCCACTATCCCTAAGAGCTGGAGTATCCACTCCATTGATCAGCACACTGTCTTTAAAGTAGTGCTTGGTATTATCCGGAATCCTAGCATAAGCCTCTGCGACTTTAGGCTCCCAGGAACCCAGGGACACTAAAACTACCTCAGCCTCTATTCCGCTGGGAAATGAGTCTGAGGAGAAGGATGCTCTTGTAATCTCTTCTTCCTCGTAGGAGGAGAAGGCCAGATTAGCGGAGTGGACCCCCAAAGGTCTAACCTTACAACGGGGATCCCCCTTCACATGGTCAGTTGCTCCACAAGAAAAAAGAGCCCCATTGGGTCTGTTTACGTAGGGAGGCTTATTGTAACCAGAGTTCTGTTTTGGAGGCGGACCTCCACTACCCTGTGAGTTCTCTTGTGTCTTACCCTTGTTTTTCTTTTTGTGGCCCTTATGGGAAGAAGATTTAGCAGATTCCCCACCCTCCATATCTTTGGACTTTTTCCCTTCCTCCTGCTTACCAGGATGAGTTTTGTCCTTATGGGACACTCGATGTGACACCCATAAGTCTGCTGCAATGGCCAGCTTCTTAGGATCTATCTCCTTCGAATCGGCCAAATGCTGCTTAAGCTCCGGGGAAGAAGAAGCAAAAATATGTTCCAGCATGACCAGATTGATCATGCCTTCGAAGGTAGAAACCTTATAACCTTCGACCCAGCCAGTTAAGTTTTTCAAAGATTCAGCGACATAAGATACCCAAGTACCACCTTCCTTTTTCTTATACTCTCAAACGCTTTAAATATTGGGCCGGAGTCTTCCCAAACTTTAAAATGAGAGTTTGCTTTAACATTGCGAAATCAGCCCGCTCAGCCTTCGACATTTCCATAATGGCACTGCAGCCAGAATGGGGCAGTCTACTGAGCAACCACGCAATCTTATCAGCATTGTCAACTTCCTGGACCTCGCACGCATACTCAAACGCATTCAGCCAGTCCATAATGTCATTCCTTTCTTCATACACACTGAGCAGATCTTTCGGAAACCGTGGATGAGAGGAAGCCCCAGACCCATGTCTAGGACCCTTGGATCCATTTGCAACCTGAAGCTTGGCCAGTTCCAACTGGTGATCCCTGTCTTTCTGTTTTTCTGCCTGTTCGATTTTTAGTTTGGCTATGCTGAATTCAAGCTCCTGCTGCCTAAACCGCAGCTCTTGCTTCTTGAATTCAAGCATAGCCTCCCCATCAACACTGGCAGAGGAAACATTAGACATTACATCCTCCCTGTCCTCGTGGTCGCGATGGATCAGTGCAGCGGCAGAACCGTCGGTTCTGCCAGTGAGAGCAGCCCCACCACCTTCTGCACTGTCCTCGGAAGTTATAGCGTCAAGCTGCGCTTCTTGCCACGCCACGATTCTCTGGATCATTTCCAATTTTGTGCCTTGAGAGGAAACACCTCTCTCCGCACACATCTTTTTCAGCGTTTCTGATTTGGAAGCATTTAAAGTTAACAAGGTATTTGCTTCCATACTGTTTGATAGGACTATGGCCTTTTTAAAGTTATATTACAACAATTCACTACGTGTACTGTTTGGAATAACCTGAAATGCCTTAGTTCGAGCGCAACACTGGATACCTTCAGTCGTATCCCACCGCTGTACACCAATTTGTTAAGACGGATTTCTGAACTCTGTCCTGGTGGCGCAGAAGTTCAGAAGGCCAACCCAATTACTTGGAACAGGGTAACCTCTGGACAAGCCAGACCAATCAAGGTAGCGATCGCGGCGGTCAAGACTAGGTCTCAAGAGGGGTGAGGGTGACTGAAAGCCCGCAATGAGCACACAAAGCAAGAGCGCTTACAAACTACTCCAAACAGTTGTTATATCAAAAATAGATACACAGTTATTTTAAGGCCTTTAAAACAATGACCGTAGCGAGAAAATCACACTATAACAATATTAACCCAACACATACCATATCAACACAATATATATACAAATACACAGTCGCAAGCGTTTAAAGCACGAAATATGTAGTCCACCTGAAAGGAAAGGAAAACAGGCAGTGCGATAACGCTTTTGACTCAGTTCGCCTTTAGAGGCACCTAACTAGATGGAAGTCCGAGCCCTGCGAAGAGTGGAGCCTTGTGCTCAAAGGACCTGCCACGCCGGTGCCAACGGGCAAAAGGGGAAGCTCTTCGGAGGAAGTCAGGCAGTTCGGGTTAGTGCACAGCAGAAGAACAGGTTCCGCAACTCAAGCGCAGCCTCCACAGCGGGCAGAAGCAGAGCGCGAGTACGGCAAAAGGGTGCTGTTTTTACCCAGCAGGGAAAAGCAATGGGATACTGCAGGAGGGCGACCAGATCCTAGCTAAACTACTCACCGGTCCCCGAAGCAAGCAGACCCAGGCTTCTCCACGTTAGTTTCAGCAGCTGGCAGGTTCAGAAGAGCAGGGAACGCCTCGTAGTCGTGTAGAGCAAAAAGACGTCCCAATCGACGAAACCAGCACAGTTTTGTTGCCGCAGCAGGACAACGGAGCGGCCGTGTGTATTCAAGCCAAATGTACACTCCTCCCTTCAGACTTGGGAACGCCAAGTGTACGAAGCGTGGGAGAGTGACAAGGACTCGAAATACAACACAACCTGGCGGCAGTTACAGAGCAGGACTCCCTTGTAAGCTGGTCAGTCAACTGGATGGCCCAGAGACACTTCCGAAGGCTTACTTGGCAGGAGATGATGAAGTCGCCGGGAATAGCTGTTCCTGCTATTCCAAAGATCGAAGCACCAGTACAGGCCTTCTGGTTCGATCCAAGGAGGAAAGGGTTTCACAGGACGACAGCAGTGCAAAGGAGGATTCCTTCAGCGGGTCACCAGCGATTCCTCGGTCCAGCCTCTGGGTTGCAGGATACTTGGCTCCTGTATTCCTTCGTTCGTGAGAACTCAGGAGATCGACATGGCAGTGGTGTTTCCAGCTCCCTCTTATCCACGGTTCCCTTCGCGCCAAAACGGAGGGGAGCCAATGGGAGATCCGCTCATCAACACACATACCATACGTGGACCAATCACGGACCACGGTGGTCCCAGGCATTCACACCACCCCAGACTCTCTGGCACCCAGGATGTGTATTGGGACCAGACATCCCAGCCCACACCCTGGAGGCACACAAACGACATGTAGAAGCCCGCGAAAGCAACCCCGTTTCGCGGGAAAGTACATGCCCAAATAAGGAAGGCCCCGGGTCGCCCGACCTGGGGAAGGTGAAGGGAGCAAGACGGTCAGTGGACAAGACAAAGGAGCCTCGTGGTCTGGCCATTTTGGAGAGCCAGGCCACCATTTTGGGTTCAGGGCAAAAATGTGCTCAGAACGCCAAAAGGAGCTCAAAATAAACAAAACGATCGCTGCCACCATTCGAGTCCCTGAATGACTTGCACCGATCAAATACCATCCTAAAAGAGTATCTAGGGTCTGTAGAAGGCTAGAGACCCAAGAGAGCTGTAACTTAGCTTACAGTGCCCTCTTGTGTCATGTTGCACTAAAGCCGCAACACGATAAAAGAAACTACGGGAAACAGCGTTCCCCGGTACTGACTGTCTTAAGGGCATGTCAGTTTCCCCGTACGAAAGGAGCGAAAGCCCAGAGAAGTGCGGCAGAAGGCTGTACTTCTCTGGCAAAGTCAAGAACAAGGTTAAAAACAATAGCAAAAAGTTTAGGGGTTGCCACATGGAAGGAAAATTCCCTACAATTACGAAATCTTTCCTAACAATCAGTGATTGGTTACGACTAAGAAAGACAGATCAGAAACAAAACTGATACTGATTTTTTCTTTACCGAGGATTCCCAGCCCGACGGGGAATATTCATGAGCATGTGAATCCATGCCAGACCCTTGCTGGAGAACAACAGTTACAGGTAAGTAACTTGTTCCTAAACAGTTGTGTAGGGCTGTACAAGTGTTCCTATGAACTCGTAGAAGCCACGAATGTACACATAATGGAGCCAATTACACATACCTGCAGGATTATTTTGAGGATTTCTATTTTGTGCTGACTGTTGCACTACACATTTGAAGATTTTTCTTTTGAATTGCAGTGCCTTGTCTTTCAATTGGGAGACTGAGTACAATATACTGCTATGGGCATTTTGTGTGCATGTTAGCCTTTGTGATTCAAAGGACGGCTAACGCTATTAAAAGCTCCCCAAGTGTCCATTGATTTGACCTGAGCACCTCAGTTTCACACAACTCTGATGGTCCAATGAGAATGATGTGGTGTTTCATCTCCCCCTGGCGCTGAGCCAGGTGTATGCCATTACTGTTTTAGTAGGACCGTGTTGTGTAGCGATACTTATTTAGTCACGAATTCTGCGTTGGGTTCTGTTGTCCCTTCTGTGAGCACAGTTTGAGACTGGCCCGCTGGCAATAAGGTAGCATTTGAGTTAGATCTAACATCTCAGTCCGTGCCCAGGCTAGCAGATTTGTTGGCTTATGGCATTCTTTAATAAGGTTTGTTTGTCTGTTAAAGAATGGATGGACATGTTAAACCCGAAGACTGAGCAGCTCTGAATAATGATTTGAAACTATGTATCGCTGCAATTTGGCCTGTGCCCTAAACCTATTGCTGCAGTTCACAATATTATTTGAAGGGATTGTGTCCTCCAACGTATTCTTTATCTTTGATGTTGTTCATACCAGCTTGCTGGCCTCAGAATAATTTTTTCCAGTAGAGGGCGCTGCGTGTCGACGTCCCTCGAGACAGCCTCCGTATCGGCGCCGACGCCATCATGCTTATAAATAGACTTGCGCAACGTCTGTTGCTCAGTTCAGTTTTTCCGCACTTCGTGGGCCTCGGAAACGTAACGCTCGGTTCCTTTCTTCAGGAAAACCTTCTTATTCTTCGAAGATTATTATTACACAATGGCTTCTTCTTCCGAACCATTGACTCCACAGTCCGGTTTCAAAAAATGTCATGACTGTGGGAAGAAAATGTCGCTAACAGATCCTCACAGGATCTGTTTGTGGTGCCTGGGATCGGAGCATCACTGTTCGGAATGCGAGGACTGTATGTCCATGACGGCGAAAGCCTTGAAGGAGCGTAAGGGGGGAGTTAGAAAGAGGTAAGGACTTTAAAACTTCTACTCCCTCGAAAGTTTCTTTGGCCGACTCGAGATATTTGTCTCCTCGTCGACAAAAGAAACATTCTCGTTCAAGATCTCGAAGTGGTTCTCACCAGTCTTCGAGATCAAAACACTCTAAGAAGAGGCGTCGTAGATCTCCTTCTTCCTCTACTTCCCCAGAAAGGGTCCCCTGTCCCACAAAACACAGCTCTCCGGCTAAGTGGGAGGAATTCCGTAAAAAAATAGTAGCGTCTTCGAGAAAGCGGCATCGACCCCTTCGGAGACGTCTAAAGGTGATACCCTGGGTGAAAGACCTGAAAAATCAAAACGCTGCGAGTCGTTAAACCCGGCGAGAGAAAATACTCGGGAGCATCATGAACCCTCGAGTAAAAGCAATAAGACTGCGCCATCGATGCCGTCATCGACTCCGTCATCGACTCACAAATCTGCGTCATCGACTCCTTTGTCGAAGGGCCCTTCGATGCATAAATCAGTTTCATCGATGCCGTCTTCGATGTCACTGTTGACCCCGATAAAGGACAAACCTACAACTGTCACTACGTCACAGGCAGTAGAGGTGTGGAAAGCACCGACCATGACTTTGATGACGCCGAGTAGGATTCCGATCCTCTCGAGTACATTGAGGTCTTTTCAAACTTTTTCGACGCCTTTTTCAGGATTGTCGAAGCCTGCGACGTCCACGTCGACAACCTCGATGCTTTCAGGCAGTGACGACAAATTTAGCTCCTTCTGCTCTAGAAAAATGGGTTTTAAACCATATCCTAGGTCTGACTACTTTAGAGCCTTGTCCTCTATATACGAGTAAGGGGAGGATTCCGACAAAGAGACCCTTTGGTTAGCAAAGGACTACAATACCTATGCCAGAGGTATTAATCTCTGAGGAGAACAGGTTTACAGACCTTCAAGAGTCTCTACACAAGGGAAGTGGTTTGGATACTTCTCCAGAAGTAGAGTTTGCTAAACCAGACCCTGGAGAGCATGCTGAGACTCCTTATAGGATTCTGATGGCCAGAATAATCGAATTCATGGGGTGGACTACACCTACACCTTCTTTTCAGCAGGATGACCCTACTGATATTTTAGATAAAGGTCCACAGGAGGATCCTGTTGTTCCTTTTTTCATACTGCTCTGCAAAGAAAAATATCTGCTAATTGTG
Source organism: Ambystoma mexicanum (assembly GCF_040938575.1). Taxonomy (NCBI): domain Eukaryota; kingdom Metazoa; phylum Chordata; class Amphibia; order Caudata; family Ambystomatidae; genus Ambystoma; species Ambystoma mexicanum. The sequence continues at coordinate 503,150,015 of NC_090938.1, forward strand.
AAACTCCTGAAGTTATCCCTGCAGTAAATAAAAAAAGTTGTGCTTAATACAGTTTCAGCTTCAGATCCTGAATATCTGAGCAAGCATCCAACTCCAGAGTTTAGTTATACAAGCAGCGACTTCATCTAACGGTAAGTCGGCATACCCCACTATTCCACAGGACAGGGATGATAAAAGATTTGATGCCATGTCAAAAAAGTATTTTCGGCATGTAGCATGGCGCTTAAGTCGATTAACGCCACTTGCACGCTAGCAAGATTCAGCCACACACTTTGGGATTGTGCTTCATCTGCGGCTGATTGTCTCCCAGACAGAGAAGAAAGGGATGCATTCTTAAACATTATCAGGGATGGAAAGGATGCAATGTGCGAGTCCCTTCAAACGGGCATTGATTCTGCTGACAGCATCAGCAGGGCCATGGCGGCAAGTACCACAATCCACAGATTTGCATGGTTGCGGAAGTCTGGTTTTGCTCCAGATGTACAAGCCAGACTTCTGAACAGGCCCTTTGACGGCACTTCTTTATTTGGAAAGAAGGCTGATGACAGCCTGGAGAGATTACAAACATCCAAGGCAGCAGCGAAATCCCTTGGGGCTGCAATCCGACAGACTCCAAATCGCCCCTCATGAGCTTCCTGGGGTAGGTCCTTTCGCTTTTACTCCGCATTCGGAAGAGGCAGAAGAGAGCCTGCTCATAGGGGCCAGAAACGATTCACCCGTGGTGGACGGATCAAAGGTACAAAAGCCGCAGCAGCAGGTGCTGCTTTACCCTCGGCATCTGCATCAGCCGCTTCTAAACCCCTCTGAGGTCCCCCGTCACAAGACACCAGAAGGGGACAGCTTAACATCTGGCAGAATGGCAGGCTATTACGTCGGATGCTTGGCCATTGGAGACAGTTGCCCAAGGTTACTGCCTGCCCTTCCTACACACTCCTCAGTCATCCACCGGGGAATAACTCTTTGAAGCTTCCAGACTCGCTCCTTATGCAGGAGATTTTAGACTTGCTAGAGAAGGGTGCCATAGAACCGGTACCCGTAGTGGAGCGGAACAGGGGTTGGTATTCCCCCTACTTCCTAGTACCAAAGATGATTGGAGGACTGAGACCCATCTCGGACTTACGAGAATTGAACTAATTCCTCAGGAAAGAAAAGTTCAAGATGGTAACCCTTTCTCAGATCCTTCAGGCCCTCCAGCTTCAAGACTGGTTGGTATCTCTAGACCTTCAGGATGCTTATTTCCATGTGCCAATCCATCTCAAACGCAGGAAATACCTCAAGTTCACAATTGGTAATTCTCACTATCAATTTTGAGTTCTGCCATTTGGGCTGACCTCCGCCCCGAGTGTCTTTAGCAAGCTAATGTCGGTAGTGGCTGCAAGTCTAAGGAGGGAAGGGATCCACGTTTACGCCCTGATGCTCTGCGCATTATAAATAAAACAAATACGCCTACCTGGACGATTGGTTGATCAGAGCAGTATCTCTGGAACAAGCTCAGATCCAGCTAGATTATGTCCCAGGACACTTCCCTGGGAAAAGCCTCGCCACCAGAGGTGAGGGCTCAAGATATTCTACAGATGGTCACCAAGTTTCAAAATGCACAACGTCTACCAGCCTTCAACTTTTTGAGGTTGCTAGGCCTCATGGCATCCTGCATCTTCCTTGTGCCAGAGGCTCGCCTGAGAATGAGATCTCTCCAATGGGCACTAAGAACCCAGTGGTCGCAATTCTCAGGAAATTTGTCAGATCTCCTTCAAGTCCCGGGCAGAGTAGCTTGAGACCTTCAGTGGGTGGGCCTGTCGGGAGAACATCTTGAAAAAACAGTTTTGGCAAGCATGGCCGGAGATAACAGTAGCCACGGATGCCTCACTCACGGGGTGGGGAGCCCATGCCAACGACTTGACCATCAGCGGTCGTTGGTCTCCATCGGAGTCCAGACTAAACATCAACCTGTTGGAGCTGAGAGCAATCAGACTAGCGCTGAAAGCTTTCCTGCCATCAGTACAGGGAAAGAATGTCCTGTTAATGATGGACAACACAGTGGCCATGCACTACCTCAACAAAGGAGGAGGCGTAGGGTCACTTCCACTGTGCAGAGAGGCAATGCAGCTCTGGTTTTGGGCAATTCAAGAGGGAATCTCTCTCTCTCTCAGCAGTTCACCTAGCTGGAGAGAAGAACTTGACGGCGGACGCTCTGAGCAGGCAGAGCAATCTCCCACGTGTAGGAGCTAGCTCAGGAAGTCCTTCACGAGATCTTCACCCTTTGGGGAACCCCTCAAGCGGATCTGTTCGCTACCAGTATCAACAGGAAGTGCGGTCAGTTTTGTTCAAGGGAATTTCACCCAAGAGGAGCTCTAGGGGACGCGTTCGTAGTTGACTGGGAGTTTCCACTTCTGTATGCGTTTCCCCCAGTCCCTGTCATTCCTCAAATGGTCAGGAGGTTGAGAAGATTCCGGAAAGCCATGATCCTAATTGCCCCGGATTGGGCCAGGAGAACGTGGTTCCCGGACCTTCTAGACCTGTCCATCTGTCCTCCGATTTGTTTTCCGCAAAGAGAGGATCTTCTTCCGCAGAAGGGAGTTCAGGTTCTCCATCCAGACATCAGAACCCTCAACCTTCACGTATGGTTTCTGAAAGGTTGAGATGCAAGGATTGGGATCTCCCGGATGACGTCATGGAGGTGTTGCTTTCAGCTTGAAGGCCAGCAACAAAGACTTTATACCGCTGCCGTTGGAACACATTTTGCAGCTGGTGTAGAGATAAGAATATTTAACCCTTTTCATACAATACACCAATGGTGTTATTGTTCTTTGCTTTACTTAGCAAATTCAAGTCTTCAAATTGGTACGATCAAGGGCTACCTCGCAGAGCTGTCAATCTTTAAGCGTACTGCTGAGGAGCCTTCATATTTCAAAATACCCTTGGTAATCCATTTTTGAAAGGATTAACTAATGTTTATCCCCCAAAGTCTTTTCAAGTCCATTGTGGGACCTAAATCTAGTCTTAAAATTTCTGATGGGTACTCCCTTTGAACCACTTCATTCCTGTTCATTAAGATGTCTCACTCAAACAGTTTTTCTAGTGGCTCTAACTTCCGCCAGAAGAGTGAGCAAATTACAAGCTCTATCTTGTAAACCTTTTCATACAATCTTTCATAAAGACATGGTTGTCTTACAAGTGAAGCCCAATTTTCTCCCATAGGTGGTCTCTGAATTCCATATTACTCAGAAAATAACCTTACCTTCGTTCTATCCTCCTCCCCATCCAGGTAAAGAGGAAGAGAGATGGATTTTTTTTCTGCAACTTTGTACAAATTGCGCCCTGATGCCCTCGGGCCTGATGGATTGCGCGTTATAAATAAAAAGAATACAAATATACAGGCTGGATCCAAGGCGTGCCTTGAGTTTTTATATTGGCAAGACTTGCTAGGATAAGCAGACCAATTGTTTGTAGGATACACAGGGCACAAATTAGGACTGCCAATCACAAAACAGACCATTTCAAGATGGATCATTTTAACCATTCTAGAATGCTACAAATTGGCAGGAAAAGAACCCCCTCAACATCTTACGGCTCATTCAACCAGGGGTATTGCAGCCTCTTCGGCTCTCCAAAGAGGGGTCCCATTTAAAAAATATATGTGCAGCAGCCACATGGTCGTCCGAACATACCTTTACCAAATTTTACAGCCTGGATTCCTCCTGTAGCCAGGAGACGAGATTTGGAAAAGCTGTGTTGCATTCTGTACATCTTTAAAGGGAAATATTTCATCTTTACTCCCACCTCCTTTTTACACTACTGCTATGTGAGTCTATCAAAGATACGGAATACATCAGAGAACACAATCCCTTCGAAGAAAAAGTTACATGCCAAACTGGTAACGTTCTTTCGATGGGATGTTCCTCCGACGTATTCCTTATCGCCCCTCCCATCCATCCCCGCAGTAAAACTTCCCTTGTAGTTGCAGCTTGCGCTCCCTGAAGGTTACTAACCAATTAATGCAAAGCAAATCTGAACTTCAAAACTGAACTGAGCAACGAACTTCAAAACGGAACTGAGCAACGGACGCTGCACGAGTCTATTTATACGCATGATGATGTTGGCGCCGATATGGAGGCTGTCGAGGGACACCGACTCGAGGGACGTCCACGCGCAGCGCCCTCTACTGGAAAGAAAATTCTGAGCTCAGCAAGCTGGAATGAATAACATCAAAGATAAGGAATACGTCGGAGGAACATCCCATCGAAAGAACGTTACCAGTTTGGTAAGTAACTTGTTCTTCTGGCCAATGACCTGGCACAAAAGAACTAGGTTGCTTTCGTATCTCGGGAGAATTAAAGGTTTAGTGCCAATGCTAACCTTTCCACATTAGGTTATGGTTATGAATGCCTTAATTTCATCCTGCCTTTATTTTAATAATAGCATTCATCTGTAAATGCCACCCACTCTTACCTTGAGGCTACAAAGAGTTCAAAATTTGGCAGTAAGTAAGGCTGAGGAAGTTTGAATGAATGAACACCATATGTCTGGCATCACCCTTCAACAGTTCGAATTATTTGAATAAAAATTTGTTATACACATTTTTTAATCAATCATAGCAGACGGTCCATTTTTTCAGGACTAGTGATGCCGGAAAACCTTATAGAGTTCCTGTGTAAAGGGGGTTGGATGTAAGTAAAACAAGACGTGTTATCTTACTCTTTATTGTATTATACATATTGATATCCCTGTCAGTAGAGTAGGATGTTATTATAGGGACTGTTTATACCTATTTGAACATACTACTGAGGAAGTTTGAACACATTTCTCGGGACTACTTTCTCTCCATTGGTTCAGATTAAGAAAACGTATAGTTTTAAAAAGCACGAGTTCGATTTTAAATCACAACACAGTGACGTGACTCCATTTTTTAAATAAATTGCAACCTTATGTTCCAGAACGTTGCCTTAGGTCTCATGCTCGGAGGATCACTAAATGTCCCCCCTTCTAAAAGATTGAGAGTAGGAGGCCGCCATTTTACTGTTTAGGTGGCAATACAGTGGCATTCTCTGCCTTTTGCATTATAGTAGGAGAATGATTTGCTCACCTTCAGCGAGCCGCGTAAGACCTAACTATTTAACCTCCTCTGATTGCTAAAGCCACCTCTAGTGCATTGCTTCTGCTGCTTTATTTGGTAGCGCCAAGATGTCTGTGGGCGGTAGTTGCGCTTTATAAAACTTAATATAACGTCATTTTCGAAGGGATTGTGTCCTCCGACGTATTCCTTATCTTTGATAATTCGTCTCCAGCTTGCTGGCCTCGGAAATGTTTTCTCTGTAGAGGGCGCTGCGCGTCGATGTCCGCCGAGTCGATGTCCTTCGACAGCCACCGTATCAGCGCCGACGTCACCATGCCCATAAATAGCCACGCGCGGCGTCCGTTGCTCAGTTCTGTTTTTCCGCGCTTCGTGGGGCCTCGGAATATCGTTGCTCAGTCAGATAAACCTCTTATATTTCACTCGATAAAACCAACTTGTTCTTGATGGCTTCATCCGAACCGACGACTCCGCGGTCCGGCTTCAAAAAATGTTGAGACTGCGGAAACAAAATGTCGATAACGGATCCTCACAGGATCTGTTTGTAGTGCTTGGGAGTCGAGCACCATTGTTTGGAGTGTGAGGACTGCATGTCCATGACGGCGAAAGACTTGAAGGAGCGCAAGGGGAAGCTCGAGAGAGGTAAGTCAGTCAAAACCTCCTCGAAAGTTTCTTCGGCCGGGGCATTAGTCTCCTCACCGTCGAAAGCATTCCCATTCTAGGTCTCGAAGTAGCTCCCACCACTCATCGAGATCTAGACACTCAAAGAAGAGACGTCGAAGATCCCCTTCCTCGTCATCTTCTGTTTCCCCAGAAAGGGTCTCCTGCCCCACAAAACACCACTCTCAGGCTGAGTGGGAGGAATTCAGGAAGAAAATGCTAAGCGTCTTCGAGAAAGCGGCCTCAACCCCCTCGAAGACAGCAGAGGGTGATACCCTGGGTGAAAAACCCAAAAAATCGAAACGCCGTGAGTCGTTGCACCCGGCGAAAGAGTTCACCCGAGAGCGCCACGGGCCATCGGGTAGGAAGGCACCATCTTCGCCGTCGAAGATCCCTTCGACGCATGGATCGGCGCCATCGACGCCGTTGTCGAAGAGTTCTTCGACGCATCGGTCGATCGAATTGACGCCATCGTCGACGCCGATAAAAGAGAAAACCACGGCTACTTCACAGCCAACGGTTATACCCAGAGCCTCCAGCACAACGCCGAGAACATCGTTGACATCCTCGAGTAGGATCCCGATCCTCTCGAGTTCTTCTAGGCCTCTTCCAGTTTTCTCGACGCCATTCTCGGCGCCTTCGAATCCTTTCACATCGGCGTCGACGACATCGACGTTTTCTCGCCCAATAATGACGAGTTTGGCTCCTTCTGCCTTAGAAATGGATTTTACACCATTTCCGAGGTCAGAGTACCCCAGATTATCTTCAATCTATGAAGAAGGGGAGGATTCTGACCAGGAAAGACCCATCGGGCTGCAGAGGACCACACCACCTGTTTCAGAGGATTTTACCTGAGGAAAGAAGGTTGAAAGACCTACAGGAATCTTTACATGAGGCAAGTGGTCTGGACACTTCCCCAGAAGTGGAATTTGTCAAACCAGACCCAGGGGAACATGCCGAATCCCCCTTTAGAACCCTGATGGCAAGAATTATTGAATTCATGGGTTGGTCTGCGCCCTCACCTGTTTTTGAACAGGATGACCTTACAGACATACTAGACAAAGGTCCACAGGAGGATCCTGTGGTCCCCTTCCATACAGCCTTACAAAGGAAGATTTCATCAAATTGGGAAACTCCTGAGGTTATCCCTGCAGTTAATAAAAGATTGTCAGCCAAGTATAGGGTAGATGCGGCTATCCCGGAATATTTATCAAAACACCCGACTCCAGAGAGCCTGGTGGTTCAAGCGGCAACTTCATCAAGCAGCAGATCCGCTTACCCTACTGTCCCACAGGATAGAGATGACAAAAGGTACGATTATATGGCAAAAAGTATTTTCTGCTTGTAGTATGGAGTTGAAGTCCATCAACGCCACTTGTACGCTCGCCAGGTTCAGTCACACACTGTGGGGGTGTGCTTCATCAGCGGCTGACTGCATACCGGCAGGAGAGGAGAGGAAAGGGAGGAAAGGGAAGCCTTCCTGAACATCATTAAAGATGCCATGTGCGAATCTCTTCAAACTGGCATCGATTCCGCTGACAGTATCAGCAGGGCCATGGCGGCAAGTACTACAATCCGCAGGCATGCGTGGTTGCGAATGTCTTGCTTTTGCTTTGCTCCAGATGTACAGGCCAGACTTTTGAATATGCCCTTTGACGGCTCTTCTTTATTCGGTAAAAAGGCTGATGACAGTCTGGAAAAGCTGCAAACATCTAAAGCAGCAGCAAAATCTTTAGGCGCTGCAATCCGTCAAACTCCTTTTCGCCCCTCAGGAACCTCTGGGAGAGGAAAGTCCTTTCGGCATTATTCCGCATTCGGGAAAGGCAGAGGACAGCCGGCTCAAAGAGGCCAAAGGAGATCCACCCGAGGTGGACGGGTCAAAAGTACTGAGGCCGCAGCAGCAGCGGGTGCCTCTTTACCCTCAGCATCTGCATCAGCCGCCCCCAAACCACTCTGAGGTCTTTCCACACAAAACACCTGTAGGGGGCAGGTTAACTCACCATCTGACGGAATGGCAGGCTATTACGTCAGATGCTTGGGCATTGGAGAGAGTTGCCCAGGGTTACTGCCTACCCTTTCTACACATCCCTCAGTCATCCACCGGGGCACAGCTCTCTAAAAGTTCCAGATCCGCTCCTCTTGCAGGAAATTGTAGACCTGCTAGAGAAAGGTGCCAAAGAATCGGTACCTGTAGATGGTAACACTCTCAGATCCTTCAGGCCCTCCAGATCCAGGACTGGCTGGTATCTGTGGACCTCCAGGATGCTTATTGCCATGTGCCAATCCATCTCAAACACAGGAGATACCTGAGGTTCGTAATTGGCAGCTCTCATTATCAATTTCGAGTTCTGCCATTTGGGCTGGCCTCCGGCCCGAGGGTCTTCACCAAGCTAATGTTGGTAGTGACTGGAAGTCTGAGGAGGGAAGGGATCCACGCCTACCCCTACCTGGACGATTGGCTGATCAGAGCTGTATCTTCGGAACAAGCTCAGATCCAGCTAGATTATGTCTGCCACTTCCTTCACAAACGGGGCTTCTCCCTCAATTTAAAGAAGTCACAGATGATACCATCACAGAGACTCCAGTTCATCGGAGCGGTCCTGGACACTTCCCTGGGAAAAGCCTCGCCATCAGAGGTGAGGGCTCAAGATATTCTGCAGATGGTCAACAAGTTTCAAAATGCCCAACATCTCCCAGCCTTCGACTTTTTGAGATTGCTAGGCCTCATGGCATCCTGCATCTTCCTTGTGCCAGAGGCTCGCCTGAGAATAAGATCTCTCCAGTGGGCACTAAGGACCCAGTGGTCACAATACTCAGGAAGAATGACAGATCTCCTCCGGGTTCCGGTCAAGGTAGCCCACGACCTTCAATGGTGGGCCTATCCAGAAAACATCTTGAAAGGAGAACTGTTTTGGCAACCATGGCCGGAGATAACTGTAGTTACAGACGCCTCACTCACGGGGTGGGGAGCCCATGCCAACGACTTGACCATCAGTGGTCGTTGGTCTCCATTGGAGTCCAGACTACACATCAACCTATTGGAGCTGAGAGCGATCAGACTAGCGCTGAAAGCTTTCCTGCCATCAGTACAGGGGGAGAAATGTCCTGATGATGACGGACAACACGGTGGCCATGCACTACCTCAACAAAAGAGGAGGCATAGGGTCACTGCCACTGTGCAGAGAGGAAATGCAGCTCTGGTTTTGGGCAATTCAGGAAGGAAAATCTCTATCGGCAGTCCATCTAGCTGGAGAGAAGAATTTGACAGCGGACGCTCTGAGCAGGCAGAGCAGTCTCCCACGAGTGGGAGCTAGCTCAGGAAGTCCCTCAAGAGATCTTCGCCCTTTGGGGAATCCCTCAAGTGGATCTGTTCGCCACCAGCACCAACAGGAAGTGCGATCTGTTCTGTTCAAGGGAATTTCCCCCGAGAGGAGCTCTAGGGGACGCGTTCGTGGTGGACTGGGAGTTCCCACTCCTTTACGCGTTTCCACCAGTCCCTGTTATTCCTCAAATGATCAGGAGGTTGAGAAGATTCCAGAAAACCATAACCCTAATTGCCCCGGACTGGGCCAGGAGAACGTGGTACTCGGACCTTCTAGATATGTCCATCTGCCGTCCAATCCGTCTTCCACTCAAAGAGAATCTTCTCTCGCAGAAGGGAGGTCGGGTTCTCCATCCAAATTTTGCAGCTGGTGTAGAGAAGAGAATTTCGACCCTTTTTCATGTGGTACACCAACGGTTTTATCGTTTCTACTCTACTTGGCAAACTCAGGCCTTCAAGTTGGCACTGTAAAAGGCTATCTCGCAGCGCTATCAATCTTCAAGCGCACTGCGGAGGAACCATCGTATTTCAAACTACCCCTAGTAATACAATTTCTCAAGGGATTAACTAATGTTTATCCTCCAAGACCATTCCAAGTTCCCTTATTGGACTAATTGGTCTTAAATTTCCTAATGGGTACTCCCTTCGAACCACACCATTCTTGTTCGCTGAGATTTCTCACTCTTAAAACTGTCCTATTAGTAGCACTAACATCTGCTAGGAGGGTGAGCGAATTACAAGCTCTTTCTTGTAAACCCCCTCACCCCCCATACAATTTTCCATAAGGACAATGTTGTCCTACAGGTGAAGCCTAATTTCCTCCCAAAGGTGGTTTCTGAATTTCACATCACTCAGAAAATTACCTTACCTTCGTTCTACCCTCCTCCCCATCCGGGGAAAGAGGAAGAAAGGCTACATAGGCTGGACCCAAGGCGAGCTCTGAGCTTTTACATCAGCAGACTGGCTAGGATTAGGCAAGCAAACAAACTGTTTGTAGGATACTTGGGTCACATGTTGGGACTACCCATAACAAAACAGACCATTTCCAGGTGGATTATTTTGGCCATTCTGGAATGTTACAAACTGGCAGGGAAAGAGCCACCCCAAAATCTTAAGGCTCATTCAACCAGGGGTATCGCAGCCTCTTCGGCCCTCCGAAGAGGGGTACCGGTCCGAGACATATGTGCGGCTGCCACATGGTTGTCTGCACATACATTCACAAGATTTTACAACCTGGATTCCTCCAGTAGTCAAGAGACCAGATTTGGCAAAGCCGTATTACATTCGGTTCATTCCTAAAAGGGATACATGACATTATTACTCCCACCTCCAATTACATGCCACTGCTATGGGAGTCTATCAAAGATGAGGAATACGTCGGAGGACACAATCCCTTCGAAGAACAAGTTACTTCTTACCTTGTAACGTTCTTTCGATGCATTGTTCCTCCGACGTATTCCTTATCGCCCCTCCCAACCATCCCCGCAGTAACACTTCCCTTGTGGTTGCAGTTTACGCTCATTCAAGGTCAATAACCAATTTAGGCATGACTTATCTTTATGCTACAAAACGGAACTGAGCAACGGACGCTGCGCCTGGATATTTATGGGCATGGTGACGTCGGCGCCGATACGGTGGCTGTCGAGGGGCATCGACTCGGCGGACATCGACGCGCAGCGCCCTCTACAGAGAAATTTCCGAGGCCAGCAAGCTGGAGACGAATTATCAAAGATAAGGAATACGTTGGAGGAACATCCCATCGAATGAACGTTAGAAGGTAAGAAGCAACTTGTTCTTTTAAAGTAATGAGGTTGTCCACCAATGTGCATGATTCTATGCTCTACAATACAATCCTGGAATAATACCCCCGACTGATAATGAAGTGGTAACTGTAAAGAGGTAAAAAAATAACCAATGTTACATAGAAAAAAAAATGTAAATGTAAAGACATTTTAAATTAAGAAACTGTAAGTGACTGACTGCCTGATTCATGGAATTATTTGTGTGAAAAACAGATTTGCGCGCCTTTCTGCCCGAAAATCTCTGTTTGAGGTCCGCTTACATTTTTTCTCAAACGTCAAATTCTGTGCAAATATATGTGACGGCTTTAAAAATGTTATTTCTTATTCATTGAGCAGTAGCAAGGGAATCTCCCGTATCACTGCAGCTAAGCCCAGCACCCCCTTATTTTCACTTCGTCTTTTCCCCGATTTGAAGGTATACTTTACAAATGGACGGAAGCCCAATAAATCTCAACACATTTCAACCCTCCTCTCCTCGTTTCAGCTGCTCAGAGCCACGCTGATCCCAGCCAGGATTCTTCCTTTTGTTTTGATCTATTCTATGATTTTTCTTATTAAATACATTTCGGATGTTTTTGCTTTCTTCATACTTACCTTCGCTATTCTTAGTAGATGTTGTTTTTACCAGGGTTATTTTGACAGAATACAGTTTGCATATCGGAAAAAGAGCTGGTAATTGGGAGCATGATCAGTATGGGCTGTCTGAAAGCATGGCAGCCCCAGTGCATCACTGTAATGATTGAGGATGCTTTCGGAAGATGTGCACTGGCTCAGTGGTTTGTCCAGAAGGCATGTTAGGAAGCGGTCTCCTGATATAAGCAAGGGTGTACGCATTTGCCAAGAGAAGTCATTTTTTTTAACCTGCCTTTACGTGTTTTCCTAGGTTTCAAAGAATGGAATGACGAACACGGTCTTCACCTTTTACGAACTGACCAGTGGCGATGACACTGAAAAAGAAGGTAAACCTCATTACTACGCATTGAATAATATTTCGTAAAACATGTGTTTAGTCGAACTAGTGCATCTTAAGCTCTCTAATTCCAAAGTACCGTGGACCATCCGTCAATGCCTCGAGCGTTCCAACATCCAAAACGTGTCTTTGAATCATGCAAGCAGCAATCGAGGAAATTAAACAACGCGTTCCCCCCGGCATTCAGCTAGATGTATTGTATATTTACTAGACGAACTACATTACAAACGCTTTAGAAAGATCCGATTCTTTTTTTTGTCTTTTTTTTTTTTTCTTCCCTCAGCAAAGCAAATACATTTTTGGGAGGTAAGGTACATTGCAGTTTCTCAAGAATGCGCCATTTGAATGAACAGAAGAACTGATTGTTAAGTTGTAAAAGTATATGGTATTTCAAATATTTCACTACAACAACAGTGATCATAATGTGGGTGTAGCTCTTAGCATGTTCAGATGGGCACGCACATTTTTGTAGCGTGTGGTTGAATTGGACAAATGTTCTTTTCACCAATGATCACTACAAAAGAATGCTCCCATTTTCAACTTTGATTGCCATCATTCTTTCCACAGGAAAGACATGGACATTTCGCGTGACATAGATGGATGGCAGCGTCTGTTTCTTTTACTCTTTGGTTAAGATAGTATGTATGAACAAAAACCTCGGGGGAATTTGCCTGTGCAGAATTGCCTTCCAACTCTTTCTCTGACCTGTAATGTTTGCGAAAGGGCTGACCAATTAAGGGGACATAGCAGTGGTAGATGTGTACAATGCAAATAGAATGCCAATTGACAGAACTTCAGAGCACAATGTGCTTGAAATTATGAAACATTAAAAAGCATTCAAGCAGGTTGTCTAACGTCTTCAAGCCGCATGTTTCCAGACTCTTTATAGTATTTTACTTAAATGGCTGATTTAGAGCAGTCGGTCCTCCTTACATGCTCCAGGCAAGCATTTTTCAACCTATTACAATCTGTCATGTGTACCTCAATCTGTCATGGGGTACATAATAAGGGCAGCACTGTTGGATCGCATTCAGTATTTTACAGATTTACACTTCATAAATGACAGGTAAAGTTTGCTGAGAATGCTTTTGTAGGCTGATCTGCCCACAATTGTAAAAACTATCTTGTGGACGGGAAGTGAGAGCATCTGTCCATAGGCGTGAGTGCAGCCCCTCTGGAGTCTTAAGCAGAGGATTTGTAAAGAGGAGCCTTGCCTATCCTCGCAAGCATATTGGGCTCTTACCCACATAGGACACTAAGGATGTTTCTTTCTGCCCCACAGAATTCTACGGCTTGGATGAGTCCATGTTACTGAGATCACTGCAACACCTCCAACTGGAGCACAAGGCTGAAGTCATCATGCTCAACGACAGCAAGGGGGTCAAGTTTTTTTGATTCACCGACGTTTGTTCTTCTTGTGACTGCTCCAGTGAAAAAAAACTTTTTATAGCTTTGGATACTATGCATCGGACACCAGTGTCTAGCAGTGATCACATGTTTTGAAATGAAGGGCTTTATAAAGCCTGTTACTGTGCATACACGTGCAAAGATGCTGTGTTTTTATAGTTTTTTCTCTCCTGATTGTCGGCGCGTCTGCAAAGTGAAACTGCTGTATGGAAGAAACTCCACAAATAAACTCTAAAATCTCTGCTGCATTCAAGCTCAGCAGTGGATGTTTGACACTTATTTTTCTCTTTATCAAAACTAGATCTGATCACCTCTGTTGTTGGGTGCTCAGCAGATCCAATACTGATGACCAGGGTATAATGCAGAGGAAAGACCTGCTCTGTATCAATCAATGCATTTTTATATAAGTGGGATGTAGTCCGTGTCATTTAACTGCAGTTTTGAAATGTGTTGTTATTTGGGTAGAGAATCCCTTCTATGAGGTGCATATTTATATAGAAGGTAGAGGGGGAAACTATTAAAAATGTTGGTAGTCTTTTTTTGAACCTCGGGTGTTCTGCGCGAAGAATGTGCATCTTCTGACCACACATTCATTGGAATAAAAGATTTTATTTGTCTGTTTTCCTGATGTGTCTTGAGCATAAACCCCACGTTACGGTATGCTTTTCATTGGAGTCTAAAGACCTGCTCAAGTTGGCAGAAAGAATTTCATAGAACAGATTTAAGACATAAGAACGCTCAATACATGCGAGATATGCGCACCTGTGACAAATCTCAAGGTGCAAGTTACTAGCCAGGAACGAGTCACTCGCGCTTTGGTATGAATGCTAGTTCTCCACATGAATACAGCATGCCAAGAGTGAATTATCACTGGTCACTGGCTAGTACTGGGGGCATATTTTGTGGGCTGAGAACATATTGGCCAAACAATACTTTTGAACGTTAGAAACATTTAAAAATGATCACTCAAATACATTGGGAGCGTCTTATACAATATGTTCTTTGTGTGTAAGACTGAGGACCTGTGATGTTGCTCGATGCCTAAGAATGAACACCTGAAATTGATTAGACTAAAGAGAAGAATAACCTACTACGTTAGATTTGTTTCTGGTTGCTATATGGATTTACAGTTTTCCCCTACCCTACCAGTGTAATAACTTTCTGCAATGGTAAAAGGTTCGAGGGAAGCGCCCCCAACTTCTGCTACTGTACCTTCGTGTTTGCAAACGGAATGTCTTTGCCTTGTCTTCTATGTGTCTATTTTTTTAACCACTGCAGGACACCTATCTCAAAATGATCAAGATTATGCACTATTTAGGGAGTGGGAGGTTTGATACAGGAACAGACACTTAAAATGGTAGGACAGTAAATACGTTAAACAGGGTAATGGGGGAGGGGGTTTGAGGGAAGCACAGACTTGCTTCCTTATGCAGCTGTATGTGGGTAAATTCATCACGCCTTTAAAGAGGTCCAGGGGGTGACCTTGAGCATCTAATGAGTAGGAAGAATCTTTGAGCATTATACATTTGTGAAGAGGTGGTCTCAACGAAAAGGAATGATTATTCCTAATGAGAAATGCCTGTATCTATTCCCACAAAAGAAGCTTTACGAAAGCTGCCTTTTTGAATTAAGGAAATGTGTTTTTGCGTGTGCATATCCACTTAATCATAGAGAGGGAGGAGAGTTTCCACATGAATCCTCATGCACTATAAATGGACGCAATGGGCCGGCCAATAAAATGTCTTCTGTATTCCATAATGAAAAAAACCTTCACATAAAAACATGCATCGCCAAAAGTTAACGGGTGCCACCTCGGACTCCCAAAAGCTAGTGCTAGCACAGTGGCACCCTCTTTTGAATTGTTCGGTCAGCTACCTTCTGTTTGACCAGACATATGTCTGCTTAAAACAATTAAAAGGATGCTTTTGAAGCTGATCCATTTCATGGAGATCAGAAACATAAGAATTGTTGTTTTAGTTCAATAATTCCACTGTTTTGATGGTACAAGTAGAAAATAAACCACTCGAGGGAACGCAATATCACAGATTGCGACAAGGGGGTTGGTTTGCCACTCAACAGAGGGCCATCTATTGAGCCTGCTAGAGATTAAAGCATGATCTACCCCCCGCCCCCCATCCCCAACAAGGTAGTTGCTGGTAAATTACTTGAACACATCGTCTTAATGTCAAATACTAATCCAGAGGCATGAATGCTGTCCGACTGTCCCTTTAAGATGCTTTCTCCTGTTGCTAACCAGATGTTAACAATGAAAATGGGACATTTTGTTAAAAGCATTTAAACTCACCCGAGAGGACGTGAAGGATGTCTTTCTTCAATTGGTGTTGCATAATCTGAGCTGTATAACTAGAATGTTTCTGGCATTATAAATAAATATTTTTTCCACTTATTAAACTTTTCTTGTGCTTTTATGAAAGAAAAGTGACTGCCCTTGTGTTAAGCATCGCAAATCCAGCATACCCTTTGTAAAACCTCCCTCTGAAGGGTTGGTTCACATGTAGTGTCTCGCTGTAGTTCTCTACTGCGGCCGAATGTCTAGGTCCGAGTTGGTGGGTTTCTAATATCGAGAGCAGGACTTAGTGCTTAGTTCAACACAGTTTGGTGTAGTTGTTCACTTTTGTAGTTGGCATATTGTCTGGAAAATGTATTGTTTATGTGCCCGCTTATAGTTAATCGCAGATTGCGGCGAAAGTGCCATGTAAAGGAAAACAACGTGAAAATGCAACAGACATGCCCAAGGGGTTGAAGGAGGTCCAACGTCCACTTAAAAAGAAAAGCAAACCATTGGAGCCGTGGTCTACCACGCCTTGAAGGATACATCGGCACCTAATGTTATGGTAAATGGAGGTTCGAATAATGGAAATGCATTGTGGAAGCGTAGGACCTGCAGGGCTCCAGATAAGATTTTGAACTGGGAGTAGCTTACTCCCTTTTTTGAAGTTGGGATTAAAATGATCTTTTTGGGAGTAAAAAAATTCCCATTTTCACATCGAGTATTTTTTTGGGCAAATTAAAATATATTTTAAGGCTAATACATATTTTTTCATAATTCATATTTCTTTGTACCTAGTCATTTATGAGACATATCCGGACCTGTGTGCATGAAACCAAGGGCAGGACCCTATGAGCTTGTTTTGTTGGGAGTATGTTTACTTTTTTTGGTGGGGATTATTTGCTGGGATAGTAACATTGGCCGGTATGCAGCTTATTTGTACGAAGTAAGCAGCTTTAGCAGTAAACGATGTGCTATGAATTGGAGCAAGTGTGAATAGAGGACTAAATTGCAGCACACATACACTCGTGATTAACAATGCATCTATTTACAAGGCACTGAGTAGTGGCAATAGAGTCCACCCCTTTTAAAGGGTGAACATGTTGACTTAGTAAAAACGTTTTAATGCTCTTTTCATAAATAGATGGCCATGAACCAAGTGAACGTTTCACTAGTGATAATTGGCAATAGAAGTTTCTAGAACCCATAAACCTTCTTTTTATACTCTTCTGCAAGTAATGCTTTTGAAAATGCATTGTTTACAACTTGTATGCCTTGTAATTGTCATTTGTATAGTGCCTTTCATCATTGGTATAGCCTCAGCGTATTGTAGCTTGAACGCCCTCAGAGGACCAAAGTCCAGGTATGGGAAATACGTTAGAGGAGTTAAGAATGCGTGTGTGTATTTTAGCCAATAAAAAGGTAGGTAGAGGGATGGCAAAGTCTCTACTAGCCACCCATTATATCCTCTCTAAACAATGTTTACTTGAAACTTAGAAATACTACTCATATGCCACAATGTGGACTTGGTCAACACATTATTATCTTGCGCATGGATGGTTAATGCATTTGGTAATGTAATGTAAAAAAAAAAAAACGAAAAAAAACCCCACAAATTCGAGTTTTGATACCTTCTAATAGACCTGAAAATATAATGTTAAAATAGGAACAGTCACAAAGTACAACTTCATCAGATGTTCAAGCAAAAATGTAAGATTAAAATAAGATTGTTAGCTGAAATATTTAATTTTGTTTGTGCGCTGATTTCTATAAAAAAAACAGCAGATAATTCCAAATCTGCTGGTGTATGAGCCAAGAAAGATTATCTTCACAACAGAAAGTGGGTTATCCTGGAAAATAACCTATATGGATGGGGGCAAATATACTTTGTAGAGAACCTGCAAGGCCCAAAAACTCTTGCTTCAAGTATTGGTACACTTGCTATCTCGCCACCAAGAGTTGCATTGGATCAATACAGTGAACAATGTTTGGGAGCAATGAAATCTGAGATGTTTTGAGTAATTGCTGAATCAAAACCTAATTGATTCTCCAGAATTACAGCTCTGATACGTTTATCATGAGACGCCACATAAACAGGGTCACGCTGAATGTGATAGGTTTCCGTTGCTGCTTGTACCACATGCACATTGATTAGTGTGTGGGGATTTGGTGGAGCAGGGTACAGTTCCTCAGTTAAGGGAAGGCCATTTGGGCTTGCTCCACCTTACCCACTATGACGTTACCTTTCAACTTGGGTGGGAGTTGGAAGTAAATATTGCTGAAAAATTACCTGTATGGGTTCTTTTAATGAATGATGCCCCTAAGAATGTGTACCTGAAAAATGCTGCCATTTAACCTAAGGGACGATGTTGATTTAAAAAACATAAGACAAGAAGGCTGACTAAAGTAGTTGCAGGGCACACCCACCCTCTGGTTGTATTATGATGATCTGCATATTGTGGCTTCTTGGCGCACGAGAATGGGGACACTGAACTGCACAATGGACAGAGTGAGATGGAAGGTACAGCCAGGTCTTCGCTGTTGCTTGAAAGTAAAAAGGATCTTCTCCATTAGCATATATTTATTTAGCCATTGCGTTAAGACTATCAATTAAGAACAAAAACTTCCAACTCTGGATTCCAGAGCATCTATACTTGAGAGTGGAGTTCTAAGGATCATCTCACTGCACCAGAGATAATATATTACGTATGTTAGTTTTGGCATCTAGCACATAACGCCATGTGGAGGATGTTGCAAACAACTCTCTTGGACTGGAACCAGGCTGATATGCAAATGGATATTTCTCCATTGGTAAACTAGGGTACGCTAAAACGTTGCTCTGAACCATCCTATAGATCTGGTTACATAGCAATGTTTGTTCTCATTAGTGGGACTCCCATTGTTCTAAATGCACTTGGCTAGGAACCGTGGGATTCAATAGACCTGTACAGTGGATGAAACTAAGGACCATTCAAAAAGAAGTTGGCTTTTGGTCTGTGGTTCCACTCCAAATCTTGGCCCAGATCTTGTTCCTTGCGTAGGTACTATTGAGTGAAGCCAGAAGACAAGTTAGTAAGGATTTTTGTATTGTTGGAGAATGGCCCACTTTTACTAGTAGCCCTCGTTGCTGAGTCTACATTGTCACCCTTGCTTTCTTGTAACAGTCCTTACTTGCAGTAGGTGAAAATCTCCCTGAGACTGATTTTATTGTCTCACACAGTCATGATTAAGAGTGCCTTACCCCTTCAATGTTATGTTATTGTGATTTATACCGTGCACCGCTGCCGTTTTCATGGTCTCCAGGTGCTCTGGCTAATTTGAAAAGGGGGAGAGCTAGGGAGGACTTGGTGGGATCGAAAGGGGAAGCGCAAGAGTCCTTTGATTTGATGTGCTGTTGATGGCTTCAGTGCAGGAAACAAAATGGTCACTGTGTGTAGGTTTGTTTTTATTTGGTGCAGGCTAGGTGGTGTTTGGTGCATGAATGTGTTTGGGATGGTGTGTGTGTGATTGCTTTAGTTTTATGTTGTGTGTGGGTTTAGTTGGGAGTTGCAGAGTATGTGTGTTGTGGTGGTTTTAGGTTTCAGCTGCATTAGAGGGGAGTGTGTGTTGTTTGAGGGTGAGTATGAAAAACAATGGAACGTTTTTAGTAGCATTAGTGATGGGAGTCGCCTGGGTCTTTCTCTGCAATGGTTATGTAGGTCTGGCAGGGTTCATAGTTTCTATGGTGGGTCACGTAAAAAAAGCCAAAAAACACACCTTATTTTTCTCTGATATCTAGGTTTCTGTTTCTTGGGTTTTGTTTTTCTTTGTGGTTCTCTTGTGTTGTGTTGCTATTTTTCTTCAGTGTTTCCTGTTTAGCTCACTGATGTATAATCCTCACTTTTCTCTAGACTTCCTGTTATATCAAGTCACGTATCTGACAAGGGAGTTGGGCAAACTAGGCATGTAACTTAGCATAAAGAAGATTACCAGTAAATAATCGAGCCATTTCCTCTTCAGCTTCCACGCCACCGTCTTTACACGAGGATATAGCATGTGAGAAACTAAGCTGCATCATAGTGATGATCTACCATAACAATGTCAGTGTTATATAGAAGCCAACAACTGCATCAAAATCAGTGGCTGGTGAGCTGCCCACCATCAATTTGTAATGAATGAAAGTGTTCTGGTTTACCCACATAATTCTCATAACATCTCCCCAGGAAGCAGTGCTTCAGCGAGTAGAGCTACACTGCAGAGAAGAGGAATAGGCATGTCAATAAGTGTCATAAATGGCAAACCTAAGCCACTAGTTAAGAGCAATGCAGAACCAGAAATCACAAACTAAGAGTCAACATGACTAAATATCCAGGTACTCTGCATGGTCTGGGGGATAAGCACCTTCTTTTGGTGCTGCAAATACATAACTGGAACATTTTGACAGTCCCACTTCTTTTCTTTTTCGGTAGAAGCCAGACACCAACTGATGATAGAAATGGAAAGAAGGAGATGATCATGAGGCAACCTCATCCTGGAAAAACTATGTAAGGTTTATAACCGAAGTAAGCATCAGTTCACCCTGTTCTATATCCTAACGTGATCGCCATAAGGTCCAACACTTTAGTAGAGAGACAGTTCAAAGGCACCACTACAAGAGGCTCTAATGTGGGAGGATGTAGGGCCCAAAAAACTAGTGACCAGTCCGTAGGTAGCACCAAAGAAAGGACCATTTAGTGCCATTCTCAAAGCTATGGAACAACCTTCAGATGAGGTTTCCATCTGCATCACCCAACCCCAAATATCGCAGCACACCAGCCCACTGACTCTTCATTGTAGAGATGGACACATTCAACAGCAAAAAAGCCCATTCCTTAAACAATCAAGTGTACAGAAAGGATCCATCTCCAAAGAGGGAGAACCATTATCCATACATCAATAGGAAAATAGCTGTTGATAAAAGGAGGTTTCCTGGTCTGACTAGAGAGTGCCATCCCTTTTTAACAAGCTTCTTTTTTGTAGGCCTAGACTCTAATATCTAAGCCGACAAATTTGGTGGGGTCACTAGATGCAGCTGGAGATCAAAATGGAATATATGAAACACAGACGCTAAAAAGGGAGCTACGGACTTTGAAACTGGAGGGCTACAGTCAAGAGCCTCACCTTCTCTCTAATCATCTTCTGAACGAACATGGGAATCCGAGTGATTTGGGAGACACAAAAAGCAACCCCGGATGCCAACGGAATTGAGAGCATGTCCACACTTCAAAACCTGACAGAAAACTGTGTAAACTAACACAACATTAGGTCATTATCAGGAGATGGGAATACTTCGCAAATGGTTATACTGCTGTACGTGTATAACAGTCCATGTTTCCAAGTGTCTGCTTTATCTTTTATTGTTTATGACGTTCAATATAATTTTTCTGAACCTTTTGATTTAGTACAATCAGGCTTCATTGAAGATGATTGCATTCCTTTTACTTTTCGTTTGCTAACATATGATCTGTATGGGCCAAAACGTGTCTAATGTCAACTGGTGTTTTTTTCAAGGCGTGTCTTTTTTATCGTGATATGTAATTCAGTCTGAAAATAGTAACTAATATGTATGTTTTGTACAATTATTCAGCTTATGT
The DNA here is from genome assembly GCF_040938575.1 of Ambystoma mexicanum. Classification (NCBI taxonomy): domain Eukaryota; kingdom Metazoa; phylum Chordata; class Amphibia; order Caudata; family Ambystomatidae; genus Ambystoma; species Ambystoma mexicanum. Next base: position 503,171,149 of record NC_090938.1, read on the forward strand.
TGCATCCCATTCTCCAAACCCGAGAAAAGGGCCCATTTCGCATATGATTATGTAGTGAACTTAATGTGAACATATTTCCTACATTCCCTATTATCACTTAACTGTAGGAGTACAACATGTGAGCTTATTAGTGCATATATCTCATATGATGTACACCCTAAACCCAGGGCCTCTAGCCTGTAGCTATCCAGATGCTTTGTACTGCGACTCCCACAACATTGACTTTACGGACTAGGGCTGATGGGAGTTGCAGGCCAAAACCTCTTGAGAGCTGCAGATTCTTTTCCTATTCAGTCAAGTATTTATATTCTTAATGTTTAGTATATAATTTTGCTATGGCTACAAACGTATTACATAAAAACATAAACAAAAGATAAAATTGTTTTCATTTAGTATAAATTTATGGTATATACGGATTAGTAGATTTGTTGACACAGATTTCTCTAAAAGATATAATAATTAACTCTTATTTAGGCTTAAACTCATCCTGCTCATGTTTGAGTAGAGCAATCGTAGTTGAAACTGTAACGTGTACCTGAGAGGAAACCATTTTTATGTACAGGGAGCTCCCTTGAAGTACTGTGTGTGCACTTCAATTGCACCAAATTTTGTGTCGTATTTACATGCTTGGACCACGAGAATTGTCCGTTTGCATATGGCTATGTTTTTCAATCTGAACAGCTAAAGACATTGGGACGTTTTGGCGCTTGTGCAGTGCATTTGTTTTACATGGCATTTATTGTATGCCGTTTTCAGATGGCATCTATGTTTGATTACAAACCTCCCATGAATTTGTTTAAATCTCTATTTTAAACTTACATAAAATGCAATTTCCAAAGTGTGAATATTTGAGTGTGCTTATGCCATTCTATTTTTGTATGCATATTACATTATTCAAAATTACGTCACACAAAGCGGTTATGACTTTTCTATTCACTGTGTTGATTATAACGGTACATGTTTGTCTGTATATTGTATGTTTTTTCTAAATAAAATATTTTCATTACTTCATTTTGCAATCTATATTAATTATGCATTTGATGTAGGTTAGTAGTAATGTTTTACTTACACCATTGTTTGTTGATAATTGGAATTAATCTAAAGGACTCTATGGTGTGGAGACGTTCCAGGATGCTGGCATTCATATTACACCAATGTGTAAGTTTAATCGAAGGGTGTTATAAATCAACTATACAATAATGTCTTTGTACCACATATTTACAACACAAACTGCAACATTTCATTGGTCATCGTAAGTCCTTTTTCAATTGGATGTCCCAAAAATATCAATTTCTCTTTCTGTCTGTTGTAAAATAACATATCCACGTCCACCCCTATTAAGTGGGGGATATGCTCAGAGTCCAACTATGTTCTAGCTGCAATTTCGGCTGCCAAACTGTTTCCATCCCAATGTGTTGCTGTGGAGTGTCTGACCTCTTGCTTTCTATGATCTTATGTGTTCCCTTGTCCGTTCTTCTACTGGTCTGCTAATGCCTCCAGTACACAAAACAGGGCAGGCACAGCTTATGACCGATGCACACAAATTACTATTTGAATTGATAAATGCATTTATCGTGCATTTGTGATCCTCCATTACAGTGCTGGATAAGCGCATCCACATTTTTTAATTGAACTTCCTACTAATGGGCTTGCATATAGAAGGACCGACTGGGCTGGAGTGCATAGTGCACCAAGAAGAGGAATGAGTTCCTCCTAAGATTCGAGTGTGTGCAAGTTCTCCCTTCTGATAGATGAGCTGCAGTCAGGACAGGAGATTCACTTGGTCCATTTGCAAGAATCCTAAGCTAGTTCTGCCAGAGGTACACATCTGACGCACTCTGATAACTGTCTGTCCTGACCAATGTCACTTGGTGGTTCAAGAATGGGGCACAGTGTAGGTGACCCTTATACATAGCTGCCAGCCACGATACTGTCTTGACCAATGCCACTTGGTTGTTCAGGAATGGGGCACAATGTAGGAGAACCATATGCATTATGCATAGCTGCTAGCCATGCTACTTGGAAAATGTATTGCTTCCCCTTGTGACCATCTCACTTGAATAGGCACAATTTACAGTGTTGGTCCATGCAGTCAAACATCCATCGTTAATGACCACCTTGAGGGATGGTGGATACAGGGAAATACCTCACAACAAATGCTCTAGTATCTAGTAGTACCCACCCATTGTGATACCTGGTGGGTAGTTGGAGACCCATCACAGACCACTTGTCTAAAACCAGTTAAACTTCATTAAACATATACCAGTTACTTGCTGTAGTATTTACATGGGCAGGGACTAGCTCAGTTCTCTGGCCATCCTGACACACCCCATCTCAGGCCCCAACTGGCACTTTTAGAACATTCACCAGCAAAACGCCAACATTTTACTGAACTTCCGATCATTCCTGACACCAACATTCTACAGCATACATAGGCAGACCAGGACTACATAAATGCACCATAACATCCCCCTTCCTACACAAACTCTCACACATCAAATGAAGCAATACACACCACTGCCAGTCATGCCACAGAATCACAATGCCACATATTTAACCAATCACCAAAACACCTCCCATCCAACACTGCCACTCTTGGATCCAGGGCCTGCCACACCTTAGCACAAATATCCCACTAAAGGTAAATAATGGGGGGGGGGAATAAAACACCACATGCCAAAACAGATAACCAGGATAGCAAATGAAGGAAACCACAGATTAGCACAGCAACAGGACTAGGAGGCACCACACTTTATGGATGCAGAACCCAGGCAAATCAACCAGACCACCCACATCCAGAAAACTAACAATCTAGGAGGGTGGGGCCACACACATCTGAGTGTGACAACACAAAATGGCATGCATAATCCTCCACATTCAGAACTAAAACCAACCAACCTCTCCACCATGCCCCATAACCATATCCAGATGACAGTACATAAGAAACAACTCAACCTACACCCACTTCTCCACACAAAACACTCCTGGCATGCTACTATTACCAGACACACAAACCGGAATCAGTGCATAACTGATCAGGCAGGTACACTTGGCAGTACCAACACTGGTGAAGGTAAGGTGAATTGTAAACTAACTTCTATCAGTAACCTCTCCAAAGTATTTACAGTCCGGAATAAATATACACGGTTCCTTGCATGGTCTATTGATGCATCCATATTGCTTGTTCTGTATCCGTTGCTCAAATTCACTTTTTCTTAAATTGGTATTCATTGTCATGTGGCTCACTCACTAGATGTTTAACTTTCAGCAATTCGTCTATGGTAAAGCCTATAAATTGGTTGAGGATGGGCACTTACATAACAAGTTATTGTTATCTGCATCCAGTCTACATAAATCAATGACAAACTTGTACATAAGTATGTTACGCTTTCCATGCAAATAACGAACATTAGGTTTTCCTATTGTTGCAATAATTTGGTTGCTTTCTTCCGTCTTACTCATTTTGGAAAATTCCTCTAGTAGGTCAGAAAAGTCCCCATCATTTTAAAACCTGTATACCAATGTGGGTGGTTTCAAATATTTCCCCATTCAAATGTATGCATGTGTGTAAGCATAGGCATGCTTAGAACCCATAGAATTACCTGACATTTGTAAATGGAATAATTGGTGGTAATTAAAATAAATATTTTGTAAGATGATCAATAAAATGTGATTTTAGGAAATGTAGCTGCAATGAGACCTACTGTAATTATGAAAAATATGTTCACTTCAGAAGACTAGGATGCAATTTAGTTGAGGAAGAGAATCCATCTTGGGAAATGTGTGTTAGGGTTAAATAGGGTCAAAAAGCTTTGCAAATAATATGCAAGCGCAATTATTTGTAGGGGCACTTTCACTGCCAACATTACACTGAGATACACCGATAAGAACATCTTAAATAAAAGTTTAATTGTATTTGATCCTATTAGCTGCACAGTTATCCTGCATAAACATAGTTGTGACCATGTGTACCTGGAATGTCCTGGATTCGCAGACCCTGGTACTGTCTTAATTGGAGGAGAACAAACCCCTTCCCGATGAGCTTGTAGTAATATTTCACTTGCTCCAGTGAAAGTAATGGATTGATAAAGATTTAAAGAGAGGTTGTTTAAAGAGGGTGGAGGATCAAGTATTAGAATCGTACAGGGAGCTGCACATCTCCTGTGCTCTGAATGTCTGTGTTTCCTGCACTGCTGTTATTAAAGCTTTGACAAACTAACCTTACCCAGAAACAAGTCCAGTGATTGTTTTCTGTGAAGGTGTCATCAATAATATTTTGCACTATAATCTGTTCATTTTGGAGAAAAGCCACTCCACTGCTTCTATACCCTGACCATCGGAAGTAGTGATGAGTATCAGCTCATAAGATCAATATTTAGGAAAATGTCTCCTGGCTCCAATATTATGTCCAATAACAGCTTTGAGAGATATGTTGTATCTTTTAATTGTGATGATTGCTTTCGTATTAATGGTTGGAGAAAAGTAGCTGGGTGAGTAGCCAATGGTTGAAAAATATTATTCATAGCTGCTTTAAACAAACTCCCCAAGCGTGGTATTTATGGTTCTTGGGCAAATGATGGCTCAAGGGTATAACTGGATTTTGTGCTGCAAAATATGCCTTTCTCTTAAAGTCTTAGTATAAATCCATCCTTGGATTGCTGCATGTTCTAGAAGCACTTGAATAGTCCTCTTATTTTCTGCTTTGGGGTTGCTAGCAAGCTTCAAATAAGTATCTGTGTCATTAATGATTACATTCTATTTTATAATCTTCTTTGTTGAGATATAAAGGTTTTAACTGTGTAGGGCAATTTAATGGTAACATAAGTATCTACAATGATTTGATGTTTGAATTTCTTGTTGAATATAATTGGTATATTTTGGATCTTTGTGATTTGGTTTAGTAATTTCTGCCAGAATGGCCTGATGGAATAATTAGTCTGTGTATTAATTAGGGGTAAACATAGACTTTTGTTTAATTTCGACAAAGATATGTCCTAATACCTCCACCTTATCTTCATAAAAATGAGGGGGTTCCAATAAACCTTGAATAACCCAGGACACAATAATAACAATACAGAATTATGTTATGAGTGGAATTCATTATAATAAAATATTATTTCAACTCATTGTCACCATATAATTCAGTGTTGGGTAGTGCATCATCACTTTCGGTGCTGGACTGCCCTTGTGGGCGGGACAAGGACTGAAATGCAAATGGATATTCCGCCTTTGTGAAAAGTACAGTGAGCAAAAAGCGATGGCTGCGGACTCTCAAAGTGGGAAAAAACCACAGCACATATTATCATGCCATGCTCTTTCTGGAGAGGGGCGCCTGCTACCTTTTTTTGTATAATTTATCAAAATACTTAATTATTTTTACATTTCTATACAGTCTTAACCTTTCCAATCGATATATGTATAAAACTATTTTACAAAATGTATCAACAGTGTCCTCGATCAATCTTTTGATGACAATACTTCTAAATTGGTAAAATCGTAACCGGTTTAGATGGAAAATCTCAGATTTGATGTTTCTTCTTTATCGGAGTAATAAAAGCTTGAATTATGGTCTATCTTGCAATTTTAAAAACACCCCAAATGTAGAGAAATGTAGTCAATTTCTTTAATCTGGATATTCCTTCATAGTCCACGTTTAGTCTTTCGTTCTCCACTGGCTGGTGACATGCTCAGTAGTTCACCCATGTTAACAGTATTTCATTATTGGAGTGCCTGTGGTGTCTTTGTGTGTGTCCATGTCAAGACACAACATTGATTAGCTGCAATCTCGTGTGATGACAATGTCCACTACTTTAGGTGTTTCCAGTTCCTAACAGGAAGCTTGAACTTTAAATTTACTTAGAAACATGAAATCTGCTTTTTATTTTCAAAGAAAGCAGAATAATATGTTGGTACAAAGCCAAGCTGTTAATGTCATTGTTAGTAAGCCTTCTTTTGTAGTGGTTTGACTAACTCTCCTACTTTGTGGCCTTGTTTTGTATCTTTATTTATTGTATTTATTGCACATTTGCATGATGCCTATACAGCAGAAAGTGTTTCCAGGTGCCATATGACTAAGGGGGGATGGGGACCAGAAGAGGATAAACAACAATAAACGGTCCTACTAGGCCTTGTGACATTCGGATCGTGCAAGTGCAGCACAGATGAAGTGCAAAGAGGGTTGGGGGGGGGTAGGAGGTAGGACAGGGGGGAAGGGAAGGGAAGGGAAGGGGAGGGGAGGGGAGGGGATGAAGTAGTACTTGCCCATCCCCTGGTCCAGTCAGGGAAGTGGGCCCGAAGGCAAGTGCTGGTAGGGGGTCGGGTGCTGAAGCTGACTGGTCGAAGGAGGGCCTGGTCCTTGTATGATGCATTGGCAACCAGGCAGCCAGAAAGAACAACAGCAGGGGGGCATTAGCAAGGAAGGGATAGTGGGAAGGTGGAAGAGAAAAGGAAGGTCTTGAGAAGCTTCCAGAACTTATGGAGATCCAGCTCAAGTCCGAGAGGGGCAGGGAGGCCATTTCAGAGGGTGGCCCCTGCCGAAGAAAGAGATCTACTCTCCCACTCTCTGCTTGGAGAAGTGTCTGATCTGCAGAGAGTTAGAGCTAGAGGACCGAAGGAGTCCAGTAGGGGGCTATTTAAGGAGAGAAAGTTGGATGTAGCATGGCACCAGGCCCTGGAAAGCCTTGTTGATAGTGCATAGCTTCTTGAATTTGATCCTTGCAGACACCGGGAGCCAGTGGAGAGATTTTAGGGCTGGAAAGATGCAGTCCTTGGGCTTGAGGCCAAGGATAATTCTTGCAGTCCTATTCTGGATTAGTTGAAGAGGGCGAAGGGAGGAAAGATGCAGATTGAGGTAGAGGCTGTTGCAGTAGTCCAGCCTGGAGAGAGAAACCGCTCTAGAAACATTGAGCTTCTGGGGGAAGGTGAAGAAAGGGAGAATGTCTCTGAGGAGGTGAAGTTGAAAGTGAGCCTTCTTAGCAAGGTCAGCGATGTGAGAAGGAGAGGTAGGAGTCTAAGGTGGCACCCATGTTTTTTGCCTCACGAGAGGGTAAGGAGTGGGGGCCCAATGAGGGTGACTATAGATTAGGGGGGGATGGGGGTTCCGATGAGAAGGATCTCTCTTATTGGGCAGAGATTGTTAGGAGCATACCATGCCTGAATAGCCGTCAGGCAATCTTGAATGAGAGAGGAAGGAGAGGAGGGAAGCTTAAAGGAGAGCTAAGTGTCATCCGCATAACTCAAAGTGAGGAGAGAAGGTGGAGATCAGGTGGGCAAGAGTGGCAAGGTAAATATTGAAAAACCAAGGCAAGAGTATAGAGCCTTGGGGGACGCCATAAGTGGAGAGTCAGACAGAGGAGAGAAAAGGGCCCATTTGAACCTGGAAGGGATGATTCGAAAGGAAAGTGGTCAGCCAAGCCAGTGCCTGGTCCGTGATGCCCAGAGTATCATGGAGTCTATTTAAGAGGGTGGCATGATTGACCGTGTCGAAGGCAGAGGAGAGATCAAGGAGGATGACGACAGAAGGGGAGTTGGATTCAAGGTTTGAGAGCAAGTCTTCACGTGTGTTCAGGAGAGCCGTTTCCGTGCCTCTGGCTGCTCTGAAGCCAGACTGGTGGTCGTGGAGACAGCCAACAGATTCAGTGTGGTGGATTAGTTGGGAGATAACCAACTTCTCCAAACATTTGCCTAACAAGGGGCTAGTGGAGATAGAGCAGTACTTTGATGGGCAGGAAGGGTCTGCAGATGGCTTTTCTAGGAGGCTGTGCACAAGGAAGTACTTAAGAGGTAACGGGAAGGAGCAAGTGGCAAGAGTGATTACAGAACTCAGCCAAAGAGGGAGCGAGGGTGGCAATATTGTCCTTGATAATTTTAGAGGAGCAAGGAAGCACCTGTTTGGAGGAGACTTCCATAGAGCCAACAGACTTGGTGATCTCATCCGGTGCTATTGGTTAGAAGGAGGAGAGCAGGAGGGATGGAGAGAGAGGATTCCAACTTCCTTCTGGGCCTCTTCCTTTTGATACCTTGCCAAAAAAGGTAGTTGTATCACATGTCAGTGATCATGTGTTTTGGAATGTGACTACAAATGCATACTTACTCTTTTTGTGACTGCAAATTCCTTTGTCCACCTATTTGTGAGCTTAAGCTTTCCGAGTAGGAGCTTAAGAGTTCTAATGAGCTACTTCTACTTTATGAATGTATATCCTGTGTCCTGTATATGTTCATGCATATTTGCACTTCATTGTTTATATAATCATGCATCCCTTCAAAATGTTTTAAACATTTTCTGTTCGAATTCATTACAATATGGTTCTAAACTGCAATTAAACGTAATGTCAGCTTTCCTATCAGTCATATCGCCATATGACATTTTGTTTAGCGGTCAAAACGTGTGTCCCTCCCCTTGTGGAGTCTGGAAGAGTGGGGTAAGGTAGCAAAGTCAGTGTGAATATTAGCAAGTGTGGCAGTGTCTGTGTGAATCAAACTATATATATATATATATATATATATATATATATCCAAAATACAGAAAAATGGGGTATTTCTGACCAACACATTAAATAAGCCAATTGCAAAAATGTAATTAAATACAGTGCCAGTAGTAAGCAGAAATACAGTACAATAAGCAAGTTAGAGGACAGTAGCAGCTGTATATACACTTTACAATAGGCCGGTTATGACCAAGATATTAAGTTGCTAGTAGCGACTAAAATTAAAGTACAATAGGCTGGTAATGTTGGGGTGTAGGTACAGCATCCATACAGAGGCAAGAGGCGCAGACTGAGACAACTCTATGAGCACAAAGGTTTGCTTATGTAGTGTCAGTATTTTCGTCGTTTGCCTTGGTAGTTTTGCACACAGCAAAGATGAAAAGAAGAGCAGCAACAATGTTGAAAAGAAGAGGCTGAGGCCAAGTCGTGTTGAGAGCATGCATCCAGTGGCAGGGAGTTATGCTGTGTTCCATTATTATGAGAAAACAATGACTATACTATGTCATTTTGCATTTAGGGAACTCTTAGAAGCAGATCCTTGAGAGGCCGAAGTGTCTGTTAGAGCACACATGGTACAGGGAAGCTGGCTTTCAGTGTTGGAGCCGTGGTCCACGTTAGTAAGAGTTTAGCCATTTCTGGATTTGGCCTGTTACGAATAGATTCTGTTGGAAGAGAGAGCTTAAGCTCACGTATCGAAGCCCGCAGTTTGGTCAGCTAATTAGAAGGTATGTTTAGACAGTCAATGCTGTGAGTGGCATAGCAAGTCGCTGTGTACATAGGGGGTGATTTAACGAGGCTGCCCTGGCTGCAGAAGATGGGAATAGCATGTGGACTAGACTTATACTGTAGCTACAAAGGCAAATTTTAGGGGAACAGAGCATGGGTGTCAGACTTGGCGCCAGCTAAGACGCATAAATATGAGAGTGGCGCATGGCTGTGTTGTTATAAAGCCACCTGGATCCCCAGTAAGATAAGAATGGAAGATGTACTGTGGAGGAAGCATCTTTCAAGATGGGATTATTATGAGATGTGCCGGCACACAGAAAATGTAAGGTTGAATGGGCTGTCTGGGTCTGCCAAGTTGTTTGATCACAAGAAGAGACCATTGTATACTCAAAGGGGTGTCCCAGTGGTATGCACATCTCAAGCTGATACAAGTGTCTCAACTAATGATGACAACCCATCAGTGTAACAGACGATCTAGTTAGCAGAGATCGATTTAATTGTAGCGTTTTATGATGACTGCAGCATTAAATCATATTAGGGGTGTGTTTCAGGTGAATATGTATCTAATAGGGAACGTGGGAATGTTTTAGCTGAGATATTAATTAAGCGGGTTTACCACTATAAACACGTGTGACTTGTACGAATAAGCCGAGCGACTGATAGTTTTCAGTTCCAAGGAGCTGTCTATGGTTTGTATGCAAGAAATCTTGTTATCCTCACAAAGCCGTACATTCGTTATTTGCCGTGTTGATTTTCCTGTTGATTGATTTGGGACCTGTCCTACAGTAATTACTGAAAAACTGAATTAGAGGTGTGAAAAATATGGACAATTTGTTCCTTCACCTTATAGGGGCGCCACCCCCTATAGGGAGGCGAGCATGCTCTGCAAAGCCCTCCCTAGGGATCTGGGCAAGTGAGACCTCCCTGGGAGTGACTCCCCTCTCAGGGACAGGGACTCCCAGTCAAATGAGGACCTCCCTGAAAGGACTTCATTGTCTGCATATATGGGACTGTACAAGTACCATCAATCCTTATTCCTCCCAATTGGCTTCAGGTAATGTTGACTGTTATCTGAGGGCAGTCATAAATGAAGCGAAGGACACACATTTTCTGATTGTGATGACATGTGTGCACAGAATAAGAACTGTGAATGGAGAGAGACTGGGGAAGCCGTGTGTGACTTTTAAGCAGGGAGTACAATCTACAGTGCGAAGAGGCGAGCCTATGGAAACACGTCCTGGTGGGGCGAAGCTATGCAAAGCTGCAGAGCCAGTAGTGGTGACAGTGTAGCGGAAGCGAGACCCACTAGCTGGAGGCTATGAAGCAGGAATGGAGACTACACCGGAAGCAACCCATGCTTTCTGGTGGTGTGACCGCTAAAACCCATTAGTGGGCCGGGCGTCAAGCAACATATGGTGAAACCAGAAAAAAGCAGGGAGGTCGAGACTCTGAGCTCCACACAGCGAGTGCTCGGTTCGGGGTGGGACGAGCACAAACAGGGAGGCGAGTGCTCCCACCATGAGGATGCCAGCAAAGGCAACACACTGTGGGGTCAAAGACTGCCAAAACCATTCCCAAGAGGAGACATTTAGAAAAAGAACCGAGAACAAGACTTGGGTAACCTGGAATTAGATTGTTGCTAATATCGCTTATCAAGGCTGGAGAAGTTACAGTGGGCGTGAAAGCATGGATCATGCATGCAGCCACATGTAACAAGAGTGAAGAAACACCAGCTCTTTCTATGAAGGTTGGTGAAGCCGTGTTCATTATCAGAAAGGGAGAGATTTCTATAGACACACGTCTTGTGGACCAGCGGAAGCCAACATGTGTGTCAAAGTATTTGAATTGAAAAGTAACAAACCCACCACAGTGCCAATGGACTTTGGGTCATCCCAGTGCCACAGGAGGTGAAATAAGGAGAATACCTGCAAAAGCAATCCTGGAGGCATTTGCACTACAGTGGTAAGCCATGAATGAGATAAAGCAAGAGGAATTGTCTTGTTCCCTCAGAGAGGGGGAAAAGCAAGAACTGCATGAAAATACCCATATTTTAACTGACAAACGATACTCAAGAACTGAATATTTTAATGATATGTTAATGTTAAAGGATATTTGTACTGCGCACGATCACCACCGGAGTGGTCCCCTGGTGCTCTGGTGGCTCTGAAAAGGGAAGGGGGGGGTGAGTTAGTGGGAACGAGCGGGAAAAGTGCAAGAGAGCAGTGATGTGCCATTGGCAGCCTCAACACGGTTAATACCGTTTGCTGGGCTTGGGGTGCTTTCTGGTTGTTAGCTGTTGTATGCTGTTGTGTGAGTCTGTGTGGTTTGTTTGTTGTTGCAGTGTAGAAAAGTTTGTGCGATTTGTTGTGCTATAGGGTTGTGGTTGTGTTTGGTTAGAGTTTGAGAGGTGTATGCAGAGGGGTGAAGTTGTTAGTGGGTTGGTTATTGGCATTGCTGTCTAGAAGTGATGTGCTATCATGTAGTGGTATCCTAGCTGAACTTTAAGACGGAGTACTCTCAAGAGCTCGGCCCTATTTGCCCGTTCACCTAGGATAATCTAGATGAACAGGCAAACCCTTTCCCAACTACACTTTGCCTGGGTGCCTCATTGGTTAGACACCTTTCGGAGAGAAATGTGGGAAGGGGGCTAGGTAACATGGATGACCAGGACCCCATGGAGCGCACTGTTCAGCTGCTGCCTTTTGAGGCATGCTGGAGGTTTAGTAGTGAGTGTGGTGTGCTCACATGTCGCTAGCAATTGTCCTTGCTTGGGTTCTAGTAACATACAAGGCTGGGACCCAATGTTGGTCTAGGAGGTTTGAAGAATCCTACGGATCCCTCACTAAAACCCTACCTAAAGTCTCCTCCCAGGGGCCAGGGAAAGGCAAACGCTTTCTGATCCTGACCTTGAGTGTGGTGTGCTGCCGGAGGATCACCTGGGAGGAGACAAGGCCCAGGATGGCGAGGAGATTCCATGGGATGAGACAGTGTTATCCTTTAAAAGGGAGAACCTAGTGGGCGTGGCTTGGCACTGAGGCTGGTGGCATGGCTCCGTAGAAGCTCTCGCCTCAACCCAGCCACCAACGGCATTTTCACCGGATTGACTTTGTTTATAAGCACACCGACCTACATATGGAGTGAGAAAGGGACGGCGTGCCGAACTCCAAAAATGCAACGCACGGACTCCCTCCCTTAACAGATTGATTTCGTGGGTGACCTCGGAGGAAAGAAAATGGCGACTGCATCGTCCTGGAGCTTCTTGGGGATCGCATTGGGAGGTACCGAAGTGATGAAAGGGCTTGCAGTCTCCACAAGTAGCGGGTGACTGCATTGGATGATGAAAGAGCCCCTATGACCTCTGGAGCGCATCATCGCAGCCCGGGTGCTTGGAAAACTTCCAGCAGAACTTCCCATCGAGCTAAATGCCTCTCGGCGGTAACAGCAGCAAACTCAACCTGCACTGATAACCCTGTGCGGATCAGGACAACAACGCCCTTTGAGATAGGTGCTGGCAGAATGCAATTACTGAACAGAGAAGCAACAGGGGAACATGGCTTGGAACCGTCTATCGGGACCAACAAGCTTTAACAGGGGTGACATAAGCCCCGTCAGCTCGAGGCACAGGGTAACACGTACCAGTGATTTCTCCCCCAGCAGATCATCCAGCTACAGTGTACTGCCCGCACAAAGCCTATGTGCTCCCCTGTTGGTATCGGAGTGAGGCAGGGATATGCGGCAGATCCACAGAGCTGGAGCTCAAGCCCCACACAGTAGGCAGCACAAACTTGAGCGCTGCTCTGTGGTTGGGTTTCCATCCCCTCTCGGTCCACGCGGTGAGAGAGGGCTAGAATTTGCAGGGGGAGCACTGAGGCTGGTTGAACCCCTCCTCTGTAGGTGTTGGGTAAAAGTTACGGAGTGGATGGGGATGAGATCCCCCCTTCCCCCCTCACCCCTGACAACCAAATCAAGCTCTTCAGCTGGGCGAGAACCTATGCAGTTTCCAACCCCATACTGCAGTGATGCAACAGTCACGCTACCCTGGCCGACGCAGTGGGGAGAACCGCCTTTTCCCCGAAGGACCTACAGCCCCCACTTCCAGGGCTGCCTTGTTCGCACAATGCCAAACTCAACAAGAGATTTGGACATACAGCTCCCACTAGCCGTTATCACCTGCTAACAGCTGGGCAAGAACCCCTGCCATCGCTAACCCTACATTGCAATACTGCCATAACTGTCCCAATCGGGTCGAATCAGTGGGAAGGACTGGTTTACCCGGGAGAAACAACAGTGTCTGAACCCAGAGCTGCCCGACCTGAACTGTATTGAGCTCAACAAGAATCACGGGAACAGAGCTTCTGCTTGTTGCTCCCTTTCACTCGGCCATGCGGCTCCCGAGGAGTCTGAGGGTACAAACCCCAGACGCCAGCAACACAACCAAACTGGGCATGGCGCAGGCTCAGAAGCGCCATACTTAGTCAGCCTGCTGAAACCTTTAAGTCAGCTACCGAAGGAGTAGCGAGGTGGGGACTATCTTGCACTCGGGTTCATATCCTGAGGCCCTGTGTCAGAGGGCAACTACAAAGGCCAAAATTGGAGAATCAGCCCCCCATAGCTCCTAGCTCCATTCATCAGCTACGTAAGCCATAGGCCGGACGACTCCAGGGTGCTTTGAAGAAGCAAAGAGCGCCGGCCACTACTCACAGCCTGGAATTGGGTCCTTCTAAAGCGTAATATCCAAACGTGGTCTAGCAAGTAAGCTCTAGATCCCAGAGTAAACGGGGTGAAAGATGGCAAAAGGGGGGAAAAACACTAAGCAAATGGACATCTCCACACTAATGAACCAATCCAACCCTGAGAGGGCATAAAAGGGGGATCAAATACACAGTGCGCGGAAACAACATGCATATCAAGCAGTTCCCCACTCTCACAATCTGTGACGAAATCTGACCTGTAGGACATGCTAGCAGCCATTACGAGGGAATTCCAATAGGGAACCAAGGAAGTCACGAGCAAAATATTTACTCTGGAGAAGCGGGAAGCGGCAATCAAAATCAGAACAGCTGATCTCAAGAATAACCTTTGTGAACAATCATTCGGAATTGTAGAAAGTCAGGACAGGATTGCCGCCCTGAAGGCTAGATGCGAAGCACTGGAGACTAAACAAAAAGACGCCAAAAACCGATCAAGACGAAATAACATTCCCCTATAGGGTGTCCCTGCCTCGGTTGCTGATGCAGACCTGGAGAGCTACACGAAGGACCTATTCAGATTTGTAATCATGCTACCAGATGACGCCACGTTCGAAATAGATAGGTTGTCAGGCCCTGGTGCGGTGAATGGTTTCTCCACTACCTGGATGTACTAGCGAGAATTCATTTTTTCAAGGTGAAGGAGGAAATAATGCGAGAAGCCAGGAACTCTAAACACATTCAGTTTAGAGGGGCAACCATTCTAATATATCAGGACTTGGCGAACAACACTCTCCTAAAAAGAAAGGCGTTGAAACATCTTACGGAGTGGCTGAGGGAAAAGAAGGTTCCTTACTGCTGGGGCTTCCTGACTTTGCTAAATTTCGTCTGGGAAGGCAATCGGAAATAAATACACTCCTTAAAAGAAGCAGAGAAGTTCTTGGGGATGGGAGCAGACAGTGGGGAATCGGGGCGAGAATCAGCCTGCTAAAAACTGACGGGGAACCCAACTACAAGCACCTGGACGAGAGTGAACCGGAGACACATTCGGGGCCCTCCCCGGAAAAGCAACAAGAACCCAGACTGACCGAGGAAAATAGCCACAATTGTCTAGTCGAGATTCCCTTGGGATCCCCATGGGGCGGAAATCTCTTGGAAGCAGCTGAGAGTACTACAGGAATTAGACTTTTTGCCCTGCAACAGCAGCACCCGGAGTGACCAATCTTTTCATGGATGAAGCAGTGGGAAATCATCCCAGCCCCGGGACTGAGACTCAAAGGTAAAAATGACAGAACACATTGAACCTGCAACTTTGGAAAACGCCTTTTCCACGCTATGAAGTTAGGCCGTTTAGTTTGCACCAAGCCCTGTTGGCCTTCAGTTTGTCGGTGGTGGGATTGAGCCTAATACCCCGTTGATTGAGGGCTGCTCCCAACCTTGATTATTGTGGGAAGATAGGGGGAAGGGGGGGGTTTGGGGTGGGCTACGGGGGGATAGTTCATTCAGGAGCACTCAGGAGATTGTTGGGAACAAATCCAATACATGATAAAAGATCAGACACACACAGTCAAAGCAAATTTACCTCCATCACAGGGGAGGGTAATCACGTAGACGCACTTAGAAGCATGCACACCAATGGGGATCATGGGGTCTAACTGAGAGCGCAAAATATGAATGATGACATGGAATGTTCAGGGACTTAACTTTCCGGGCAAAAGGAGGTCAGTAGAGTGAAGATTATGCCAATGTTCAGGCGACATCATATGCCTGCAGGAGACCCATCTGCTCCAGGCTGATGAACATTGTATTACATTTAATAGGTTCAAGAAAGCTTACTTTGCCACATCGTGGGGCGGAGAAGGGTGGGGTGTCCATCCGGCTTAGTAAAAACATTCTTTTAACCCAAATTACAGTAAAAGGGGATACCTGGCAGATTTATCCTGGTTAAGGACCACTTCCTGGAACAACCGCTCACCATAGCATCCATCTATTCCCCAAACAATGCGCAGGAAAGATTCCTGCTTGATTTAATCCCGACGATTTTAGCATTTACGTAAGGACGCCTCCTAATTGGCGGGGACTTTAATGTAGTCCCAGACCCGCAAGTGATACAACTCTTTCCCCCCCCTACTAGAGCGGATTTCTCCCGGGCATTGGGGCTTGCTAAGTTTCTCAGGGAAGCAGCAGAGACAATTGCTATTTGGTTTGCTAGCTAATCTGGGTGTGACTGACTTCACCTTCTACTTGAATGCCCACAAAGGCTTCTCTAGAATCGACTTGAGCTTGATGCCGAGTGTCCTCTACCCCAATCTCGAAAAGGTACAAATTCATCTGAGACTCCTCAGACCATGCCCCGGGCACGGTGGATCTGCGAATACAGGGTACCCCGTGGCCCCCCCCCAACCCAAAATACTGGAAACTCCAGGACCCTACCCTGCAAGATGTGGTCATCAAAAGAGAATTGGGCAAGACCATTACCCACTATTTTAGGGAGAACACAACTAGGGAATACCCCATTGCCATGATTTGGGACGCCATGAAACTGGTAATACATGGGGCACTAATTAGTGCAGTAGCCGAGCAGAGGAGGGCCTCACAACTCCAGGGTTCCAAACTCGAGGTGGAAGTTGCGGATTGAAATAACATCTTAAAGCTTAAGGGGCAAGATGTGAATCTGCGATTTACTCATACAGAGAAAATGGAAATCATGGTTGAGCATCACAGAGGAATCATGGTGGGAGCCCCTATAACACCCGATAAACAGACACAGTACTTACACTCTATCGGTAACCGCCCCGCCCCCCACGGCCCACCAGGATCCCCTAGAGCAGCCGATCTCGATCAAGGAAACTGCAGACGCAATTAAAACCCTGAAAAACTCAGCCCTGGGCCCTGATGGGTTCACAGCCAAATTCTATAAAACCTATTTGCACATCCAATCCCCGCAGCTCACCACTTTATTCAGCTTGTTCCTCACTACAAAGAGCATCACCCCGTCCATGGCAGAATCACTTACCATACTTGCCCCTAAACCAGGTAAAGACCCGGAGTTATTCTCCTCCAATAGGCCAATCACATTGATGAATAATGACGGAAAGATATTCTCCAAGATTGTAACAGCTAGGTTGAGTAACGTCCTCCCAAAATTAATAGACCCAGATCAGACAGGCTTTATCCGTGGCAGAAGCACCCATGATAACATTAGACACACAATTGATCTGATAGTCAGCTGCCAGAAAGGGGGAGAAACTGGCAGTTATTTCTCTAGATGCCCATGAAGCATTTGACCTGCTGGATTGGGGATAGATTAGGGGAACACTTTCTCACTTTGGGTTTGATCCTAACTTTGTGACTTGGGCAATGTCTAATCATCAGAGTCCCTCCACACAATTAAGAATTAACGGCACGAGATCAGACAAAATATACATATCCAGAGGCATGCATCAGGGATGCCCACTGTCCCCGCTCATATTCGCCCCATCAATGGAGCCGTTTCCCCTTCAACTCATAAAAATTGTGAACATAAAGGGCCTTAATGTGGCCACGCAGGAATACAAAACAGCCATGTACGCTGATGATGTCGTCCTCACAATTACGCAAATTGATAAATCTATTGGTCCCCGATGGTGAGAATTCGAGGCCTTTGGTGAGTTCTCAGGATTGAGTAAATTATGCTAAATCAGCAGTTCTAGCGATCTACATCTCCCGCAAACAGAGAGAATCTCCCGCCCCAAACTTCCCCATCCCATGGGCAGAATCCTCCATTGGGTACTTAGGAGGGCAGATTCCCAGGACATTTTAACAAATATACCAATACAAATTTCCACCGATGTTCAAGGAGCTACAAAAAGACCTAGAGCAGTGGCAAAAACACAAAATCCCTTGGCTAGGGAGGATAACCGCAGTAAAAATTAATCTTGTCCAAAGGCTGATCTATCACTGTGCAGCACTCCCAGTAGACAATCTGGAGGGAGACCTATTGAAATTACAGAAAAGCATATTCAAATTCATCTGGGTGGGAAAAAAAACATGCATCGCTAAGCAAATTATGCTCCGTTCCAGGGTGTTGGGGGTCCCATACGGGGTTAGAACTTGCTGAGCTGCTCAGCTCTTGCATGCATTTGCCTGGGAAACCACGGCAGACAAGCCTTGCTGGAAGCAAATTGAGGAAGCATGGTGCTCAGGGCCACTTTCCTCCCTCCCACATACTTGGAATCCAGCAAATTAGGGGCCCCTCACAACCATAAAAAATACAGTAACGAACTAGAGACTTGCAGCGCGCAAGTGGGGCTGCATGGGCACGCTTGGTCCCCTTAAACCTATTTGGAGTAATCCAGACTTTACCCCTGGCATTGCCCCCATTAGCTTCATGGTCTGGAGGGCGGGAGGCTTGAGGAGGATTAGAGACTTCTTGCAGAATAGTATCCCCCTCAGATTTGTAGAGTGTAAAACAAAATGTAATATCCGAGAATCTGAGTGTTTCCATTCCGCACAACTAAGACACTGGACATCGCAAGGTGTGGTTAAAGAAAAAGGCGGGAGTGAACGAACCACACTTAAGAGGACCCTGACTGCATCCGCGCCCAGGGGTAAAATCTCCACTCTATACCGATTGATAGAGAAAACGGATCCTTCCAGGAAGGAAAAATACATGCTTACCTGGGAAAAAGACCTGGGGCGCACATTGGAAATAGAAGATTGGGGCAGAATATGGGAAAGACTTCATAACAGTACCAAATGCAATACAAATATACAGGGGGGATATAAAGTATGCTATCGGTTCTATGTAACTCCTGAGCTGCTCAACAAAAGCAACCCCTGTATCCTCTGCTATGGGCCTGCCCAAAAGCTAGAGAATTCTGGCAGGTGTTGTTGGAGCAAATTAAACTGATCACAGGACTGGAAATCCCATCGGACCCAGGCAGGGAGGCACTGGGGAGGGGTCATTTCCGTTAACATGTCAAATAGCAAAATAAATCACCCACCTCTTCACCGCTGTTAAGATCTCTATAGTTTGATTATGGAAACACTGTAGGCCCATCATTACCTATTTGGTGGACAAAATGCTGGGACATTGTGGTGTCGAAGAAAATCAGTGATATGCGTCTGTGAAATATTACCAGCTTTCAGAACACATGGGCTTTATTTATAGACTACGCAGAGAAATGCCCAGGACTAACCTGCTGTCCGCTCATGACCCGTTGGCTCACCTAGATCCTAAGACTGAAGGAGCAATCAAGGCTCACATACTCTCACGCAATAGTAGCAAGTGATCTCTCCCTGGAGGGAAAAGCCCGGAAAAGTGCAAATGATCTCTTTTGTATGTTAGAACCTTATTGTGATATGCTGTTATGTGATGTTGATGCTGATGTATGTTTTCCTGAAAATCCCTAATTAAATGTTTTGTTGAAAAAAAAAAAAAGGGAGAACCTTTTAAAATTGCCAGCACACATAAGATCTGCGGCTCTGAACGCAAATGCTTTTAAACCTGAACGGACATTAATAACAGAAAGACCATACAAGGTAATTCAGGATAAAAATCCTCCTTAATCCCAAAGGTATAATGAAAAGGAAATCAGAAATATGGACTTAAGTAAATTATTTTCCTCTGTAACAATGAATTCTAATGGTTCACCCTTAACCCTTTAAGTGCCATGGGTATTTCCCCCCCAGTGCTAAGGCCTTTTTTGGTGATTTCGGTATGTGGCCATTCAATGCCTTGTAACTTTTTTGTTACATGAGATATCTCGGCCAAATTTGGCTCCTTTCTTTCCCACATGTAGGCGGTCGTAACGCCACCCAGGAATCCTAGGTTGCTGTAGGAGGGTGAGAGAAAATAATCAAAAAGGGGGAAAATGTTGTGTTCTTGTCCAAAAATGCAAATAGAATGATGTACACAGAGGCCTGTGTTTTTTTTTTTCCTTTTAGGAGCTAGGAACAAATGGTTTGCTGTGCTGAATTCCCCAATTTCCTGGCTTTCAAGAACAGGTTGAGTGGAAACAAACACTATTTTGATGTGGTTATCAACAGTTTTGTGAGAGGTAGGCGATTCTGGCCATTTTGGCCAATTGGACATGCATGGACGGAATGGAAGAAAAGGGTAGGAAAGCCGAATTGGAGGACAGAAAGGCATACATTTCTGAAAAGTAGACAAAATTCCAAGTTTAGGAAGGGGTGATTTGCGTAGGTCGGGCAACAACTAGGTAGAGGAAAATGCCATAGAAGCAGGAAATGACTGAAAAAAAGGTATGTGTTGGACATGAATGGCTTGGTATGGCAATGGCTTCTATGAATTTTGAGAAAAGCAAAGCTCCGCTACATTCCCCCGACTCTTGCGGTTAGGAAAGCACACATTTTTTGTAGTGTTTTACAAAACAAGCAATACCACAAGCCAAACACTGACCCATGGTACACAGGAGTTTCATGCTCACAGCCTGAACAGACACACTTAGCATGTGCAAATCAGGAACACCAATGTGGTGAGGAATGGCAAGCATACATTTTTTGAAAGAGCACAGGCAGACCTTTTCAAGGATAGGTGAATTTTGCAGGTTACAAAAGTGTATGGTGCCTAAAGCAACGACTAAATGTAGGTCACATTTGGGAAATTAAAGGGTTGTGTGACAAACGGCACCAGCAAATGGTTCAAAACGTTATGAAAACCACACAAACACAACAAATGTTATACCTTCCCGCGTTCCCACACGTGTACCGATGAAAATGGTACCTCACATGTGTGGGTGCCCCTACCTGGGTGCCAAGTGGAAAGCTGAACACACCCCTAACCACAAGTCTTTTCAGAAATCTGAATTTCACGATTTTTCCAGACAGGCACACCATACAGTTATGGGCCTATGGTGTCCAAGCCATCAATGAAAACAAGGAACCCCATGCATTTCCGAAAAGAGGACATATGTGGGAATCCGCAGGGGTCTGACCTGCGCAAATCGGCCCAGAATATATTACCCAGCACCCCCGCAAAGTCGGAAATGTGGGGGGAAAAAAACGCATTTTCCGCACATTTCACTTGGCTCACCAATCGAAACATGCCGCCAACAACACCTGGCCTACCTTCCCGCATCCCCACAAGTGTCCCAATGAAAATGGTACGTCACGTGTGGGTGCACCTACCGCGGGTGCAAAAGGAAAAGGGTAACCCCAAGCCTTTCGGCACAGCACATTTTGTTCATGTGGGCAACCTACAGATTTGGGCCTAGGGTGTCAAAGCTAGCAAGGAAAACGGGGAACCCCATGCATTTCCCAAAATGCATTTTGCAAGGATCACACAAAACGAAGTGCCAAATAGGACGAGCTATCTCATCCTTGGCACTGTGAAAGAAATTCCAAGGACGAGATAGCTTGTCCTTGGCACTTAAGGGTTTAAATGACTCTAGGGGAAATAAATCTACCCTTAAAACTAAGAAGTTACTAAAAAGAACTAACTTTGTTGTTGGGTACTACAAGTCCCATAATCCCATGAGTAATGGGATGAGGAAGAGGGCTGAAGAAGCATTTGGTAGTAGTCAGGCAATTAAGCCTAACAGCCCACACCTGAAGACACCTGAGAGGCATAAAAGGCCCCCTTAGGTGCAGGCAATTGAAGGAAGGAGCTGGAACTGTAGCTGGAGTTAGTGCAGTAATAGCAGAGGCAGAAAGAAGAAGGCACAGTGCTGGAAATCCAGGCAGAAATGGGAGAACTGAAGGGATGGTGCATCAGATTTCACCTGCTTGTTCTGTGAGAGTACTGTTCCCTTAACTCTGATGGGCAGAGGTGTGCAGCGGAAGACATGCAGGAAGGCTGCCTTTCCCCATGTGAGCCTAATTGCAGAGGTTGCCGTGCAAGAAGCGTGTCAGAGACCGAGGCGAGGAGCTGTTGTAACGCTGTGGGCCTTAGGAGCGAGAGAGGCTTCTTAATCAAGTGGCCGGAACAGAGACACTTTCAGCGAGGAAGGGTGTGGGTCCCAAGTCAAGCGCAAATCAGTAGAGGTTGTGCAGTATGTGGAACATGGATCACAGAAGCCAGTGAGTTAAACCAGGCGTTCTGATTCCTTGTGCAAGCACTGCCAGCAACCGTATCCAGATTCATATTCACTCTTGTGTAAGCAGAAGCAAGCCCATGTTGTTAGTTGAATTCGTAACAATGGGGCAATTGAGAAATGTAGCACTCGCGTGTGATCAGCTATTCTCAAACACTACGGAAAGCCATTGTTGAACATGTAAACCATGTAAAGCTTAAGAAGTGGCCGTGCGGGCCTAATTTCCCTTTTCTAGAGAAGAGAGAGATTTGAATCTGTATTCACGTGAACAACAATTGCTCATAAAGAAATGTGAAGTATTTAAACATTGTATATGCAGTTAGAGAGAGAGAGAGCAAGCATTGCGCAAGCCGAGTATTCCCCTATTAAGACTGAAAGTGGCCTTTCTCAAAGCCAGTAAGCAATCTAACCAATACTGTGAGCCTAATATAAGTTCAACCTTGCCTAAGATACAAGTGTGCCAGCATTACCTGAAGCCAAGAGAGTGGCACCAAGGCTTCTGGCTAATTATTTTGGCTAACCATTGCCAGAGAGATGAAGGCAAAGTTGGGGAAGGGAAACTGGCTGCTTATCAATATTATTTAAAGTTGACACAACCTATATTGCCAAAGACTGTAAGAGAAAGAGAGAAGTGGGTTCTAAAGGCAAACTTACATTGCTTTTGGTTACAGATAGACAAGCTAGATGAAGAGGGATATTCAGAGGAAGAGTGCCTTGCCTATTCAAAGGTGTTTAAGTACCTGAAAGTAGGTCTTGTTATAACATGTTTGAAGTCACAAAACACTGAAGCTGTGGTGGTATACCTGGTTGTCAGTAGATGTAAGACTTCAGCAGCACAAGTGCAGTGGAATACTATGAGACAAAGGATAATGTTCTCATGGTAGACTGTGGTAGATGTGAAGTTGTCGAAGTAGAAGCAGCAGCACTGTGAAGTCACCCTGACAAAGTTATCTATTGTGAATCCTAATCTTGTAAAGAGAGGCATTATAACTCTTAACCAAGAACTGTTCACTAAAATTTGCAGAAGCTGTATTTCCTTTGAATTGTGAATTCTTTTTGGACAACTGGAAGTTGTGGAAAAGCATTGTGGCTAGAAATAACATTGATACTATTGTGGTAAAGTGGAAAGTCTTATCACCAAGAGGAGAAGCTTTGTTGCTGTTGGAACATTGGTTAACAAAACTTTATCTTGACATTGAATCATCAGTAGCTGAACTGAGACTGTTCTATCTACATGTGTTTCCTTGTTTCATTTTGTTGAACATTGGAGCTGAATTTACCTTGAACCATGGTGAACAGAGTTCACCCAGGTTAATAAAAGGTTATCAAGGGATTGTATATGTAATTGTTGATGTTAATTGAAATGCCATATATTTTCTTTGTATTTGATGTTAGTGTGTGGGCCAGACATCCTGCGTTGCACTGTTTCCTTTAGTTTTGTTAGGAAGGAAAATCCTTGTGTTACAGGGTTTAATAACTTTTATGATTTAATAAAATTACACATTTTCAACAAACATACAAAAGTTGTCTGCTTCGCATTACTGACCCCTCACATATGGTGTTAGAGTGGGATGTCAATCAGTTGTGTAAGGGAGGCATGGTATCAAACAGTAAGACAGAAGTGATCACAGTTCAAGGGTGTTTATTGAACTTCATCTGGGGTTCAAAAATGCCTATCTAATCCTAAATCTAAAGATGGGAGCAAGCTACGACCATCAAATAATAATAACGCAGTCCTAATGGCATCTTGTCAAAATAAAGGGGCCTATACTAATAAACGTATCACCAATCCTTACTTCTAAATACAAATAGTGTGGGAAACAATGTTATGCAAAAGAAATTTGTTCAAGAAATGATATGTCAGGATATTCAAGGCGTTGGCTTCCCTTCCCCACATTTTCAGCATGGGACAAGGCGGCACACTCGAGCTTAGCACAGTCTCTGGCTAGTCTAGCACAAGGATGCAGTTCGAATCTCAGTATCAGGGCCTTCTGTAGAAAAGTCTCTTTGCCATTCAAGGTCTCTTACTTCAGAGGGCCTGATACGACAAAAAACATTCAAAAGTTTATTTCTCCTCAGGATTCTCATTTACAACTTCTTTATAGTGATTTTCAATTCACTTCGTGTCCTCCTCCGTCGGACTCAGACCCACTTTTAACACAAAACCTTCTTGGATGATTCACTGTTCACCCCGGGTCCCCCTCTGCCAAGTCAGACCCACTTTAACACAAAATCTTCAATTGGCCACCCTCTGCTGGGCTCCGACCAGAATCATGTATTTTTCCAAACTTTCTCTATTTCATCAAAATCGTAGACTTTCTACTGTCCATAGGATTTTTCTTGACCCGTCACAGGACCACTTCAATTCACATTTATTCGTTCACTTCCAAATGATCTCCCTCTGCCCGGCTCGGGTCTAACTTATCTACTTTTGTTACTCCTCGGCTGGATACCTAACAGAGACCTTCAATTGAACACCCACACGGTGCCGGACCACTCTGTCAAAGGTATTGTAGCTTGCTTTAAGGTTCAATCACTCATCAGCAGTTTAACTCCAGTTGCGTCTCTTATCACACACGTTTTAACAATGTTCGTTTCAGCGGTCACCACCCAATGTTGCTGCTTGCAACTTTGGCTTCAACGCAGACCGGTCTTGTATCTGTCTCCCCAACTCATCGGCTGTGTTGCTTTCACTAAAGCAGCTTTGTTCTTGGAGCCAAGGACAGTACCACGTGGCTGGTGATTCTCCTCACCTTGATTAATGACGTGGGATGGCCCTGTGTATCTCCGACACACAGTGCAGGATTCTTCAGCCTGGTTTCCTTGTCTCATGCTTTCTCTCAAGCTTTTGGGAAAGTAACTGTTCCTTGTCAAAAACGTCAAGGGAATTTCCCTCCATGCAATCTCCTTTGGTTTTGCTGCCTTTCCTCTCTTGCTCAGGTGCTATCTCGAAAATGCTGTTTCCTCGTGTGCTTTGCCTCGCTCAGAGTGGGCTCTCGGGCTCCGCCTTTTATCCGAGTGGGGAAGTGTAATGGAAGTCAGGTGTGAGTGACTGTTGATATTTGCCTGACCTCGCCTGACTGTAGTACTGGGACATGTCAGGTATATGGCCAGGTTGTTAGTCTGTTTTGCTTTAGAGCAGGTTGTCAGTGAGAAATTGCTTGTGTTGTAAAGGTGGGCAGGGTACTAAGTATCCTACTTGGTAGGATGGGGTAAAGGTGTTACAAGGAAGAGGATACTGCATCTCACTATCCAGTGTCCCAGTCTCACTTCCCGGAGACCCCTCACCCAGGTAATTCTCCTGCATTGGTCCACCCCCACGAACTGGATCTAAAAGCTATGGCCATGTCCTGGACACCTGGATGACAGATTCGTGGGACTAGTGGATGAGACACCTTCTGGTTTCTCAAATGCCTTTCCCCTAGGTGGTGTATCCGCATCTGTTTCACAGGGAAACCGAGAAAGGAAATCGACGTTCACCTGGTCTTTACCTTTTTGGTGCTCCACAGTGAAATAGTAGGGTTGCAGTTCTAGGAACCATTGCATGACTCGAGGGTTAGTCTTTCCTTTGGCTTAACCACACTAGTGGAGAACTTTCTTCCTAGGGGATAGTATTTTAGATGGGTGATGGCCCATTTTATGACAAGGGCCTCTAATTCTAACACAGAGTCGTTTTTTCACGTGGGAAGAGCTTTCGACTAGTGAATAGGATAGGGTGTTCTAATCCATCACAAACTTGGGACAAAACTGCTCCTAACCCTGTGAGAGGCATCAGTTTGTAACACAAACTCTTTTGAAAAGTTCTGGCACAGGGTTTGTTTTAAGTTGTTGTAACATACATCGTCTTTGTCAGTCCAATGAATCTTCTGGGTTTCAGCGTTCTTTGATTTGTCTGTCAACCTATCTGTCCTGTCTGAGAAATTGGGGATAATCTCACGGTAATAACTGATTAATCCTAAAACTGCTCTGAGGTCTCTCTTGGTTTTAGGCGTGGGAGTATCTAGGACAGCTTTCACCTTTTCTCTTTGAGGCTGGACACTGTCATTCCCTACAAAGTAGCCGAGGTATTTCATGGCTGATTGAACCAGGTTGCATTTGGATGGATTGGCCATAAAGCCTGCTTCTCTGAGGGCTCTCATAATAGTAAAGAGATGGAAAAGATGGTCTTCCCAAGTTACTATAAATGACTGTCGTCAATATAAGCCCCACAGAAATTGAAGTAGGGCTGTAATATCCTGTCCATAAGCCATTGTAAAGTGGCGGGGGCCCCATGTAAGCCAAAAGGGATGACTTTGAACTGGAATAGCCCGAGGGGCATCGAGAAAGCTGTCTCCTTTTCAGGTCCATGTAAAGGGACCTGCCAGTACCCCTTGGTTAATTCTAGGGTTGATAAGGAGGTGGCATTTCCAAGTTTATCAATCACTTTGTCAATGCACGGCATGGGATTGGCATCAAAGTCGGAGATGGCGTTGACCCGTCGGATGTCTATGCAAAACTTCCAGGAATTATCAGGTTTTGTGACCAATACTATAGGGGAGGACCATGGGCTTGAAGAAGGTTCGATAATATTGGCCCTTAGCATTTTGTTCACTTCCTCAACCAATATCTGTCTACGGACATCTGGGAGTCTATGGTTTCAAATAGACCACTTTTCCTTATGGAGTTCTGATATAAATACATGTGCCTTGCACTCTCCCTGGTTTCTTACAGAATACATCAGTGAATGTTGTGACTAAATCTTTTAAGCCTTCTTGTTGTAGACTAGATAGCTCTTGGGGAATACATTTGAAATTGTCTATTTCCTCTGGTACCAAACAAGACAGTATCATGGCGGTGGCTGCGGATGGATTTTCTTTCCATTCTTTTAAGACATTCACAGGTAGTGGTGGGTCTTTTGTTTCCTGTCAGGTTGTTCTATTTTATAGGTACAGGTCCCTGGTCGCTCTAATTTTTCACAGGGCCCATGCCACTTTGAGACAAGTTTATTTTCAGAGCTAGGTAAGAGTACTAATACCCTTGGTCCTATTGAAAAAGATCTTAAGTTTACCTTTTTGTTGTAGGTGGACTTTTGTTGTGCTTTTCCATGTGGGTATAGACTAGGTTTAAAACAAGTGTCATATGCTCTCACAATCTGGTAGCTGTTTGTGAGAGGAATAGGTGCATCTTGTTCTTCCCAGGTTTCCCGAGGCATGTCTAACACATCTCTTGGTTCTCTACCATAGAGTAGTTCAAAAGGAGAGAATGCAGTGGATGCCCGAGTGGTCTTTCTTACTGCAAAAAGGGCCCAGGGAATCATGCAATCCCAGTCCTTCTCGTCCTTGTCTGCCAACTTTCTTGGGATCATCTTAAGTGTTTTGTCTAATCTTTCTACCAACCTGTCAGTTTGGGGATGGTAAACTGAGGTTCTTAAGGTGGCAATATGGAGCAATTGTTTGACTTCACCCATGAGTTTGCTCATGAAATTGTATCCCTGACCCATTGGCATTTCCTTGGGAAACCAACCCTGGAAAATATATATGTTTTAAAATCTGCTGGTTTGTGTTGTGGAATGCCTCTGGGTATTGGATTGGGTAATCAATGATTACGAGGACATACTTGTTACCCCATCTAGAGGTTTCCAATGGTCCAATGATATCCATTCCGATCCGAGAGAAAGGGCGTACTATTATTGGTAAAGGGATCAGAGGGGCAGGTAAGGGAATATGCGTACGGGTTTTCTGACATATTTCACATGTTGGAATGAAGTTCTTTATAGCACCCTGGATACCTGGCCAGTAAAACCTCCCACTGATGTGCACCTGGGTCTTCTATTCTCCTAAGTGTCCCCCTGTTAAATGAGAATGTGCAATCTCTTGCATAATCTTCTGATGGGCTTTTGGGATTACTAACTGAGTTTTACTTTGGCCTCCTTTGGAGGTTTCCTTTCTGTACAGTAATCCTTGTTTTAGGAAGAAAAAAGGACTTCCCTTCTCTAATCCTTCCCCTTCTGGAATTACCTGTAAGAAAGTCTCTGTGAGTGCTGGATCATTTAGCTGGGCGATGGCTAGGTAGGGAAGGATGGTAGGTTCTTCTTCTCTTTTTGTCTCCATGATAGATGGTTCATCAGCTTCCCCAAAGCCTACGGTACCTCTCTGTTTCTTCTGGTTCACTCTCTATAAAACAGGGAAATAGAGCCCTTTCAAGAATTCCCTGTGCAATTATGTTCCCACAATGTACTTCAAATGGATTTTCACGATGGTTCTGTAGGAGAACCTTTATGTCTCCTGGAAGTCAGGATCCATGACGCCAGCTAGGAGTTCCTAACCGAACTTCTAGGCCAGGCCAAATTTTGGAGCCAATCTTATATAACACCCAGGAGTGGGTATCAAGACTAAAGGAATCATTCCTCTTTTCCCTGGAGGGATGGTAGCTTCTCTGCTGCTACAGATATTGAAGCTTACGGATTCGTTTGTGGTGATAGAGGAATCTGAGGCTCTATGACTAAGCTTCTGGAATTTTAAGGTTCCCCAATTTGTCTCAATCGAGTCACATCCCAAGAACTGACTTCAAATGACTGTGCCTTATCCACAGAGCATTGCACAGCAAGGCTCCCATTTACTTAGCTACTGCATTCAAAAGGTACCATCCCTCAAGAACTTTAAGATATGTATCTGCTAAGAAACTACTGGACTACCTTCCAATAACACCACTTGGAGCAGGACTCTATTAGGTTCGGAGGTGGACCTCCATTTCTGTCAGGGTCCAAGCCCCTCCCCCACCCAGCACGATGAGATCTTTGCTTGAGTCTGGAAAAAACTGAAGCACTACTTTCAACAAGCTTACCTGACGGAATGACTCTCCTGTTTTCAAACAGCTCCTTTGCTCCGCCTGCATGCACTTGCCTACTGTTAGGGAGAATTCTCTTATAAGGCTAATTTCCCAAACCTAGTGAGTCCCCCAGCAGCTTTGCTGGATTTTTTTGGGGTTTGTTTTGTTCTCCTGCTAAGAGTGAGACTCTTTTACTGCCACTCTTAGGCATGATTTAAGGTATGTCTTTGACTTGTTACGGGCTATGGGGTCTCTTTTTACTCCATAGGGTATCATCTATTTTTTGGTATGTGTGTTACACAGCACCCTCAGTGCAGTAACACAGGGGTGTCACAGTGACCCCCAAACATAGATTCCATACCCTGGGACTGACTACTGTCTCCCAGGGCATGTAAAGTCACCATTGGCTTTACTAGTCCAAAATTGTGAACAGAACCAGTAAAAACCATCATAGTGTGGAAGTACTGGTAAGGGGTAATTTGATAGCCCCTGGGTGTGTTTTCAAGGGGGCACTGTCCAGTCCCCCCTTGTCGAGTTTCTGGGTGGTGGCAATGGTTACCATGCGAAATATTCCACCGGAATATTCTCAATGGGATTTTCCCATTCATTTTAAGCGCACCACTTTTTGGTGCAATGTTAAAGATACCGCTGGTTTATTTATTTAATATTAAATCACCGGTTGGGTCTTTTTGCCAGAACTCAATTCTAAAATGGCGTTTGTGTCCGTCTCTGTAATGCTGACCATGGTCGAGCCCTTTGTTCCACTTTTTGGCGGGCTTCTCCGCAGAAGCCCTCCAAATGGTGCCACTCTGCCTGGGTTCCACAGGAAGGGTGGAGGGGGGAATTGGCACCCTGGACTGCGTTGCCTCAGCAACCCAAGTCGCATTCTACTCTGATTGGCCCAGTGATGAGCCGCCCGGCTCACCAATTAGCATGTGTGATTGACAGCTAGGCTGATGAATGTGGGTTTTGCTGCATAAAAGCAGGGACTTTGGGACTGGAACTTCAGAAGTCACCACAGGACCTAAGAATCCGAAGAGGGACGAAGCTGAGCCATCTGCAACGACGACACCACCGGTGAAGCCCTGCTGCAGCTACCTCACCACTTTCCCGACGATAAGAGAAGATCTTCTGCTGGACGATTCTTCTTCCTCTGAGCTGGTGGGACTAACCAGTTCACCCTTTTTTCGCCTTCCAAAGATATCCTTTGGTCGAATCTCCCATGCCAAGCACCCCGGCGGCCGGATAGCCAAGCTCACTGCTTTTGACCGTGAATAAAAGGACTGCACCTTTTAATCGGGAACTCTGCGGCTGGTTTCATCCCTGTGCAGTGCAACAACTCCACGTTTCCTCCTCGACGAGATCTTCTCTTCCCCTGGTCAGAACCTTGAACTTCAACCACTGCCAGGAACAACTGCCCCCGCTGGAGCTTCCTTTCCCTTTAAGGTACTGTGTCCTGCCTGGCCTCCCTTTCTACAGATTGCTAAAGGTGACCCTTAAATCCTTGGCTTCTAAACTGGGTTGGCCCCAGGCCTTCTAACTATATCTTTTGAATCACCCCAACCTCTTTTGCACAATCTGCAAAGAGTTTTAGTGCACTTTAAACCGTGTGATCCTGGGCACATTTCGCTTTGCTCCATTTAAAGTGGGCCTGGCCTGTGAACTTTGGCTCTACAGTATAACCTGCCTTTCTCCCCTTGCTCTGAATTCTTAAAAGTGTTGGGAACTGTTTTATTTCTATACCCTGTCTTTTTCCCTCCCTTTAACTACATTATCAGAGTGCCATCGTGGTTAAGCGCTCACCTCTGTTCTAACAAATAGCAGTGTTTTAGCCTAAACTTGTTTGATAATCATTAAGGGGGGGGGGGGGTATACTTTACCTGACTGTGTTTTAGCATGCTTTTGATTGAGAGTGTTAGTATATGACTTAAAGTGTGTTTTAAATAAATTATTATAATTATATACTTTTTATACAAAGCTCTGGTCAGTGTTTGTTTGCTCTACTGTGTTTTTGGCCCTATTGTGTATACTCTACATACTGCCCTACTCTTCTTGAGAGAGGTCTGACTGCTCAGCCACAGCTACCAGGTAAATCTGGGTGGTGCAGCCTGCTACCATTTGGGTTTACTGCTTACTCCTGTAGTGTTAATCTTTTTGCAGTGTACCCCAAGGGAACTGCACAGGATTCTGCCTAACACCTACTGATTGGATGTTTTGCACTTGCCCCCCTGCTCCCTTTCGGCTCTTACATTGATCCGAGTGTTACCAAGACCTATGAATGATCTGTTTCACGTGCCCCTGCCTGTCTCGCCTCTCCCCACCTTCTCGGGTAGTGCCATGAAGTCATTTTGTATTGCAATTGGCGCTGTATTAATCAACAATAAACCGATTAAACTATTGTCCCAGACCAGTTGACACCAGACTTCTGACTTGAGGAGACGGTTGATTTTCTCAATGAAAATATATGTTGCCCCTGCTTCATGATATTGTACATTATTGGAAGAGCTAGACCTTGGTTTCTTTCTCCTGCTGTACTTCCCCCGTCCTCATAGCGGCGGCTTTCCTCATGCTGGCTGCGAGGAGTCGTCAAGTGGTCACGAGTTGCATTTGTATGTATACAAAAATATGCATGTTGA
The DNA here is from genome assembly GCF_040938575.1 of Ambystoma mexicanum. Taxonomy (NCBI): domain Eukaryota; kingdom Metazoa; phylum Chordata; class Amphibia; order Caudata; family Ambystomatidae; genus Ambystoma; species Ambystoma mexicanum. The sequence continues at coordinate 503,202,528 of NC_090938.1, forward strand.
AACCGCTAGAGGGAGATGTTGCATTACGTCTGCACTAAAAAGGGACTCTTCGAGGGAGCTCTGGCCACAGAACTACTCGGCACCATTGAGCTCCACCTGATTAAACTCTGCTTGGCAAGGGGCACGGCGGTGGATGAAACCTCCATAATGAGGGTGAGGAGTAGAATATGCAAAAGAAGTGGGCAGTGAGGAAGACTGGGCATTAATAGTTAAGAGCCAGCCCGGGCATGCAGAGAAACGGGTCTCCAGGTGCTGTAAACAATACCGAAATTAACACACTTTTTTTTTATTTCTGTGTGGTTCACAGTGTGTGAAATCTGCTTTTAGCAATATGGAGTGATCTTACCCCGAGCAATGTTTCCAGGGAATTATTGAAGGCCTATGATCCACCAGAAGTAAGGACATGTGCAGACTTGAACTCCACTTGTGCAGAAAGGAAAGAACAAGATGACAGGCCTTCTCTGTCTATGCCCCAAGACTCTGGAACCTCCTCCTCGTCAACATGGGATCGCCCCCATGCTTCTACAGCTCAGGAAGCACAGGACCCTCCTCCTTAAGGAATGGAGCCTCCCTGACACCTGGGTCCACACACCATCTGCTCCCCACCCTAACTGAGACTGGGTGACCTGATCCCCACTGTTTCCTACCCTGGTTGCTTCTAGATGCCTTGCTGACAAATTGCCAACTCTCTCCCCCTCTCCTGTTAGCTGTCCACTCCCTGTTTCTCTGCTTCCCTCACCATGTTCGTCCCCCTATGATTGTAAAGCATTCCATTGCTTCCTGAAGCTAGGACCGTGATCAATAAATAGCCTAATAGTCATAATAATAATTGCCAACAAAACAAAAGAGCGGGGGTGTCACAGATATCTCCAACAGCGAAATAAGTCTAAAATAAGCAGGAGACTCCGGTCCCCTGCACACCTTTATCCTGTAAACAGCAGGCAATGTTTTAGAATTAGATTTACATACATGTAACTCAAAATTAAACTGATCTATTTCAAAATGCAGTTAATTGTCCATTTATCGAAATATATTCATAAACGACTCATGGTCATCATTTTCATAGAATTCTTCTTTCAATTTCTAGTTCAAAACCCAACGCGTTTCGGGAGGAAACTGCCTTCTTCACGGGTTGTCCACAACACAGATCAAACATAAAATGAGTAAAATACAGGATAAAGCATTGCAGGGGACGGAGTCTCCTATTTTTTTTGGAGACTTCTTTCACTGTTGTTTGACTTTTCGAGTCCACGTGTCAGGGCTCGTCTTACCCGCTAGCACCCATACATCTTCACATACAATTAATGGATGTTAAATAAAAGATTCGAACTGGGTGTTCATTGAGATCATATGTTTCTAGAGTGTCTAAGGGACCCCCCCTCATCCTGGTAAAGAACAGATGGCATTGGCCTGCCATGAGGGTAGGGAGGAATCTATACCATGGGAAGTAAAAATGAGCTGAACCCTATCCATCTTGCTACCCAAAGTCGCCATTTTGGGATCTGTAATATAACACTATTCCCTTTGGGGCTAGGCATCTGGGGTAACAGGACTAGCCTCTCTTTATATGGCCGCAGAAAGAATGGAACAACAGTGTGAAAAACAGAATTTAGTGTTTCAAAAAATGTTTTTGGTGCCCATTTAGAGAGTAACGAAAAACTAGACCAGGCGGCTGTTTGATCTCGAGGATACACCATTCAAGATAAACCTTGTCTTGCTATTTATTTGATTTTGGCGCACCATGCTTTTGTTTTGGGTGGCCGCCCAGCACCCGCCTGAAAGCTCTATAAGTTGGCTAAGGGGGAGTGGTGTGGGGAAGGCAGGATTGCGCGAGAGCCTCAGTTGCCTGGGGGAGGCAGGTAGGCCTCTGGTGCTCTGGTAAACTTTAGATGGTTTGGGTTGAGGCCTAGTGGAGGTGAAGGAGAATGAGACCTCTGGATTTAGGGAGTCTGCCCTGGAACGTTATTACTGAGGGATGACGGTCAGAGAGCTTGCAGGCCAACCTATATCTGGTCGTGTGTGACAGCAGAAAAACATGGGGTGGATAAGGGATGACAAGACTAACTACCTCAACTAGTTTAATACATTATACAAAATGTATTAAATCAATCAATTACAAAAATAATCATACATTGTATGTTACACCATACCTAATCATAAAAATTACATAGACAATCCTCATAGTCACAATTCTACACAACTAGACTCATGCTCAAATACTCTCCGTCCCTCATTCATACATGCATTCATAAAACATCAACAGCTAACTATCTTACAGTGTAACCACAATTTGATGTTACACAAATATTTAGCATGTACTTATGTAACATGTATTTCTGACCCTATCCATAATAATGGTGTTATTCATAGTTTGTTATAATTTCCAAACAGTGCATATAGTGGACACATGTTTCGGTCATGGGACAACCAATCCTGTCCCTCTCTTCTTAAGACCTTCCTCAGGATGGAAAGTGAAGATCAGATGTCTCGCCTTCCATGGACTGGAGTAAGCCAATTAAATTCCCTGTATTTCAAGTTCGGAGAGGTAGAAAGATGTAGTGGACTAACTCCCTCACTGGTACCTAGTAGTATCCTGTTCAAGCAGGTCAGATCCACAGCAAAGATCGGTGCATCTGTCACAAAATATTGTGTTCTCTAGATACTCGTATTCCAGAAACCTTCTATAACAGATATGCAGCCTCTGCTTCTGTATCCCATCTTAGAGATGACACACGGGTGGGTAGTTCTTAAGCCAAATGGCTTCCTCTTTCCCTCGTATTTACCTAATAAAAAATAGGTTATTTTGTGTTCCTTCTCCTTATTGTGTTCCTTATTCTTATTGGTTCTATATCTCACTCGAACTGGTCACAGTGGCATCACATCACCGTACAACCATGTTTTTTCTGCTGTTTACCTGAAGGACCAGGGATCATAGTACCCTTTTTTGTATAGAATGGTCGAGTGTGACTACTTCACTATTTCCTGGCCAACCCATGCAGAGTCTTCTTGGTTGGGTACATGGCGTAATCATAGCTTATTGACATGTGATAGGTGGCCAGCACAACATACAGAGTGTTGGATGGGAGCTCTGCATAGATGCCGTTCCAGTAGCAAACGCTGCTGGAAACCATCACATGATTCTGCGGGAGCTATTTGGCATCTTCGGACTATATACACTGCAACATAAATGATTGCGTCAACCTCCCCAGAATGGTTCCATGTGATAATTCTGCCGCAAAAATATCACGATACAAAAATATCGCCATATTTCTGCGGCGAAAATCACACATGGACCCTGCGGGGGACACCCCCGCAACCCCTGCATCATTTGTTAATGTGCGGGGGACACCCCCGCAACCCCTGCTCCCACATAATATCCCCAACAAAAATATTGCCTATGGCGAACAAAACGGCCATATATACAGCGCTATTTTTGTTGGGGATATTATTACCCGATACCCCCAGAATCCCATAAGGATACTGCAGCCTTGTTTACTAGCAGGAACCAGAGCTCTGCCTTTTTTACCTTTGGCATAAAAAGTATGGCCTGAGGATCGACTAGTTTAGTACTGCGCTGCATGGCACCAGATAACCTTTTTAGAGGGTAAAAAAGAGGGGTAGGGTAACGAGGAGACAGGTAGAGAGGTATCCTCCGGTAAATAAGACATCAGTGAAGAATACACCCTCTCATGGGCCTCTTTTGTGCTGGTACCCTGGTTTTCTCCTCTTACTTAGGATGACCACATTTGAAAGATAAAAAAACAGGACAGGCCACCATGACTACACATCAATAGTGGGATAATGGAGGGTGTTGGGTCCAGTCACTCCCCAGGGTATAAACTGTGTATATTTAGCTGGGACTGTATGCATGTTAAAAACAAAGCCACTTTTGCTCTGTTTGCGAGTGCAGATCTTGCCACGAACACGTTACATGAGCAGTCACTGTGGCGTGATCAGTCCATGCACGTTGCTGTTCATCAAAAGGTTGGGAGATGGAGGCCGTGTTCCATAATTAGTGTAAATTTGCTGAACTAAAACAACGAGAATTTGTTTTATAATTATTCGGTAAATGACGAATTATAATTGTTCTTTTGTAAGGCGCTTAATACCAGCGAGGGGTTTCTAAGCACGGGATCGGGATTCAGACCTGTGTTTGCGCTGCGTTGGCGCGTTGCCCCTGAGCTATCCTTCCTCACCAGTTATGCAGTCACATCCGTAATTTTGCCAATGGTCACCCTACCTTTTCTCAAAACAGGAACAGGGATTTTTAAATAAAAAAGAGGCACAGAGGGCTTCACTCTGGGACAGTCCTGGCAAAACCGAGTCGTCCGGTCGGCCCCATTTTAGCCTCTCTCTCCCATATATGCTGCCCGCTTTCTTCCACTCGCCTCATATCTGCATCCCTTTCAAGTAAATAATTTGTTCTAAAGCTTGCAGTATGTAATTCCTCACCCCTAACAAACATCATATGCCAGTAATGTGTTATATTTGACCAGTTCTTAATCCGTCTATACGGGCAAATATTGTTTTATGGTCACTATTTTGATGTGGGAGAACCCTCAAGTCCTCCTTAGTTGTGTGGGCCTTGCCTGCACGGTGTAATATGGGGCTGCTTCGTGGTCGTGATGGGCGAACTGCAAGTGTTTTTACGTGTAGTTGTGTTGTTGCTCCAAAATGATCTTATTTCACAGAGTGACTCATAAAAGGGCGCTCGGCTCTCTCTCAAGTGGCAGGAGTGGCTGTTCCCTTGTGTCGTGAAGGTAAATGGGTCAGGTTGACCTCAGCCTTCCTAAGAGGCTTCAAATGCCGCTCAAAGCTCTGCAGTGCAGGGACTGGCAATAAGAGGCCATTATGAACCAGTTCCACCACAAGGCCTACTACAGGGGTGTTACTACGTCTGGAAAAGATCCGGGACTACACTAATGTTGGGACTCGGGGCTAGCTAGCCTTTTCGGCTGTAGCCCCTGAGCTTCTATCTGGGGTTACAACCAAAAGACCCGGCTATAGCCCCCTCAGCTCCCCCCTAGCAACGCCTCTGAGGCCTAGTGTGAGACGATATAGGACCTCATTGCGAGCAGGGTAAATGCCTCTTCTCTTCAAAGTGCCACCTTTCTTTGAGTTGGGGTTGCATGTGATATTTGCCACACTGGGTGCATAGAAAGTCCTGCATGGGTTGAATTACCCATGTTTACCATGCCCAGTATTTCTGTGTACTGTGAGCAGTAAATATTCCATGCAATCTCAACTCTGGGTAAAGTGCTATTTAAAAAAAGAAAAAAAGTGGTATTTAAAATCCCACATGGTTTCATATTTAACATCATACTCCTATTAAGTCCCATACAGACCCATGCAAAGGTAGTCTGGACTCGAGGAACATGCTATCGACGATTCCAAGGCAGTGGCCTGTCAGCACATCTACCTCCTTCCCTGGCAGACAGCCCTACCACTGGACACATGCAATTACAGTGTGACACGGAAAACTATTGTTAGTGTCCTCCTGAAGGGGGCGGGGGAGTTCAATCTTCCAAAGAACCTCCATGGTAGCCCTCTGCTGGAATATGCTACTGAGACTTTTGGTATCCCAGCCTGTTCTACAAAATGAGAGATCCTTGCATTTGCCAACAGAGCCCTTCGATCAGGAGTAGTGCCAAGGCTAGGAATTCAAAATACGCGAGAGGGGTTGGCACTATCTGGCTCCATATGTCATCTTCAATTGGATTGCTCTAGATAAACTGCAAGGTTACGAATCTACATAGGTCACTTTTGCCACTAGTTGCCAGATTTGATCTCCTGTTTTTTTTTTTTTTTACAGGCCTCTTAGCTCTCTTATCTCTATATGATGACTGCTATACGGCTGATATTTATCTTGCTTCATTGAATATTTTTACTGAGTATGAGCTTTGTGTAGTATTGTACATTTTCTATTCTTAATTCTTTGCAAGGGTTTAATAAAACCATATACAATAAAAAAAAAATAGTGCCAAGGCTTCTGCATGAGAACACTGGCATACAATATCCCTAGCGGATGTCGAGACATGGGCCTGTGGTCAGTATTTTTTGCCAGCAAAGTCTCAAATATCTCTGACACCTGAGTTTTGGGACAGTGGCTGCTGCGAAATGTCTTTTAATGGCGGGCACTCATTTTGTTTTTTTTCTCACGAAATCATACAATCGGTCAATCATACAAAGGTGTTTGAAACAACCAAGTGAGGCTCTGTTCCTTAGGAGATGTTTTAAATAATGCACTGAAATGGTGCATTCTACAGCCCAATGTTGGTGATAAAGGCTAACACATGGGGAATCCATGCAGATAACAGGTTACTAACAGTACACAGGTTTATTTTCCAACTGATTTTTTTGATTCCTGAGCCAACAGTATATGTCAGCATTGCCACTTCAAACCCATTGTCATATCAGTGTTCCAAATATAGTTTAGCATTCTCACTGTAATATATACTTCATGATGCCTGTGCTAACAATATATGCCAAAACAACAACTGCAAAACACATTTTCAAGATGCATGTCCCCAAAATATGAGCCAGCTTTGCCACTGTAAAACATACTTTCTTGATGTCTATGCGCAAAATAAATACACCACCATTTCCACTGTAAAATTAATTTTATGTAATGTTACTAGGTGTAATACAGCACACCATGGTCTCCATGCGCTCTGATGTTTCTGAAAGAGAGAGGTCTGAGTTAGGCTAGTGAGGAGAGAGGGAAAAGGCAAGATAGGTTTTCTGCTGTTTTGACGCTTGCAGTTCGGTAGTATCCAGTGTGGGGGTCTGTTTCTACATGGTCAATGTCGACAATTTCGAGGCATTTGTGACAAGATTGGAGCCTCGTGTGCTCATAGTTCTAGGGTGCATTGGCCAGGGCGGTGGTTTGTAAACTAGTTCCAGAGGTGTAGATTTCTATTTTTGTTTTATATCTGTAGGTAGGGTTTTTAAATTGTTATGTGTGAGTGGCATAATTGGTCTGGGTATAGTGTATGTGGGCATGAAGAAGTGAGGGTTAGTGTTGGGGCAAACAATTCACACCAAGGGTGAACAATCTAGTATGGTAAGATAGTGCGTACTGGCTCTATGAATAAGAGTGCCGGACAAGTGGTACCGATATTCTGAGGTTTTTTGGCCCTAGAACTTAAATAACACCGTTGGAGCTTTTAATGTGGTTGGTGTGTCTAATGCAGTCACAGCCTTTGACACAGTACAAACGAGTCCTTCATGCCACAGACATGCGGATAGGTATCCACACAGTTTGCAGGTCCATGAGTAGGTTCAATGTCATCATCAATCATCATCATCATCATCCCTAGATGCCTCTGGGTTATGAGCGCTACATAAATGACAAAATAAATAAATAAATAAATCGAAAATACTTTATTCAGCACCTAGCCGTAAAGGGTTTACAATGCATTGCAAATTTCATATTACAGGATATAAAATGATCAAAAATTGAATAAGATGTTTAAAATGATTACAGTAAAATCCATTCCTATTTCTCAATTAAAGTCTTATTAAGCCTCTATCAATTTTGAACCCAATTGTATTGGAGGGGTGCTTACTAATGAGCAAACAGACATATTTAATAACAGATAGCAGTGAATAATCTAGGACAATAAATGCCTTCATGGCTTTTCTTTTTAACCAGGCCTTGTGTAACTGCTATTACATTTGACTGAAGTTTATTTTTTCCCCCCAAAATGCAATTTTCCCTATCATTGTACGCATTGCATGGGTTTAGGTCAATCGCTTTGGATATCTCCTTCTCAAAGTAGCATTAAGGGGACACATCAGGAAGAAGTGAATTTCTGTTTCGATTGCGTTCTTGCAATGTACACATTTATCTGACTTGGTCCTGTTCCGGCGGCGACTTGGTGCTGTTCCGGCGGCATGTAGTAATTACCAGCAGGACAGCCCCCAGTCTGAATTGCATGTACAGTAAACGCCTATATCTGGGGCTTTACAAATCCATATAGTCTTTGTAGTCAATATGTTCACAATATTTATAGGACTGTGATGACTGCGCTATCCCCAGTAGTGTCCCTTCAATCTTTTTCCTTCGAAATTCTTCTTTTATTGTTACTTTGAAATTCCTTTCTATCGAAAGTGCATTAGTACATAATTGATGGATTTCAAGGTAGATAGTAGTACTCTTTATATGTCGGAACCAATTTAACGAAGTGCCACCTGTTTGATTTAACTGGACCTGAACAGCCATTCTATATTTTAAAAGTAATGGTTCTGACCATATTCGTATCGAAAGAATTATAGGTTTCTGAGCTGCTAAGGAGTCAATTGACCTCATTACAAGTTTGCCGGTCCGGCAAACTACGAGTCTGCTGGCGGGCGGAACGGTACACGCCAGCAGACTTTGACGGAAGCACTGGCACTGTTGCGCACAGTGCCGGTGCTTCCATCCTCCCCATTCCCATTGAGTCCAACGGAACTCGATTGGGAATGCGGAGTAACAATTTCTGCCGCCTGACTTACCGTTATTCCGGCAAGTCAGGTGGCGGTAATTCATTACGAGTCCGGCAGCAGCCTGCCGGTTTTACCGGCACGGCTACCGCCGGACTCATCATGAGGCCTGATATGATTAAAATTGAGTTCATAGTGTAAAGTCATAGTGCCAGTGCTATAAGGTGATAATAATTATATGATATGACATTTATAACGTGCCTATACACAAGTGTTCCAAGGCGCGACAAGGCAACGGAGGAGAAACAGAGGGAGGAAAAAAATAATGATCTTACTAGGCCTAGTGACATTGAGATTGCACAAGTGCTGCAGGGGAGCGAGGAGAGGAAAAATTCTAGGGGAGAGGGGGTGGGAGGATGGACAAGTGCAGGACAAGGAATTAACACAAGTAGTGCAGCCAACAGGTGGCAGGTGCGGGCGTTAGAAGTGCAGACACAGGTGTCTAATAAGCAGTTGTCGAAGTGTACGAAAAGAAGTAGTGGAACTATGTTCCCTGCTGACCTGCCCCTGCTCCCCACAAACTCCATTGCCACAACCCTTCCCACACACAATACACCCCCCCCCCCAAGCACTTGCAACTTGCACCTGCTGTTTAAGGGAACGTTCAGTGCAGTGCACTGAAAGTGAAGGTTTCAACTTCTTCCTACACTTTTATTTTAAAACAAAACCATTTCGGAACAGTTTCTTTTTAAAATAAAAGTATAGGAGCTGTACAAGGTAATTAAAAAAAGTATAGGAGCACCGCTCCCGACCGCTCCCGCTTACTTCGACCACTGCTGATAAGTGCAAGAAAAGGGGACTGTAGGGTTTACAGATACAGACCACAAGTCCAGGGGGTGCCAGAAGGCAGTGCAGGTATGCAGCTGGACGGGCAGAGACCTGGTCCCGAGTTCAGAGGTTAGCCAGGCGACCAGTCATGTATCAGACAGGATATCAGCAGTGGAGAGTAAGAGAGAAGGTAGAAGCAAAGAGGAAGGTCTTCAGGTGCTTTAGAAAGAGGCTGTTGCAGTAGTCCAACCTAGAGAGAACCAGAGCTCTGGACACAGTGAGCTTCTGGGAGAAAGTGAGGAAATGGAGAATACCTCTGAGGATGTGCAGCTGGTAGTTTGACTTCTTAGACACGTCAGAGATGTGAGGAGAAAATAGAAGTGTGGAGTCAAAGATGACCCGAGGTTCTTAGCCTCACAGGTGGGAGCAGGAAGAGGGCCCACAGTGGGCAGCCAGAGAGTGACAGGAAAGCAAGGTGCTGGTGAGCCGATGAGGAGGATCTATGTCTTACTGGCATTAAGGCAGAGATCATTGCCGGCACAACACTCCTGAATTGCGGACAATCTGGTATGAGAGAAGGAGAAGAGTCGGCTGAGGGGAGCCTGAAAGCGAGTTGAGTGTCAACCGCATAGCACTGAAAGTTGAAGCAGAGAGCAGCTATTCGGTGGGCGAGAGGTGCCAGGTATTGGTTGAACAGCCAGGGAGAAAGATTAGACCCCGGGGGAAAACCACAGATAGAGAGAGAGATAGAGGAAAAGAAGGACCCATGTTCGATCTGGGAGGGTCAATCAGAGAGAAAGGAGGTCAGCTGGGCAAGGCCCTGATCAATGATACCCAGTTTATCACAGACCCGAGTGAGCAGGATGGTATGGTTGACTGTATCAAAAGCAGAAGAGAGGTTGAGTAGGATGATGACAGAAGGGTGGTTAGTATCAAGGTGTGAGAGCAGGTCTTCACGGATGTTCAGGAGAGCAGTTTCCATGCTTCTGGCTGCTCTGAAGCCAGACAGATGGTCGTGGAGACAACCAACATATTCAGTGTGAAGGTTAAGCTGGGAGATGGCCAGCCTTTCCAGTCGTTTGCCCAGAAAAGGAGTAATGACGATTGGGTGATAGACAGGAGGGGTCGACTGAGGGTTTCTTAGGAAGAGGGTGCACAAGATAGTGCTTCGGGGGGAAGGGAAGGTTCCAGTGGCGAAAGAGTGGTTGAACATGTAGGCCAAGGCTGGAGCAAGGGTGTAATGTGGTCCTTGATGGTTTTGGATGAAAAGGGGAGAACCTGTTTTCTATCATAGATCGGACTTGTCTAGAGACCAGTCAGGGGTGAACAAAGGAAAGGAAGAGAAGGGAGGATGAGGAGAGGTGGCCACAGAAAGGCCAGAGATAGAGGGAAAAGTAGAGGAAGAAGAAGGAGGAGAGGAAGAGAGGGTGGACGGGATGTCCTGGGTTTTAGAGATAAAATGGGAATGCAAGACCGTGCAGAGGGTCTGGGAGGGGACAGGAGAGATTTAGACTGCGGCAGGATTGGCCAGCTCCTTGCAGATTTTTAAGAGTTCGGCTGAGTTGTTAGATGCCGCAGAGATGCAGACTTGGATGTGAGCTCTCTTCTAATGCTTTTTTAATGTGTTTTCTGAGACTTTTAATGTTTTGCAATTGCCCTCTCCCCATAATTCTGCCATGTACAATGCTGCTGAATGTGCCGGGGCTTTGTAAACTTTCAATATTGGACTAAATGCACCACCTGCATGGATTACTAGCAAAGTTCATAATTGCTGAGGTATATCTGGTAGAGTTAGCTTTTTCCATCAAATAATTCCAATTGCCTTTATCCTTGAACCTCAGTCTCAGATAGTCAAAAACCTTGACTTGTTCAATCGTGCAACCATTGACATTTACTTTAAAATTATTGTGTTTTTTCTTTGGTGGTTGAAGACCATGGTTTTAGTGTTGTTGTAATTAATTGACAAGCCACGGTCATGACATCATTTGGCAAATAAACTCACCTGTTTCCTTGCTCCTCCAGGGTCAATGATAATAATACAGCATCATCAGAATGCATTCCTGTAGGGTAATTGTCAGTATCCATCTTTGGAGCATCTCTGGAGGGTGATGGAAGAGCATCTAGACTCCATTTATTTAGAGACAGAAGAGAGTGGGTGCTAGGACACAGCCCTGACAAACTCCCTTCTGAACTCCAAACAAGGACGTCACTTCTCCAAGTAGGCTTTCTTTGACTGATGCTTTATTGTTGGTATAAAGAGGAATGATAGCGTCCGGCAGATAGCTGGGCAAGCTCATGTTGGTCAATGCTTCCCAAAGCTTAACACGCAGTATGCTGACAAACGCTTTGTGCAGGTCATTGTAAAAGGCATACAGATTGATTTTACACAGGGTTACATATTTGTCGGTGATCAAGTGAAATCTTAAGCATTGGTCAGTGTTGGTGACCCCAGGGTGGAACCCTGCTTGTAGGTGTCGATTAAGCATTTGCTCTCTATCCATGCTTTCAAGTGCTCCGAGAGTATCCTCGCATACATTTTCCCTCTGGCGTCCTATAATGAGATTGGGTGGAAGTTTAACAGATATCCATGCCCCCCCCTTTATTACATATTTGGCACAATATTCAGCCTCAGTTCAAGACTGAGGGACAGTTTTGGGCGTTAACGCTGCTTTAAATACATAAAGGAGACAGGGCCCCAAATCGTAGGCTCCTTCTTATAGAGATCCGAAGGGACTTTGCTGAGTGCTGTAGATTTGCTATTCTTTTGAGCATGTATCAAACTGAACACGTCTTCTAGTGTGAGTGACAGAGGTATGTGATAAGAGGGTTAGAAAAGGCCAAATTGCGCTTTAACCAGCATTTGTCAAAAACGAGACAACATAGAGTGTGGTATGGTGAATGCAGGGTAACCAGTTTATTGCAATAGACAGGGAAAAGAAATCAAGATATAAACCAAACTCTCACTCCAGAATTCTCCAATGTTTGAACAGACAACAGGAGTTTATATAGTACAAAAAGATCACTGTGATATCATAGTTATGAAAACCTATTGCTCCTGCTCATTGGCTCCCTCTACTAAGCTACATATGGAACCTATATGTGCACAACTATGGATTAGACCATCGTTATCTAAGTTCCCACCCATGTATCGTCCCTTAAAAAGTGCTACCTCATCATACATGGAAATTAATTGGTAGGCCTTAAATTCCTTCAGCAGTGAAAAGACATGTGCTAATCAGGTACAATGCGGTCACACTATGCATGAACTGGCTGCATGAGATGTTTATCTAGGTAAGAGAGAGGGCGAAACAAGCAGGTCGCCTTATTCTAATTAAATCAAATAGCCCATGTTACCTTCCATGCTATGCTCAAGGCCTTGTTCGCAATCTGTGATTGCCAACCTACTCTTGACATATTTATGAATAATTATTACTGTGAGTCATCCTGCTCTTACCCTGTTAAGATTTCATCGCCGTATTTAATATCTTTTTGATTCTTTTTAATTCTTTTATTTATTTATTGTGCATTTAGTTTATATTCCGTCAAGAACAAACATTTACACATTTTTTACAAACCAAATTAAAATGTCACATTTGTCAATCTGAATAGTTAAAATATACATCATAAATATGAAAAAATTAGAAATAAAGAAAATTCCTATATCAAATCATGAATATCATACAGTGTCTATCTAAAAAGTCACCAGTTCCCAAATATTAAAAGCTGCAGCATTAACTACAATAGATTCCGCCCCCACTAGGGCTGCCCAAAATGTATCTCTGCGTATCCTCGCTATAGATCACACAAATCCTCCATATCCTTTGCTGTACACTGGTTTCAAAACAGGATATGCTGTCAATGTATGTCTACTGGTCTCTATTTCCCTAGCACAATGTCTGCACATATCACCTTGTTCAACTTTGGCCCACTTATTTCTAAATTCCTTTGTCTCTAGTATATTGAACCTAACTTGCAGCGTAAATGTTCTAAGAGCAGGATTGGCCCATATCAGTAGGTAGCTTCTAGGTTTGCCAATTTTGAAGGCCTGGTAGGAGTATTCTCTGTATCTTCTGGGGCCATTCAGTCTATCCATCGCCGTCACAGTCTAGGCGCTCTCGTATTATGCCCATGGTAAGACCTAATTCAGACAAAAGATCATCCATAAAAGTATGCAGGTCTTTAACAAAGTTATTAGGACAGCTTTCACTCAAATCTTTGCCCAGAAGTTGAAGGAGATTATTCAATCCAATGGTCCTCCTATCCATTTTGAAGTATAACATGATCCTTTTAAAGGACTAGCATGATACTAAAGGCTACAAGCCATACTCCAAACACAGTGCCTCCACTGGGACCCCTATGGGCATATTCATAATAGAATGGAGGAGTTTAGCCTCCAGTTTATAAAGCCAACTGACTTCCCCCAAAACAATTTAATTGTTTTTTCTTTAGCCGCTTCTTGCATCCTCCCGCCATGCCTAGCTGGGCGCAGAACACATTAATCTGTCACCTCATTCCGATTTCCTGGGATGGTATGAATTTGAAATGGTTTGCTGTGTCCTTGTAACTCAATTTATCTGACAACTGACCGAACACAATAATATCTTACTTCACCATGTGCGCCTCCTGCAACGGCTCGGCATTGACATTCCTTTGGCTAGTCACCATCAAGCCAGCATTTTCCCTGATTTGTTCAAACATGTTCAACTGGGCTGTTCTTAACGTTGCAAGGTTGAATTCTCTGTTGGTGCAATTTTTAAAATGACATTTTGTCACATTATGTTTCTTCTGCAACACCCATTAGCTCTGCATTTATTTGCTGCCTACCGGCCTGGTGCATGCCTGGCACATCTCAGTTCTACATATATGTATGCTGCAATCTCCCCTACCTATAGAAACACTGCCCTACTAGTGTTGTGAGTCCCTATATTGGTACACGCTTTCTTGCCCTCTATTCTATTTAAAAAGACACACTAATTGTGCTAGCTAATGCCTCCTCTGCCCCTACTTGTGTAGCAAACTAACCATTCTTTGTGCCAGCTGCCTTTCCAGGGGGATTTAAAGCGCAGTTTAAATGTGTTCGTTCTGATTTTATAATTCCGTGTTTTCTGGGTAAGGCAGGGGGCTACCTGCTTTCTAGCCAACAATTGCCCCACTACATTGGAATCTGTATCCTGTAAAATCTTAGGGAGACTATTACTTAGCTAAGATGGTCCTGTTTCATCATATTGTTTTTTATTAATGGTCATACCATCTTTGCGGAGCAATATTACCTTGCAATGTTGTGTATTGTGCTTCATGATTTCTGACGCTTTTTTCCAGAAGCCTGAGGAATCATGTTTATAAGTAGCTTCTGTTAATTGTCTCAATGTTTCCCCAATGTCAGAGTATATCAATTATATGAATTCTCCCTTTTGAAATTCATCCCATTTGGCCACTTAGAGTGACCTTCAACTCGAAGAAGTGTTCCCAATTCTCATAGCTCACAAGTGGAGCTAAATTGCAACTGAGTCAAGGTTAACCTGAGCGGACAATGATCACTCTCTTTTCTTTATTGGATTGTAAATTCTTTAACCTTTCCCACAGTTTTGCTTCTTTTAGAATATAATCAAGATGACCCTTAACATTTCCAGAAACAAATGTGGGTCTAGCAGGTGATTCTTCTTGCACTCTGCCATTACAGGCTCTAAACCCTTGTGAGAACCACAGTTGTGCACTGTCAAGAGCATGTATTTGTTGTCTTTTGGAGTATTAGGCAGAAAGACTGGGGATATCCCATAGCATATCTTCTTCCTCTGAAAGGCCGCCTCTTATTTCCAGTGGGTCACATTGCAAGTTTATATCCCCTGGTACGATAACACATGAGTTATGATCTGAGTTACTACTCCATTGGCTGATTTTTCAATCAAATTTTGCATCTTATTTGATTATTTTGTTGTTATATTGTAGGGATTAAATAATAGCAGTTTCATACCACACGTAAAAGAAAGGCATAGTTCTTGATGATCGCTGCTACCTGTATCTTTAACATCAATTTTAACATTTAGTGAAGGATTTATCCATGTCAACCATCCCCCACTCTTGTAAAGACTTATTTTCAGTCACCTAGCTTTCTTGGAAGCATATTGTATCATAAGGTTCAATAGTTGTTTTAAGCAGACCTTGATCATTAGATGAGGTGAACCTTCCAATTCTCTGCAAGTGACTGCCCAGGAGAGATCGGACCTCTCAGGCACCATTCTTGTTTTAACAGAAATGTGAAAAAATGCAAGAACTAGTGCAGATAGCAGTCTAAGGATACCTCGATGGGCAGGTTGGGGGGTGCATACAATCATTAAGCCACATATGGCAATGCATGACATAGCATAGCAAGGCATGAAAGCAGATGACAAAGTATGGAAGGCATACAAAAGCATTAGGTGTCATTGCAAAGCATGACAACAACATAACAGGGCAAACACCTGGTCTCCTACCTGCACTCTTACAACTGGGTTCTGCAGGCAGCTCCCATCCCACTTTCCCACTATGCAACTGTCAAAAAAGTATTTTGAATCTATTTGCAAAAAAATGAAATTTGGGTTGTGAGACTCTATCAGCTATTATAGAAACATTGCACAGAAATGGTCTGCAGAGCAAACTGATTTGCGACACGCTTATCTATCCCAAAGCTACTGATGAATGTTGTGGGCCCTGCAATCACACAATACATTGTAAATTACAGTGCCTGGGAAAGTAACCGTGATTAAAAACATTTTGCCCCGCAAGATGTGAACAATGTAAGGGGGCATTTCTAGGGATGGCCAGCTATTGCAGCGGATACCTGAAAGACTTTGCTATCATTAGCGCACCGTCAAGAGAACTCAGCAAGCAAGGGAAGGAGTTTCAGTGGGACCAATCCTGCGAAAAGGTGTTCGCACAGATCAAGAAAGACATTGGATCTGCCAAATGCATGGCCTATTTCGACCCAGCTAAATGCACTGGACTAATGGTGGATGCAAGCCCGGTAGGTTTGGGAGTCATCTTGACGCAGCGCAAGCCTGGCAGAGACAGTCCAAGGGCCATCATTGCTTATGTGATCAAAAGTCTGACAGATGTTGAAAGAAAGTCCTCACAGCCGGAAAAAGAGGGGCTGGCAGTTGTGTGAGCTATTTCAGATGTTCCTATTGGGAAAACCATTCACAGTAGTGACTGATCACCAGGCACTAGTCATGATTTATGGAAACCTTCAGTGTAAAATGCCTCCTAGGATTGAGAGGTGGGGGTTAAGACTGCAAGACTTCAACTTCACCATCATTCATAAACTGGGAATAGAATACAATCCGGCAGACTTCATGTCTCGGCACCCGCTTGTGAAACAAGATCATGACCCGTCCATGGCAGAGGAACACATAAACTTCCTTGCTCAGAAGGGACCTACAAAGCCGCTTATGATGAGTATGGTGAGAGATGATACCATGAGTGATAGGATACTGCAGAAGGTGAAGGAATTTATCACATCGCAAAGGTGGAGAGACAATGAGCTAGAATACACACAAGGGAACCAAGAAATGCAAGCTTTCAGACAGGTGAAAGATGAGCTGTCAGTTGCTGCGGCAGGCCTTGTGATGCGCGGGAGGCAGATCATTATACCTACAGACCTACGAAAGTTAGTGGACCTGGCACACGAAGGCCATCAAGCGACAAATAAGAGACACTATGTGGTTCCCAGGGATCGACTCAATGGTGGAAAATACTGTGAAAAGATATCACTTATGTCAGTGCATGTCAAAACCCAGCAATCCAGAACCACTCAGAATGTCAGAACTACCAGAGGCTTCATGGACCCATGTCGCGGTTGACTTCTTTGGTCCGTTTGGCGTACTGGATGGTGGTAATGGACAAATTCTCTATGTTCTCTCTTGTACAGATGATCTCATCCACAGCAGCCAGCACCGTCATCCCAGAGTTGGACATTATATTCTCTGTGTGGGGCATTCCAGAGATGGTGAAATTAGACAATGGGCCTTCATTTAGCAGTCTGAAGTTTGCTCGATTCAAGAGCCACAAGGGCACACGCACCCGGAAAATCACACTGTTGTGGCCACAAGCCAACGGAATGATTGAGAAATGTATGGGGAGCTTAAAGAAAGTGTTGCAACAAAACAAACTGAGTCAGTTGTTGCTAAACCAAGCTGTGTGCAGCATGCTCCGGGACTACCGGAACTCACCACATGGAACAATGGGAAGATGCCCATCAGTGTTGGTGTTTCAAAGAAAAGTGAAGACGAGATTGCCCCACAGAGGAGAGCTCTGGGAAACCGACCTCACAACACTACAGGGTGAGGACGCGACTAGGAAATGTGAGATGAAAAGATATACTGATGAAAAGCAGGGAGCAAAGCTGTCAACACTGCAAACTGGGGACACATTTCTCATGTGTTGAAAGCAGGAACGAAAGTCAGAGTCGAGATTTGATCCCGGTCATTTAGTCATCATGCAGATCAAGGGATCTATGGTGACAGCCCGATCCCCAGGCAGAGTGATCACGTGATCACACGAAATGTGTCCCAATTCAAAACAGGGTCTACTGAGGGGGAGAGAAGGAGCTTGAGGATGAGGAGAGTGTCGAGAAAGATTTTCAAGAAAGGGCAGATAATGAGAATGCGGCCTTGTCAGAGAATGGGCAGCCTGTGGAGATGTCGACAAGACCAAAGCGATGCATTACAAAGCCTGTGAGGATTGAGGAAATGTGAGGCCAACTGTGAGTAATGCAATTCTGTTTTGCTCGAGAGGGGGAGATGTCGTGTCCGGCACAGACACGGTTAACTTGGCGTGACGAGAAGCCTCATCACGCTGGACACAGCCAGTGGCACTTGCGCACGCTCGCGCATGCACAAAGGGGATTTGCCGCGTTTGCGGCCGAAAGAGAAAGTAAATATAAAAGAAAGCATCACTTTCTTTGGCTCCATGTCCCTCATTTCGAGGGGGCTTAAGGTTCCCATCTGCATAGGGATATGAAAGAGAGGTTGGTGCGTCCTCTGTGAGGTAGTCCCTGTTTTCAAACCAACCTGAGTCTGGTGATGATGTTGGGGTTCTTCTGAGGTGAGTTTAGCGGTCTGTCGCCATGCTGCTGACTGCATAAAATGCAACTGTGAGGCCTGCGCTAATGCTGTTTTGTCCTGTGCTGGTCTATTGCAATGCCTGCCTGCAGGGGGCGATTCTGCTGTGTTTCAAGTGGTTTTCAGCTCTATGTACTAGCAAGTTAAGATGGCAGTGGATGGCACGGGCCCATGAGATAGCGGCCCGCAGGACGCGCAGCTCAGATCTGTAAACACACAGGAAGAGGCAGCAGCTAGGGGCCTGTGGGCCAGCGGGATAGCGTGGCGGCAACTGCGAGGAAGCCTCCCCAAGGTGGTGCCATGCAGATCACACTGAAGACCCTGCAACAGCAGACTTTCCAGGTCGACCCCAACCAGATGGTGAAGGCGCTGAAATATAATTGGCCCCTCACACCTTCAGTCCAGGCTTCCTGTCACATCCGAGATCTCTGTTCAGTAGAGACAAGATGCCCCCAGGTGAACATTTGTACTTTAAAAAACTCACAAACAGAAATATACAACATATACGTGTGTGCTGCATACAAATTCAAGTGTCAGGACCGTGCTAATGTTGTTGTGGCCTGTCCTGATATAAGGGGTCTGCCTTTATATTTTGATGCCCAGGGCCGGCTGAAGGTGAGCGCGGACCCATTTCAAAGGTCTGTGTGGGGGGGCCCCTGCCAAAACCTGGGATTAACCATGCCCACGTAGAACACATGCAGAGCCGGCTGAAGATCTGCCAGGGCTGGTAAGGACCCATTTCAGCAAGATGTTTGCCCCCCACCAACCCCTGCAACACCCCCCAGGCCTTGCCTTAAAGGTGCGAAAAACAGTCCATCAAAAGAAAGCAGTGAGGTAGCTAATCCCATCAGATTATCTGGGACTGGCTGCCAGCATGCAGTTCTCACACCAAATGCAACTGAAAAGCTACTAATCATTGTTTGACAGCATGTTGCTAATGATGGAGAGTACCGCATAGAAAGGAAAGAAGGTGATAAAACGTTGCTGTATTCTCTGAGAGGTAGGTGACTGAGGGTGTCAGTAAAGGCAGCCCGTAACGTGCGTGCCCTGCACTTTTAATGCCCGGAATTGAATGACAACGTTTCAGTGTCATGAGACTGCCAACATGGGGCAGCTCCTCTGGGCCTCTCCAGTCAGTGGGAATCTTCAACAATCCTTCACCTGTCACTGGCATCGTAATACTGACACCCATCCCCTTTTGCGCTCCTGCAATCAGGGGAGCCGACTTATGAATTTCGGGGGTGGGGGGTGCCCAAATACAGGAAGCGACATCACTGGCAGTTATATGACCGCAAATTTGCATGTAGTCGCCCACCTGGTGCAACGGCGCACGGGGGAGGGGCATTGGGGGGGCGCGCGCAGCGCCGAACAGTGGAAACATTGGCTAGCATGCACTGCATATACTAAAGTCAAGTAAGAAGGAGATTTAAGCCATCGAATTGCATTCCAGTAGGCCATCACTGCCCCTACCCCACCGCTCTATAATCGTCCAGCAACACAACTAGGATGGGAGAATGAAATGCTTGCTAAACAGAAGGTACAGCTGCAAGGTGGAGTACCACCACCATCACCAAAAAAAGTTCCCAATTCAAGGGAAACGAGAAGTAAAGACGTTTCCCGATTAAAAACTACCAAGCAAGACGTGTGTGGTGCCATAGTTCAGTAAAACATCAACAATTCAAACTTACAATAGTGCTGCTGTAGATTGGCCAGCCACAAGTGACATTTGCTAAGATGTTACCTTTGGGTAACCAGATAGAGTTAGGGATGTAGCTTAATCTTAAACCTTTCAGTGGACACATCAGATGTTCTGCTGAAGTATAATGCAATCCTGGCTGAATATAATGCAATCAAGTGTGGTTTCAGACTTGGGGGGAGGGGGGAGAGTGTTAACTGCTTTTAACATTGTAGTTTACCAGAAATTCTGGTAAAGTAGTGTACAATGTTAAAAACCAGTTACCCAGGCTCACCCTGCACCCAAGTGATGTTTGGGACTGATGGAAGCGCTTGCGTCTAAATGTTGTAGCCATGGTTGTCTTCATGTTTTAAAAACTCCCACTTTCCTGGTTTTCAACATTCATTTGAAACACCCCTTTTCAAAAAATGAAGGAGTCAGTAAAAAAAAGTACACCCCACTTATGCTTAATAATGTCGTGCCTTCCAAGAAACGAGCATATACCTCATTTGTCAGGGACTGCTATTAGAGGCCCTGGCCGCCCTGGAACTCGCACCATTTTGCACCTGCTAAAATCAATGGCCAGTTAATACCACTATGGCTGTGCCTGATAAGTGCCTTTCCCCTGCCTGCACAAAATCCCAAATGGTTGGCATTGCCAATGCTTGTTTGAGGTTACTGTAGAAGGATGAAGAGAGAACTAAAGTGTGCAAAATAAAAAACAGCATTCAGCGAAATATTCCAAATTGCGAACACTTGGGCAGTTCCACACCACTGCTGCCACCCTGGCCCGTTTCTTGGCCCGGGCGAGGCGGGCAGCTGCCCGGGGCACAATTGCCCCAGTCCCTGCCCCTGGCTGGAGGGGTTCACGTGTCTGGGTTTGTGGCGGCGATTGCCGATGGCAGAGTTCAGCAGCGCCGTAGCAGGTGCTGGCGCTGCCTCTTCTGACTGTAATGTCACGTAGTACAGAAGTACTAGGTGACATTACGGAAGTCAGAGCAGGCTCCCAGCCCACCCCCACTGGTCCCTGTGCCACAATGTGTGCCCCCACTGGTCCCCATGCCACAATGTGTGCCCCCAATGGTCTCCGTGCCACAATGTGTGCCCCCACTGGTCCCCATGTCCCACTGTGTCCCAATGTGTGCCCCCACTGGTCCCCGTGTCCCAATGTGTGCCCCCACTGGTCGCCCCACTGGTCCCTGTGTCCCAATGTGTGCCCCTACTGGTCCCCGTGTCCCAATGTGTGCCCCTACTGGTCCCCGTGTCCCAATGTGTGCCCCCACTGGTCCCCGTGTCCCAATGTTGTTCCCCCACTGGTACCTGTGTCCCATTGTTGTGCCCCCACTAGTCCCCGTGTCCCACTGTTGTGCCCCCACTGGTCCCTGTGTCCCACTGTTGTGCCCCCACTGGTCCCTGTGTCCCAATGTGTGCCCCCACTGGTCCCTGTGTCCCAATGTTGTGCAGTGTTATATTGAGTTTGGGAGTGGCGCACGGGGTGCGGTGGGAGTGGGGTGCGATGGCAGTGGGGCGCGAGGTGGGGGGGGGCTCATTCCTAATGTTTCACCCTGGGCACCAAATGGGCTAGAAACTACCCTGCTGCCACCACCCATAGTGCGACAGAGGCCGGGCCTTTGTGGGGCCTCAGGCTCCATTAGGAGCCTATTCATGAAGAAAATAAAAAACACACACCTTCTTTTGTCTTCATAAATAGGCTGTTAATGGAACGTGAGGCCTCACAAAGGCCCGGCCCCTGTCGCACTAAGCATGTGTTGCAGGGGCCGTGGACCGGGCTGCTGCTTGTTGATGAAGCAACAGCCCGATCCTTTAGTAATTTATCCTCTTTTTTTTTTTTCTTTTCAAACTGTGGATGCGCGCCCCACTGGGCATGAGGCTGCGGCCCACCAGAGGGGCGCACCCCACAGTTTGAATACCGCTGCCCTAAGCCCTCCCCTCCAGGAACATAAACCAATATGAGTCCTAGAGGGGAGGCCTTAATCGGACATGTTCGCACTTTTACCCGGCCGGAGAGAAGTGATGCAGTATCGATGGAAAGGGCCATTGATGCTGCATTACTTCTCTCCGGCCGGGGGGGGGCTCAGCCCCGACTTGATTTTGCCGGGGGGGCTTGGGCTCCAGAGCCCCCCCGTACTCGGCGCCCCTGCCTGTAATGCCTTCTTATTTCAATGTTAAACCTACCCATTTCTCCATACTTGCCAACATGACCCGTTCCAATCTGTAGGTGCTTATCCAGTCCTCTTTTTTCCTTTGCATTCTGGGACTTGTAGTTCCACTTTTCTCATTATAAAACTCAGGCTACAAGTCCCAGAATGCAAAGAAAAAACCAGGACTGGATAAGCTCCTACCGATTGGAACGGGTCATGTTGGCAACCGTGCCAGGGTGATACTTATCATCAGAGCAGAACAAAGGACCCGATTTCGAAATCCTGAAATCGGGTCCCTGCACAACTCTTCCTGCACGAATGGGGGCGTGAAATGCTTTTCATGCCCTCATTTGCTACCCCTTCCCCGGTGCTCTCCTCCAATGAGAGGAGTGTGCCTGTGAGCACACACCCTCCCACCCCCTGCAACGGGCCAGCGACATAGAAGTAGGACTAAAGTTGTATTGACTTTAGTCCTACATCTATTTCTATGGCCTGTCAAGTTTTTTTTTTTTTTTTTAAATCTGGTCACCCTACATGTTGGTGGAGTTGGCTGATGGCTTGGCCTCTGCGTGGTTTTCTGCTGTACGCTCTGCCTGTAAACACTATATATCCCATCTCCCTAGTCTTTCAAGTGTAGCCTTATGAGTCCATCTAATCATACCCATACGGTTGTACCCTATCAGTGAATGCCCCCATTTTCCAACGCTAGGTGGCTTCACCGCTGGGTTCATGCTGTCTAAAACCCAGCACATACAGACATGCATATACTCTCCAATGATGACAGTAAACACTGATGGTAGAACCAGTGAATACATATAAAGGTGGGGAATTGGGGTGTTGGGGGTGGGGGCAATACATTGGTAAAAGGAAAAAATAGATGGTCAGGAAAAAGAGGGTATGTTCTATGGCTGGACCAAACTACATTATCAATTTTTGGAAAGTGCACCATTTAAAAAATGTAAATCCGAGCATATAGTGTAGAGGTAGCTTGCTGTGTTCATGCTCCGGACCTGCGAGGTTTCCTTTAAAAAATGTCTTCGAGGCCAATTTGCTTGAATTTTTAATTATTTTCCACATTTGTCACTCCCCCACCCCAAGAAAATGTGGGGGAAGACCATCCGCAACCCCCAATTCCCTGACCTTAATAAATACCTAAACCTAACCCCAATCTAAATTTGCAGCTAAATTTGTAAAAAATTTAAAAGAGAACAAATGGGCCTTTGAGGAAATGGGCATGAACGTACTTTCCTAGTGCAGATATCTGTGTGATCTGCGGATCATGGTTTCTAATCTTAGCAGACGCTTCAGCTGTCAACCCGCAGAATGAAGAATGAAAGGTGTAAATCGCTGTCTGGCCAGTCACCGACTGCACCAATATATCACAGATAGGAGAAGAGATATTCTCTCAGACAGCCATTCAAACAATATCCAGTTGATTGTTTCTAGGAGACAGAGGTCTCATCAATGGGTCAGGTCGACTGACAACAAAGCCAGGTATGGATGATGTCATTAGGGACATCAAGACATAGCCGCATTAGCCATGAAGAAAACACACATCCATTCATGAAGCTACACAAACATGCACTAGTTAATTGCTCGTAGACATGACAAACATGCTTATAACTCCTGTTGGTAGAGGACAGATGCATTTATAGAATGCTATGAAGCTTTCCTTTCTTTCGTGACCCTGCATAACAGGACAATGCTCATTTACTGGTGGTGGGAAGAGAAGCTGTTTCCAGCGAGACGGAGTGAAATGATACAAGTGTTGCCAACCAAAACTGCAACATGCAAGCACTGCCTCAGGCTTAGGTGATCAGACAGTGGTAAAAATATGGAACACGCAGCCCTCCATGTTCTTTCCCATTACCCTGAAAAGGTACACTCAGTTCTGTGACCAGATAGGGTCCCAGGCCTGGGAGGACCCGCTCTAGCCAATCCACAAGCTCCATTTGTGAGGTGGTATAAAATGTTGCACGGACCAATGGTTTTCCTGTGACCCTGCAGTATTGTAGTTTGTAACATTTAGGGGTAGTCTCATGCAAAGCCACCTGATATGGGGAGCCAATAAATGTACCAATGTATAGTTTTTATACATGTAGTTAGCCCAAACTGACAAAGGAGGATACCCCTTAGGTTTTTGTGACATCACACGCAAACAAAACCATGTGACACATGTTCAGGAGCTGAGAATGCTGGAGAATTGTTTCTTCCTGTGTGGACCCTGTCTGTATTGGATAATAAAGACAGTGGGCCTCATTACGACCCAGGCGGTAAGTTACCGCCTGGGTCGTACCTTTACCACCATGGCGTAAACTACGTTTACGCCATGGTGGTTGGCGGACTTACCGCCCCATTCCGAGGTTGGCGGGGCAGTAAGTCCCCAATCCCCATTTACCCTTCCCCATTCCCATTTTTGCCCCATAGGGCATAATGGGAGTGGGGAAGGCGTTAATTACGCCACCGTAAATTACGGTGGCGTAATTAACAACAATGTCCCTTAGCGCCATGGATTTTAACAC
This sequence comes from Ambystoma mexicanum, assembly GCF_040938575.1. NCBI lineage: Eukaryota > Metazoa > Chordata > Amphibia > Caudata > Ambystomatidae > Ambystoma > Ambystoma mexicanum. The sequence goes on from NC_090938.1 coordinate 503,227,234, forward strand.
CTGCCAAAAGCAGGTGTTAAATCCTCCATGGCGCTAAGGGACCTCGGAAACAGGCGGTAAGGGTCGGCGCTGTTTACGCTGCCGTAAACCCCTTACCGCCTGGGTCCTAATGAGGCCCATTATATTTTGCCCGATGGCTGAGTCTTCCGTTCTTGCAGTGGGGAGTCTTTGATGGGCCCAGGTTTCTCTGCTAAGTATCGGGACGAATGCTGTGGTGTCCCATCCGCAAGTCCTTAACAGCTGGCAGCAGAGGATGGTCACTCTGTTCGGTCGGCAAGAGGCCATCTCGTCCCGCTGCATGCCTGGAAGGCTGTGAAGTGACCCGTGGAAACCGAGAGAGACACGCCAAGTGCACACCGTAAAGAGGTCATCAGGAACCGCCTTAGAGAAATTCCTGCCCGCTTTCCATGAGACGCACCCAGCAGACCGGAAAGGTAGAGTGGCAGGTTGGGGGAGAGTCAGTGCCCCGAACGACGTCAACGGACCACAGAGTTTAAGTATAGACTCAGCTATAAGGCAAAAAGTGGAGGGTGTGGAAAGGTTCTGCTTAATGTTTGTGTCCGAGTTCTTGTTTGGTAAGGGGTGTTGTTGCTTAACTCTTGTTCTTGGCTATGGAATATTCCATCTTGGGGCGATCAGTTTGGGCAGTCAGCTTAGATGATTGATTTAAGGGTGCGGATGACAAAAGGTATGTAAATATCAAATTTCCTGTGGGTTAAGCATTTAAGCTTGGGTCATAGACAATGGTATCCCTGTGTATGGGTCTTAGCAGACAAAGCTAGCTTGTATCACGGATGGTGCTCTCCTGGTTAAGTCTTGCAGAGATGTTTTATCTATAAGCCGACGCTATAGATACAGGACCACGTGAAATATTGGTTTTCCCTGTTGGTTAGGCAGGAAGGTGGCCACGTATATGTTATTTATGTTTTGTCAGGTTTGTCATTGTGTTTGGGGGTTATATAAGTGGACAGATTGAAGGGGCAGGTGTCAGTGATTTCTTCCTCATTGTAGAGGTGATGCCACCAACAAGGCTGTTGTGTAGGACTTGAGCACGGGAGGTGCGCAGTGTTCAGGTGGATAAAAACTACAATTGAGCTTTGAAACAGTGGCTGCGCCTTTGGGGTGGAGCGTGGAAAGCGCATGAGCAGAGTTGTCAGTTGAGCCTTTGGGGCAGAGAGCTGTAGAAGGCGATGCATGGAGCACACCCGTAGCATTGGTTGAGAGTCGGAGAGGCTGAGGTTAATGTGATCATTTCATGGTCATCAATGGCATTTGTTACATGATATCGAGGTGAAAAAAATTCAGTGTATCTGAAAAGGTGGATGTGTCAAAATCTCACTTTGAGGTCACAGAAGTATTGATATATGATGTATTCAGGTAAAAACATGAGGGACACGCACCTACAGCATATGTGCAAGTTTCTCCCACAATATAAGGACATCATCTGTAAATATAGCATGGAACAGACTTGCAGTATGGAGGGCAAATTGGCAAATCCCTGGCATAAAGAGGGGAGCTTTTCCAAATATGTGCAGCAACAATTACACACATACATCCACAAAGCCTACAAGGGGAAAAAGTTAAGCAAAGGAATGGCCATATTAGAGTTGTGGAAAATGGTTCAGGATGAGGAAGTGGACCTGACATGGTGACAATGGATGCTGAGCCAGCGTGAGGCAGAAAGTGACTCGCCCTCGGCTCCCCCTCCTCCTCCTCAAATAGAGAGCGAAGGAGCAGCAGCGAGAAGCCAGGGATTATACCCATCGAGGGAGTTAAAAGCAGCAGCAGGATACACCAATCCCACATTTGCTCCTCCAGCACATACTAAGAAGGAGGGGCAAGGCAAGGCTGAGCAGACGATCAAGGAGCGCAGAACGCAGATGGCGAATGCAAGAAGCGCAGCGAGATCCAGGCAAGGTTGAAAGAAAATGACCTGGAGAAAGGGGGAAGCATTGAGGGGCAAGAGCCAATAGTCTCGAATGAAAGGGTAGGCAGACAGATATTGCTTAAAGTGGATGAGAAGGTTCAAGGAGAGGCACAATGCATGAACAGGGAAGTAGCAAGTAACAAGGCTACAGAATAGGTGAGAGAAGGGGCAGAAATTATGGAGGAAATAGAAAGACGCGAAAGGGAAGAGAGGGAAAAAAATGAAAAGGTGTGCAGAGAGAAACAGAAAATAGAAGCACGAGAGTGAGAGGAAAGGGAAACGAGAAGACAGAGAGGGCTTAAGGATATGGCAAAAAGGAAGGCAGAAGAAGAGAGAGAAAGGCAAGCGCAAATAAAGAAAGACGAATGGAAGTAAGAACGTCAAACGACTCCTCAGGGAGCGACGGCGCATAGAAGAAGAAGGACACACCTAAAGGGTAGCAGAGATTAAGATGGATTTAGAATGCTTAAGGGATAACAAGGAAGAGGAGACACAGAGGAGGAAAGAACGAAACAGAAGCAGGAAAATCAGCAGGAGTACCCCACGGATAGACAGAATGAGGTCTATTCCTCAATTAGGGGGGAACACGAAAGTACAGGCCAATTAGGAGGAAAGCATCAGGGAGACACAGGGCCTCATTACACAGACGGCGGTAAGGGTTAACGGTCACCGTTAATGGTACCGGTGACCGTTAACCCTTACCGCCTTACTACGAGGTCCCTTTGCGGGTTGGAGAATTTAACAACTGTTTTTTGCAGGTGTTAAAAACCAACCCGCAAAGGGACCAGGGAGCTAATTACGGTACCGCAATTTGCGGTGCCGTAATTACCACCTTGCCCATTCCCATTATGCCCTATGGGGCAAAAATGGGAATGGGGAAGGGCAATGGGGGAAGGGGGAATTACCGCCCCACCAACCTTGGAATCGGGCGGTAATTCCGCTTTCCACCAAGGTGGTGCCGGTATTTTACCGGCATGGACCAAGGTACTAATAGCACCTTGGTCCACCGCCGTCCGTGTAATGAGGCCCACAGTATTGACGAGGCTTAGCTTCGAGGAGGACAGAGACAGTACCACATGGGACACAGGGTCAGACAACGATTTATTGGGGAGCAAAGACAACAGAGAGGAGAAACCCTCTTGCTACTCCTGAGGGACAAGCCCAGATAAAGACACAGTATGGGGAGATGATAATGACATGGACAGACTAAGGGAAAACAGGGAGAACAGCTGCAGCGTTCTTAAGGTATATCGCGCAGCACAGGCAATATTACCCCATATGCGCAGAGGCTTAGGGACCTGCCGGGGGCAGAGGAAAGGAGAAATGACAAGGGTGTTTACCACCACCTAAGACATCAGGAGACAAAGCAGAGGGATAGGACTAACACAGTGTCCACTGTTAGAGAAGGGAGGAGGGTGATCTCAATACATTCCATGGCAGCAGATGGACAAAGACAATTTAAGATGTAAGTCACCATCGTTGACTGCTGGGGCTGGGAAATGGATCTATGAGCTAGAGAGACTGACAGCAGGGACAGCATTGGCGGTGGGTGACATGAAAAGTTTGATTTCAGCAATTCTCACGGTGGTAGCAGATGATGTATGGAAATGAGCTGGTTACCCCAGAGTAACAGTACAGAACACGGCACATGATGGTGCACCATTCAATAAATGTCGAGCGGCCGTGTGGCACGCTGTAAGGGTACAGTACCCAGATACCTCTGACATTAGCATGATTATGGCATGCAAAATGAGAGAGGATGAGGATCCACATCAGAATATCCAAGCTGTTCAAGAGAAATGGGGGTTGGAAACGCGTGAACTGTGGAACAAAACAGTGGGATTGTTTTATCACATATTGTGTCAGGGGTTACCTGAACAGGTGCAAAAGCAGCTTAACAAACCAGTGGGGATGGAAGCCAAACCTTGGTCAGAAATTCAGCTGACTATAGTACACTATTGTCGGCTAATGCAAGAGAATGCCAGAAGGAAACATGAGGACAGAAGACAGGAGGCAGCAAAACTAGTGCAGCAAAAATAATTAAAGTATACCATGGAAGGAGCGATGTTAACCAGTGGGGAAGGAGCAGATGTGCAGCATGCACAGTACAGACTGCCACCAGCGGAGGGAGGCTTTGTGGGGCGGGGAGACATGCACCAAGGGTTTAGAGCGAGAGAATTAACACCAAGGGGAAGAGGGTATGAAAATCAAATGTAGCAAGGACCGGAGAGGTTTCAGGGGGGCTATCAGAGACCGATGGGAGGACCACCGCAGTGTTGGTTGTGTGGACAGATAGGGCACATTTCTCAAGTATGTAGAAGCAGAAGTGGGACACAACAGAATGTGGGAATGCCACAACAAACCCACATACCAGGCAGAACAGACTGACTATTATACCTAGGACCAAACACAGCGACGGGCACAGACCCAAGAGGCGCACATGCAAGCATATCAGCCTATGACACAGGAACCACAAATGCATGGACCCGTACAGCCATACCCACATGCACCACCTGCACCACAGATACAGAGACACATGCAGCCACCACAAGCAGCACAGCAGGATGCTGGGACACTGACGCTCGCAGACACCATGAGATCGACTCCCATTCGGAAGTTAGGTGGGCCAATTTGTGGGGGCAACCCATTCACGGGGACAAGGATGTCATTATACACACAATAGGACAGCCCAAAGATGGACCTGATGTGTTCAATCCTATTGGTTAGACCCAACCTGGCAGAGGAACCACGTACAGGGTTGACGATAGGTGTCAAGACTTTTTCCTTTCGCATGGACACAGGGACAACTATATCCTGTATCAGGAAATACCCAATGTCCGGCAATGCCATGAATGCGCAGGGCCTCTCTGGGGTGACGGACTTGGTTCCTTTTACAGATGAACTGTCACTCTCTACAGGGGAGCATGACTTAGCTTTGCCACTATTATATTCTCCACAGACACCAATGAACATAATGGGAAGAGACATTATGAGTACAATCGATATGACCATCTCATTTGCAGATCAGGGGATAGTGTGTTCAACACCATGAATTCATAACACGAATGTAAGGGAGATTATCCAGGCATTTTGTGGCCACACGGTACAGAGGGGTGTGCCAGCAGACATTGAACTGTTTCAATATGGAGTGGAGTCATTGATAGCATGGCTTCCAGGGATTCAGGGAAAGCTATGGCAATTACGTAATGAGTTTATATTCAGGCCAGAAGTTCCATTAGATGAGCCTGAAGGGGAAGTGGTCCCAATTGAACTCAATCTGGTAATCATGGGGGGAAGACAGGATAACATTACATGGGACAGATGACACCGGACGATCCTGGAGGACAGTGATTGCAGTGGGGGAAGGGTACAGGTTGACTGATGAGGAACTGTTCCAGGATGATCAATCAGAACACGCAGGTATGTTTGACATCAGCATTACATATTAGGTGAGAATACACTATAGGTAAGTACCAAGGAGAATGGCTGTTGCAGGAAGCACCACCACCATTTCTTGAGGAAGACTTGGGGAGGGTACCCAGTGTCTTACGGACCACAACTCCCAAAAAAGGGGGGCTACTGAAAGGGATAGGGGCAGTAAAGATAAAGTTTACACCAGGAGCAATTTTACCTAGGGCAAAACAGTATCCCTTCTCAAGATAGGCAGATGAGGGCATCTATAAGACAATCACAGCATAAATGAAACAGGGTATTCTAGCAGCATCAGAATCACAGTGCAATACCGCAGTGTACCCTGTGATAAAGGCAACATGGGGTTCTTGCCATTTTATACAGGACTTGCACCCTTTCAACCAGATTGTTGAGGCAGAATTTCCTATAGTTCCAAATCCAGCAGCAATTCTGTATAGCATTCCCACGGAAGCTACTCACTTCACGGTAATAGATTTGAAGAATGCTTTCTTCTCTATACCACTGCACATATAGTAACAGGACCTGATTTCATTTCTAAATAGAATCCGGAAGTGGAAACACACAAGGCTCCCACAATTTGAAAGTACCGTCATGCAGTACGTTGACAACGTTTTGATCTGCAGCAAGTCAGAAATACAGTGTAGAAATTATTCAGTACATACGAACAGTGACACCAGAAAGGGCGGAGATAATCCGTAGGTTGCCGACACCTACAACAGTGAGGCAGATGCAACCGTTTTTAGGTCTCTGTAATTATTGCAGAGCCTGGGGGTTTGACTACAGCCCATACACAAGTCCTTTATGTGCACTCAAGGAGGCACAAAGAGGAGGGGGCACACTACAATGGACTGAAGAGATGCCAAAAGCACTTGAGGAGCTGAAGAAAGCAACAGCTTCCGTGTTAGGGATCCCAGATTAGCAGGACAAATGTTATCTGTTCTCATGCTCCAAAGGAGTAGCGATGACTGCAGTACTCACACAGAAGACTACTTTAGACACAAACTATTGGCATACTATAGTGGCAAATGAGATCCAGTAATGAGGGGACATTACCCTTGCGAGCAGGCCCTGGCTGCTGCTGAATTCGCAGTAGAGAAGTCAGTGAGTATCACCATCGGGTACAGCACCACCCTTTTTGTGGATCATGCTCTCTTTGCATTACTTCAACGGCCCAAGAATACTCTGCCCACACAGAGAGCTTCGGGGTACAAGGTACTACTTTCGAATAAAGCCATAATGATAGTAAGATGCAGGACTGTGAACCCAGCAACCTTTGTAGCTGGACCAAAAGAGGAGGGAGACTACATACACGATTGCATCACATACATCGGGCAGTATGACAACTTTACAACGGTGGGAGAAAAGCCACTTGAGGGGGGAGACGTGCTTTACATTGATGGTTCTTCGATGTTAGACCAGCCTATGGGAGAGAGACAGACTGGGACGGCAGTAGTGAAAATAAAGACAGACGGGACAGCTGAAGTAGTAATCATGTCATCCAGTTGGGGCCAGGGGTGTTCTCCCTACTGACCGTTTTGTTGGACGCTCTGTCAATGTATAGTCAGATCTTTCCTTCTGGCTTTGGTATCACTAGCAGGGGAGATACCCACAGTATAAGGCTGGTTGCCACTTCAATGATCCCTTGTTGCCATAGTGTCTGTATTTCTTCTATTACTTTTTTTGGAGAAGCCCTGCTATCTTTCTTTGGTGTTGAGCTACTAGCTTTGCTTTGTTGTTGATGTGCAGCTCTACGGGTGGGCCCTTCAGTTTTCCTAGCCCTAGGAACAGCCCAGAAAAGCTTCTCTTTAGATTATACTTGGTTGTCTTCTATGCTGTTAATTTCACCTGTTGTAATTTGTAATTTGTGTTTATTAGTCAGAGGCACAGGGCTGTGCGGAAGCTCAGTAGGCATTTCCCTGCCACCTGGCTTTCAAGTACATGTCTTTCTGTATCATGTGTTCTCCTCCTGTGCTCAATGGTGCAGGCAAACCTCTCTATGAATTGAAGAAGTGCTGGTGCTCCCCGCTGGTATATCCTTACTTTTTATGCGCTCAAGCTCACTTTCTGCTACACCCTGTAGAAGGTTCTTGCATCCAAGATGTCTACAGTGGCCCATGTCTTGATGAAGAACATGACTGGCTAGCAATATACCTGTAAAGTGACTTCAGGGCAGCTCTCTTCATCCTCAGTGTTCTCCATGGCAAGAACATATTCATTTCAGTGTTTGGTTGATTGGCTGAGGCATGGTTGCTAGACATTGATGAGCTTTTTGCTGCCCATTGTCTGGCCATTTGTCTGACTTACTGTTTAATTTGGCATCCTCAACTTGGTGGTTGTCTAGATGGAGGTGGTTGTGTCTGCCACCCGAAAGACTGCTCAGAAGTGATTGTTTAACCCGCATTTGCTGCATCTCTGCCCAATGGCTTGGCATGGGGCTTCATGTGTCCTCGGATACACTGTGGATGAGGCTGTGTGGGTGGAAGGTTACTTCCTATGCACTTTTTGAGCTGCAGAACCGGTCCTCTCCTCTCCCACACCCGATGAGCCATCCAGGGTCGTGTGATCCTTGTTCTCAGATCAGTAGTTCAGATAAAGGTTGGCAGATTCCCCAATTTGTCAGTTCAAGTTAGGCGCTCTCATGCTTGTGGAATGGGGCAGATGAATATGCAGGTATCACCTACCGGCCCTGCAAATACAAACTCCTACGCCTCACCATTATCGTACAGGTGAGAAACTATACCAGCTGAGGAAGCCCTACCTCCCCATCAATCTAGGGGCGAGAGATGAGACAAACTAAAGCAGGTTCAAAGAAGCAATACTTTAAATAGTCTATGTACATGCTTCTGCCATAAAGAATTAGTTTGGTTGTGTGACACTAGTAGGAATTACAGTTAGATAGTAGGAAGCATGCGTAGTGTGCTGTATATAGCATAGAAGGGAGGAGGATTTCGAGATACCAAGAGAGGCTCTCACTACACTGATAACGCAGATTGAATTGTAGGCAGAATAGATGCAGAATATACGGGCAGGGGGAATGTAAAATGAATAGGCGAATATAGGTCTCTAATATGTAGACGAGAAGCGCAGAAGTACAGCCAGCATAGAAGCCGCAACAGGCCTAGGAATTAGCAAGGCCTCAGACAAAGATGCTGAATTCACAAAAAATAATTTATTTTAGAAGCTTTGAAGCTGCCCAGACACTAGTTTGTAGCAAGTGCCAAGGTCAGATGCACGGAAGGGAGTAATGGATGAGCAGAACGCAGAGACGAGATAACAGTTCCCAGGGCGAGAAGCAAAGACTCCCAAGTTAATTAAAGTTACCATAAGAGTACAAACAGCCATTGATGTACAGATGCATGAACTCAGTATGCCAAAAGACTCTATAGCAGATAGCCTATAAGAGATAGCCTATTGGAATAATCTTGTCATTTTATTTAGTGTTGTGCTCTGCCTACAGTTAGCATTTTTAGCATTGTGCTTTTAGGTGTATTTTATGAGGAACCTTTTATTGATCAGCAAATTTTAGCATCATTTGTGTCTAAATGCAATTTTGATTTAGGGAAATGAAAAACTCAGCCCCACAGATTGATATTATGTAATAAACCGCATTTTATTCTATTACAACTGCTTTGTGCAATACACAAGATAGGAGGCTTCGAAAAATACAACTACCTTTGTTGTTGTAGTTCTACGGTTCCACAAATTGACACATCAGGTGCATCAGCACCGGCGCGTCGGGCAGTTTGTGGCGGTTTGTGGACGGTACGGGAAGAGACGGCACATAAGCCCTGCTCCCCATATCCAGCATGGGTCTAGTAGAGGTTTTGGAGGCCATACGAACTGCACCTAGTAAACTAGAAGCAAACAGCCTCTTATCCTCACTACAGGTTAGCTCTAATTCAGCAAAGACATTAATGAACCGGGGTTGGATACAGCCGTGTCCAGCAATGGACAAAATGATTCTAGCATCTGTGTCTTCCGGCATTGTCCTACCCCATGAGGTTGCTTTTAAGGCCCATGGGGAGGGCAAGCCAACAGGCCAGGTAGAAGAAGCTTGTAAGGCAGGGAAAGCAACCAATCACAATGGGAAACATACCCCTGTCTCTCCCCAGTCCATGACCCCCCTACCACTGCTTTCTCCTTATTACCTAAAAACTATTCCTATATACTGCCCCGTGAGGTTGCTTTTAAGGCCAATGGGGCAGGAGAGCTGGCAGACCAGGAAGAAGTAGATTTCCTGGCTAAGGGAGAGCATAACAACATAAGTGCCCTGATGAATAGCTATCCACAGTTTCCATACATTTACAGGAATTAAGTAAAAGAGGAGCTTACTTCTATTAGATTGGGGCTAACCCACATTACCCGGTCACCCCAAACAATCTGGGATGTACGGGGTATGGTTTCAGCCCAGATTTCAGTTCAGTATGGCCCTTCAGGAATAACTATTGCAGCGCCATCAGATAGAAGACCACCAGAGATTAATCCTATGATATATAGGAACAATAATAGTCCTCCAACATGCATAACAACCCCAAGTGAAAAACGTAAATGTTGTTTGCTTAATACCCGATCGTTAGTAAAACATGTTACAGAAATATCTGATTTTGTCTTTGAACAAGATCTTGATATGTTGTTTCTCACAGAAACATGGATGAATAAAACAACATATCATGCTATGATAATTGCTATTCCGGCAGGTTACTCTGCTCTTCATACTGATTGGGAGGAGGTTGGGAGGGTGGCCATTCTTTTTAAGCAGACTTTGAGCCTAAACACCTCCAGCACTCCAGAGATTGACAACTGTGAGGCAATGTTAGTAAAATTAAATGTTAACCCTACATATTCCCTTAGCATCCTACTGTTATATTGCCCACCTAGAGTAACACCATTGCTTAAAGAGTAGTTATTAGCTCTCATAGGCAATGCCTCCAAAGACTCCACTGCTTTTATCATTCTAGGTGACTTTAATCTCTGGGAAAATAACCCACTGGATGAAGAAGCTAATGATCTGAGGCTATCCCTGGAGTCCATTGGACTTGTGCAGTTGGTTTCATCTGCAACCCATAGTGGTGGCAACCACTTAGACTGGCTCTTAATAAAAAACTTGAAACCAACTGTCACCACCATCGAGGAATGTGTATGGTCAGACCACTTGCATGTGAATTTTGAATTTTACATACCATCCTCTCAAGATTTATCATTAACAAGGAATAAACCATCTATGAACTCTAAGAAAGTGACCTGTGATGCATGTAAAGCACAAGTGATACCATTACTACCATCTTGAAAAGCTTACTTCCTCTTTTAGGAATGCGACCAATCAAGCGTTTGATGCTTTATCCCCTCTAATAACTGTCAAAGCAAATAAGTCTATAGGTCAGAATAAATGGTTTTCTTTTTGGAAATCTTGGAAGCCAGAAGAGCTAAGCGTAAGGCCGAGCATAAGGCCTATAGCTGAGTTGGCCACCATTTATAAACAAACAGCAAATGCTTATAAACACACATTTTTTAAAGCCAAAGCAAAAAATCTTAACAAGAGAGTACAACAGGCAAAATCCCAGTCCATGGAATTATTTATGATTCTGCAGGAACTTAAAAGCTCATCCACTAAGACTCAGAAATCAGAAGATAATGCCTGGTGTCAGGCTATTGCTGACGGGTTCACTCATAAAAACGGAGAAACACCAACAGGCCATTAGAGACCAGGTCAAAATGCTCCCTGATACTGATACTGTTGTGAAATGATCCGCTGTCCCAGAGCAAAATAGATCTATGGGGGTCATTACGAGTTTGGAGATAGCCATAGCGCTATTAGCACCATGGCTGCCTCCAAAGTCGTGGCCGGGTTCTCTGAATAGGGGCTTACCATGTCATTCCAACCTTGGAGGACCTGGTAAATCCCCATTCAAAATACCCTTCCCCATTCCCATTCGAGCCCCCAAAGGGCTCAATGGGAATGGGGAAGGAGCTAATAACGGGCCCGAAAATAGCGGGCCCGTTATTAGCTCCATGGTCCCTTAGCGGGTCCCGCTGAGGGCGGCTGGTTTTACCAGCTGGCCTTAGTGGGACCCGCTAAGGGACCTCGGAATGCGGCGCTAAGGAGTTAACGGCACCAGCATCCTTACCGGCGCCGTTCATAGCTTAAAACCTACCTCATGCAAAAGGGACATTTTTCCAGCTACATTATTTAAGGACGTTGCAGAAACTCTTGCTCCATGGGTCACCTAGTTTGTGAATCAATAATTTGATGAAGCATACATCCCAGAACATATAAAAGAACCCCACTGATTAAAAAAGAAAATCTGGACCCCTCTTTTCCCGGAACGTTTAGGCCAATTACAAATGTGCCTTTTCACTGAAAATAATTGACAGGATCGCCTACTTACAGTATCAAAAATGTGTAGAGAATAATGACATACTTGCCTCTGAACAATCCAGTTTCTGAGCTAAGCATGGTACGGAGACAGCCCTCCTGGCTCTACAATCCAATATTGTCACTATCATTGAAGAAGGGAATGCAGCGTTACTGCTACTATCGGACCTAACCTAAGCATTCGATTTGATAGATCATGATCTTCTGGTTGAGAGATTAATTGTAGTTGAGAAATGTACACCCCACACAGCCAAATGGTTTAAATACTTCCTGGGACCCAGAATGGCTGCAGTAGTTAAAGGAAATTTCTCATCGAGAAAATCATCCCTAATATGTGGAGTACCCCAGGGCTCTTGTTTATCTCCACTACTTTTTAATATCTTCTCTAAGCTCCTATGTGACATGCTCATAAAACTCGGTGTCCGGTTTACCAACTATGGCGACGATACACTTTTGTTTTTGAGCTGTCAGGATTATATGAGGACAATGTCCAAAGAGTAAATTATGTGTTTGTAGCCATTTGAAAATGGATGGCAGCTAATTCCTTAGCCTTAAATGATGAGAAAATAAAGCTACTAATAATAGGCACACCACAAAAAGTAAAAAAGCTAGATGATCGGTATTCAAGCTTTAGGATAAATGGAAATAACATTACAATGTCAGAACATGTGAAACCCCTTGGAGTCTTTTTTGATTTCCAGTTATCATATAAGAGGCATACTTCATACCTGAAATCTACATGTGCTTTCCATACAAATCGCCTTTGGCAAATTTGTCCATACTTGATAGAACAAAATAGAGCTATGATTGCCGGTACAATCATAAATGCAAAATTGGACTATAGCAATAGTCTCTTGATGGGCACTTCCAAAACAAACGTAAAGAAAATGCAAACAATACAAAATGGAACTGTTAGGGATGTCTATGGTTTGAGTCGGTGTTCTAAGATTTCGTCTGCAAGGAGAAAACTGCAGTGGCTCCCTATCAAACAGCAAATCAAATTTAAAGGTGCAGTATTGGTGTTTAAATGTTTGTTAGGAAACGCACCAAGCTATCTTATCAACAAGATAAAAAAGCCCTTGTAAGAAGAACCTTTCGCTCTAACGGAAATCAAATCCTGCATCAGCCACGATTGACCCTAAAATAAATTGGCGGTGCCAATTTTTATTTTTGGGCTCCTACTATTTGGAACCCTCTCCCTCTTGATCTCAAGATCTGTGTGTCAACTGTTACTTTTAAAAACAGCTGAAGACATTGCTGTTCGATTGAGGTACGGTGTAACTACTTAGCCCCCATTCTACCCTAGAATACTAGATTCCCACTGCTGTTAATGTTTTATATGTCTTGTCCTTGTGTATGTGAGCGCCTTGAGGCCTACGGACGAATGGCGCTATACAAGAAACAATATAGACAGATACATGAAGTGTGTCTCCAGTGGCCACAAAGAATACAACATGCATGTTAGAATTAGTTAAGAAAACTGTAAATAATTATCCAGCACGGTCCTCTAGCATGTGATCAAGAAACGAAGAACGCTATCTATTCATTATAAGTCAAGTACAGATAAGACACCTGCTGAAACTCCCTAGCTCACTCACAGGCACAAAATGGTGCAAATACAATGGAATAGATAGGCCACATGACCTGGGGATGATGGGGAGTACTTTTAATTGGAATAAGTGCAGACCATGGACTTCTCTCTCCCCCAGCTTATGTGTCTCTCATTTCTTGCCAACTAGTCAAAGGGTCCAAGGTTAGTGAGCTAAGTGACATGCAATGTAAATTCCCCTTGCCACACCTATGAGGAACAGTGCCAACCAATCATCAGTCACTGTAATGATGTATTGAGAATAGCATCCATAATGGGATGGGCCCAGGAGGAGCCATCAGATAGCTATAACCCAATGAGGAAAGTAATACTTATGTAATCTATATGTATTGTATGGTATTAACCAATCCTAACCCCTCATAAGTTTTGTAACTGAAATCGTAGTATGACATAATTGCTGACATACTTGTAGTACAATATCCACTCACAATCATTGTATTGTGAGAGCTGCTTGTATGCTGTACCCAACCAAGATTCTATGATTTGAATAAAGCTAGGTTTTTAGTACTCCATTATTGACTATTGTTTCTTTTATGCTATCGGGAATTTGGGCCCATCTCTTCAATTGGTAGCAGAGGATGTTTCTCTAGGTGTTTTGCAGACTATCAAGGATTCTTGGCCGTCCCCCTAGGACAGCAAGGGCGGCTTGTGGAGAGCGGAGTAACGCGCACCTGAGAAGAGAGGTTGGCAGGAACCCCCGTTGACGCAAAGTCCTGCCCGATCTCGTAGGCCACCCACTTGGTGCAGAAGGGTGGAGAACGCAGATAGAGGAGACTCAAAGCCGAAGACCCGCAAAGGATCTGTGGATGTGAGTATGAACTGTATACGGCAAAACTGAGACTTTAGTGTTTTGTGTATTATTGATTTATGAGATATAGGGCCTCAGCGTGGTAAAAACGGGCCCATTACTGGCATGGAGGAACTAGCGGGTCCGTCCTCGTATGACGCCGCTAATAGCGGGTGATTACGAGTGCGCGAGCACGTGCGAACCCCCATGCCGGTAATGCCCATACCGCCATGGCGTAAAAGGCCCTCCAACCCCCCCATAGCGCCATCACGGGACCCACTTAATACCGACCCGGTCATAAAAGCATGCTAATACCGGGCTCGTAATACCGGCCCCGGAAGTAACATCATCGCGTCGGAACGGGAAATGCACAGGCGGCCATCTTTAAAAACACAATCCATTGCCATCCTCCCAAACCACCAGTTTCATTCAGGAGAGACCAGTGCCAATCCCTTCACCATGTCAAAGGCTACCCGGAAAACAAGCCCACCGCCCCGTCTGCGCAGAAAGCGTTTTTCAGATGAAGAACTTAATATGCTGGCAGACACCCTTGCCGCACATGCAGACGAGATCAACCTGCAGAACCTGAAGAAGGAGGTCTGGGAGGAGGTAGCCCGCAAGGTCTCGGCAGTCAGCACCACCCCACGGACAGTGAAGGACTGCAAAAAGAGGTGGGATGACTTCCGCCTCAGGGTTCGGAATATCCTGGCCAGCCACAGGAGGGAGGCCATGGCCACAGGTGGGGGTCCCCACTCACCTGCCAAACTGTCACGCTGGGAGGACACTGCAAGCACGTTCATTCAGATGGAGTCCATTGAGGGATTTGGGGAGATGGAGACGGGTGCCACAACATCTGCAGATGCCCTGTGTGACACACCTGTAAGATATGAATGCATGATAAATGAAATACTCCACAGCACCATATAATGCATCTAGCATGTAACACCATCACTGATGCCCTGCATCTCTTCTACACCCCCAGGCATCAATGGAGAAGATGGCAGCGAGGATCTGACCGCAAGCGCATCCACGTCCTGGCCAAAGACAAAGGCCACTGGCAACACCACCTCCGGGGCAGCCTCGCAGCCCACACCAACACCCAGGGCGCCTAACACCGTGGACACTGAGCTGGCTCCACCAGTGGAAGACGAGGCTGTTGACCCACTAACCAACACTGATACTGCAGTGGAGGAGGATGTGGACCAGGATGGACTGACCCATATGCCATGTACACGCTCCCACCCCCACCCCACAATCAGCCCTCACCCACCTGCAGCAGTGCGAATCCCTTGCTGCGAGATTCTGACCTCAGCAGCCTCCCCAAGGACAGCACTGCCATTGCAGGCCCGGTCATTGCACCCTTGACTACTTCTGCTCCCACCAACAACCTTGAGGCACGTCTAGCGAGGGTGGAGGCCAGATAGGACTCTATGTTGGACCTGCTCAGACAATACATTGCCGAAGGGGAGGACACAAGGCGTGGGATAGCCCAGGCCATAGCAGCGACCACAGCCGCCATAGTGTCGAACACTGCCGCCGTCAATGCCTCTGCATCGTTGATGAGAGACAGTCTGGGGGCCATCACGCAGGTCCTCACTTCCATCCTGCTGCACATGCAGCAGCCATAGCCCGCACCAGCCGTGGAAATCCCCACGGCTTCCACCCCATACACCACACCCGCTTCCTCTGCCCCCACTTCCTCTGCACCCTCCAGCCCTGTGCGTCTAGCAAGACGTAGTGCGAGTTACTCTGAAATGCTGCCCATGGACATCAAGAAGTCCAGGAAATAGTGTTGGAGAACTATGGGAGTGGCTCAGATAGTGTTGGCGGTGAATGGTTGAATTAGGGGGAGTTCATTGTGGGGTTTTGGGAGTACATTGGGGGGTTTTAGGAGTTCATTGGGAGTTTGGGGGGGTTGCACTTTCTTCAGTTGATATCAATACACCCGTTGTGTTAAAAACATTCAATGGTTGGACATTCTTCATTTCGTGCGTATCCATTTAATTAATGACGGTGTACAGTGCCCAACTCCCCACATTCCCTGTGTGCATTTCCACATGGACACAGTGTACAATGTGTCATTGACACATATCTATCAAGGTCCCTGTGGGTCAGAAGTATTTGTCAATCAGTGATTGGCGTACTGCACAGCCATCCTGTGCATCACGTACTGGCAGGGGTGCTGCTTCTCCTCCATCTTCATCCTCATCATCCTCACCCGGTGCATACATGTCAATGTCAGGTGGCAGTGGTACATTTCTCTGGACGCACATGTTGTGCAGCATGACACAGGCCATGGTGATCTTTGCCACCTTCACAGGCGCATACATGAGTGCTCCACCAGCCCTGCTTAGGCAGTGGAACCGTGCCTTCAACAGGCCAAAGGTCTGCTCAATCACAACACGGGTACGGGTATGTACCCAATTGTACTCCTCTTCATGGCTGTTCCGCGGGTTTTGCGCAGGGGTAAGTAGCCACGGCTTCAAGGGATATCCTCCATCACCAGCAAGTGAATACAGATATGTCTATGTGAGTCACTCTGAGCTGCCACCTTTAGGATACACAGTCATGGCTGCAGCTATTTGCTGTCGACCTGCACACGTCCCTGTACGTATGCACGAATATTGTTTAGATGCATTCGATACTGCAATATGGTGTGGTAGTCTGGATGGCGTTGTACAGATGATGCAGGGTGAAATCATGCATGCTGATGCGGATGTACTGTGGTTTTAGGACAATGTTTTGCCTCCCATTTTTGCTGTGTATAATACACTGTGCTTGGTCACACTAGCCACATTGGCACAGTTGCAATCCAGTTTAGTCATGCATTGCCTGATATACACATGGTGGCCAGGTTGTGCGTTTTACATGTGGTCATTGATATACGTAAATGGTCAAATGTGTGCCAGTGATGTGTCATGTTGGGAGGTTCAGGTCAGGAGTCTTTAGCTCTGCGTGCATTCTCCACTCACCATCCATTCCCACCCAGGTGGAGTATGCACCGCCTCCCATTCCCACCCAGGTGGAGTATGCATCCCCCCATTGCCACCCAGGTGGAGTATGCATCCCCCCATTCCCACCCAGGTGGAGTATGCATCCCCCCCATTCCCACCCAGGTGGAGTATGCACCCCCCCATTCCCACCCAGTTGGAGTATGCATCCCAACACAACACTACCCCGAAGCACTGCCATGGGCAGTCAGGCAACTCACTAAGAAGCCAGGAACGTTGTTCAGCATGTCGCTCCATGTGATGGGGTAGCGTGGAGTTACGCAGCACTATGGCATCATGTGTTGATCCAGGAAATCGGGCGCAGCAATGTGTGATGATCTTGCTGGAGTCACACACCATCTGAACATTGATGGAGTGGTATTGCTTGCGATTGCGGTACACCGCCTCTACGGCATGGGGGACTACCAATTCTACATGGGTGCAGTCCAGGGCACCAACACAATTGGCCATGCCTGCCAGGGAACGGAAGCCTACTTTGGTGTCGGCTATCTCCTGGGCAGTCTGTGGTAGTGCTATTTCGGTGCTAGCGTGCTTCAGGAGGGCATCCAGCACTTGGTGTAGCATGCGTGAAAATAGTGGTTGTGAAATGCCATGCAGCTGCCCCACTGTGGTGGTAGGTGCCTGTGGCCAGGAAGTGGAGCACAGATACCACCTTTAGTAGCGGGGGGGTGGCAGTGCGTATTTCTATGAGGCTGGCAATGTCATTGCCTATCATGTCCACTATGGTGGTGATGGTGTCCCGGTCCAACCGGTACAAGGTGTGGATCTGGTCAGGGGTTAGATTGAATGGGCTGGTTCTGATGCGAGGGATTGGTGGCTGCCTACGAGGTACTACTGGCTGCACTGGTGGTAATTGCTGGGCCTGTCTCACCCTCCTTCTCCTCCTGCGTCTCCTCTGTGCTGCCTGATGTTGCTGCTGTAGTTGTTGTTGTAGTTGATGTTGTTGCTGTAGTTGTAGCAGTATAGGCATGTCCTCCAGCGCCATGACTGCAACATCTAGTGGTATCATTTTGGTGTAGGAAGGGGTGTGGTGTGTGGGTGTACTCCTTTTATACTGGGCCAGGCTCCATTGACTCCACCTGTGGTGATTGTGTGCACCTGTCGCAGTTGGCTTGATTGCTGATTGCTGTTTACGGGTGGTCCACAATGCCTGTATGGCCACCATCGTGCAGGCCCTAATTACCGCCTTCAGGATGCTGGTATTTGCATGCCCGCGTGGGTTGTGATGTCCTCCTATTACCGGCATCCCGGTATTTACTCCCCGAAGAGGCGCGTGTACGTGCCCATGCCAGTATGAGGGGGCACGGTACGGGCGATGGCGGTATTGGCGGGTTGTCGGGTCGTAATACCCCGGACCCGTTAATGATGCCGGTATTACCATTCCGCCTTCCTTTTTCAATTACCTGTATTCTCCTAATGAGGCCCATAAAAAGAGAGAAAGCTTTCGACAAGGGATGGAATATACCATGCTGTAAGCCCCTTTTAGGGGCAGAGAAATAAAGAGAAGGATCCCCTGCATACTGGGAAGACAGCCGTATTTTTATGTATGTTAATGATTGTTGGGACCATTTTTTTTTTGGTATAGTGCAAGATAATAGAGGTGTTTTGTTGTATTAATAGAAGAGTGACTGTGTTGGTGACAAGAAAACGTGGTTTGGGGTGTTACTAGTGTTTTTGTGGTGCTGCTCAGGAGAAGAATTGTGGGCCACATGGTCTCGGAGAGAGACGTGAGTGTGTCAATCTTGTGGAAGAACCTTTTTAGGGGAGGGATAGGAAAAAGGAGAGACAAAGGTGAGTGAGTGTTTGAGCGGGGTTTATTGATTATTGGTAAGTTTCGTTTTATATTGCCATCATGGCAGCTACACCCATTGCCCATTTGTGTAAGACACTTCCCACAAGCAAAGACAAGATCCTTAAGTGCAACATTCAGTGGGTTCAAGATGCAGCCGGCAGGATGTTTACGCCTTGGCCTCAAGACAGCACTCATTTGAAAGAGGTGCTGCAACACATGTGCACATATTTGCCTGCCACACATAAGGGAAAACAATTACAGAATAGGCTAAGTATACTTGAGCTGTGGAGAATTTCCGAGGAAGAATTAGTGGAACCGAACAAGAAAGAATTGATGCTTAATCAGCATGACAAAGGGTGTACAATGCCCACGGCTCCTGCTCCTCCTCCTTTGACTAGTGTCCCGTCCTCAACTGTACAGGGACTGACCCATTAAAATCTGCTGCAAGGTATGCAAACGCCAAATATTTGCCCCCCACATATAGTGATGACGAAAGCATAATGGGCGATGAAGTGAACAAGCAAAGGCCATTGTCACTGCAGGTAGAATATGACATGCAGCGTAGTTTAAAAGCAAAGCTAACAGAAGCCGAGGAGGAAGCTCAAGGAGCAAGAGGCATGCAGGGAGATGGGGATGGGACAGCAATTGTGTCAGATACATGGATAGGAGGGCAAATAATGCTTAAACTTGATGGAAAAGGCATAGACGAGGTAGAGAAGGAGAAAAGGGTTGAAGAAGAGAGAGAAAGAGAAGGAAAACCGACAGAAGAGAGAGAACAAGAAAGAAAACAGAGAGAAGAGAGAGAACGAGAAAGAACATGAGAGGAAGAGAGATCAAGAGGGAGGGATTTGAGATAACTGTAGACATACATTGACTGACAGAGAAAGGCAAGATGTACCAAGAAGGAACAGCAGCAGCCTAAGTAGGAGTGGAAGAGACAGCATGAATAGAAGAGAGAATTTGCGGAAGTCTCTGAAAAGTATGGGTAGGAATGCATTGGAGAAGATTGTGAGTGGGACATATGTGAGAGAGACCCTTAGGAGGCTAGAGTTCAAGGAAGAAGATGAGGATGAAGATGAGGTGGAAGAGGAAAGACAGTCAGCCTGGGGAGATGACAATGAGAGCGGGAAGGAGTAATGTGCACAAGCGCCTTCTACAGGTGCACCTGCAGGGAGGGTGATACACTTAATAGACTTGGAGGGAATATTGATGAAGCCCATTAGGTTTCCATTGCTCCCAGAGAGACGTTCAATGAGTCCAGAAAAGATCACACCATATGTAAATAGATTAAGAGATCTACGACGCCGTAAAAAAGGTTTGTATGGCAACAACACCATCAAAGATAAAGGGTACAGCTGCACCCACGCTCAAAAGTGGACTGACACAATTCCCTGTTTGCAGAAAGGCAGAGGATTAACACAATATATACCCTAGCCCCAGACAGACAAAAATAATGTGATATATAAATTGCTGTCAATTACTGCGGGCGCAGGAAAAGTGGATTTATGAGTTAGAAAAGGAAATGGCGGGTATGACCTTGGCTGTAGGTGACATGAAAAGCTTGTTTGCTCTCATGCTGGGCGAACAATCACAGGACATTTGGAAACAAGCAGGATACCCAGGGGTGACATCCTAAAATACAAGACATGACGGGGCACCTTTTAACAATTGTCGAGTAGATGTTTGGAGGGCACTTAGAATACAATTTCCAGATATATCCAACATGAGTGCAATAATGACCTGAAAAAAAGGGGGACCAGATGAGGATTCAGCTGCTTATATTCAAGCCATAGAGGAGAAATGCTGTTTAGAAACAAGGGAAGCTTGGAACAAAAATATAACCATTTTATCACATTTTATGTCAGGGACCCCCCAAAGAAGGACAAAGGCAATTAAAGAAAATTGTGGGGATTGAGGCAAAACCATGGCAGAGATACAATTGAACATTGTTCATCATTGTCGATTAAAACAAGAGAAAGATAGGAAGACGGGTGAAGAGAGAAAGATAGATAGGTACAAAATAAATTGTCACGTTTACCAGTAGGAGGGGCAGTATTATGAAATGTTGGGGAAAACCACAGTGTGCAGTAAGCACAACAAATGCAGCCAGGTTTGAATGGAAATTTTGCGGTAAGAGGAGAATACATTTATTATCCCGTGGGAGGGGGTTTGCACCAAGAAGAAGAGGGTTTGGATTCCAGGCACCACAAACAGGAGCGGTTTAGTGGAGGACAGTGTTAGGGAGAATTCTCTGTTTAGGCTGAATTTCCTAACCTAGTGAGTCCCCCAGCAGCTTTGCTGGATTTTTGGGGTTTATTTTTTTCTCCTGCCAAGAGTGAGACTCTTTTACCCTCACTCTTGGACATGATTTGAGTGTGTTTTTTTGGATCTAGATGTGTTTAATGGGCTATGGGGTCTTTTACCCCATAGGGCTTCATGTGTTTTTGTGATGTGTGTTACACAGCACCCTCCGTGCAGTAACACAGGGGTGTCATAGTGACCCTCAGTATAGACTCCATACCTTGGGACTGACTACTGTCTCCCAGGGCATGTAAAGTCACCATTGACTTTACTAGTCTTAAATTCTGAACCGAACCAGTACAAACCATCATATTGTGGATGTACTGGCTGGGGCAATTCAATTGCCCCAGGGTCTGTTAGTCGAGGGGGCACGTCTCCATCCCCCCTGATCGAGTTTTGGCTGGTGGCAGTGGATACTACTTTTTATATTCAACCGCGAATATTTTCCTATGGGATTTCCCATTGTTTTAGGCTACTATCTTTATTTAATTATTTACGGTAGCCTCGAGCATACCGCCGGTTTATTTAATTAATATTAATTCTCCGGTTGGTGGTATTTTTTTGCCAAAACTTGATTCTAAAATGGCATTTGTATTCTCTTCTGTAACTCCAACCCAAGTCGAGCCCTTTGTTCCACTTTTTGGCGGGCTTCTCCACAGAAGCCCTCCAAAGTGGTGCCACTCTGTCTGGGTACTTAGGAGGGGTGGAGGGGAATTTAGGCACCCTGGACTGAGTTGCCTAGGCAACTCAAGTCACAATCCATCCTGATTGGCCCAAGTGGTGAGCCGGCCGACTCACCACTTAGCATGTTTGAGTGACAGCTAGGCTGAGTGAATGGGGGTTTGCTGCATAAAAGCAGGGCTTTGGGGACTGGAACTTCAGAAGTCGCCACAGGACCTAAGAATCCGACGAGGGAGAAGCTGAGCCGACCGGCCACGACACCACCACCGGTGGAGCCCTGCTGGACTGCCTCACCACTTTTCCCAACGACAGAGGAGATCTCCCGCCGGAGAGTCTTCTTCCTTTGACTGGTGGGGATAACCAGTTTCACCGTTTTTTCGCTTTCCCGACATACCTCGTGGCCGCCTTGCCCGTGCCAAGCACCCCGGCAACCGGGATACCACGTTTTACCACGACCGCGAAACCAAGGTACCACCTTTAACCGGAAAACTCCGCGGCTGGTTTCTTCCCTGGTAGTGCAACGACCTTCATCTTTCCTCCAAGTCGGGATCGTCTCTTCCCCTGGATGACGACGCAACTTGCACCCACTACCAGGAACAACTGCCACCGCTGGAGGATCCTTCCCACTTAAGATACCGTGTCCCGCCTGGCTTCCCTTGCTACCGACTGTACGGGGTAGATTTAGCCCCCGGCTTTCGAACCTGGGTTAGCCTGAGACACCCTGGCTAAACTTTTCTAAGCCTCTCTAAACTCTTGTTGAACCCTCTGCAAGACTTTCTAAGCCTAGTGTAACTGTGTGATCTTGGGCGCATTTGTGCTCTGCTCTCTCTAAGAGTGGGCCCAGCCTTTGGACTTTGGCTCACCAGCGACTTTTTGCTCTCTGCCTTGCTAACAGTGTTCCTGAATCGTAGAGTGGTGTACCTCTTCATATTCTGTCTTTTTCCCTCCCTTTCTCACAAACTTATTAGAGTGCAATCTAGTTAAGCACTCACCTCTGTATGAAAATAAGTGGTGTTTTACTGCGATTTATCTGATAGGGAAAAGGGGTATATATATTACAATACTAACTGTGTTTAGAATATTTTACAATAAGAGTGCTGGAGTGTTTCAACTGTGTGTTTTTAAATAAATAATTATATACTTTGATACCAAAGCTCTGGTCAGTGTTTGCTTGTATTATTGTATATGAGTGCCTATTGAGTATACTTTGCATACTGCCTAACTCTTCTTGAGGGAAGTCTGACTGCTCAGCCACAGCTACCAGGTAAATCTGGGTGGTACAGACTGCTACCAAGTGGGTTTACTGCCAACACCTGTAGTCTTAAATCTTTTGCAGTGGTCCCTAAGGGAACTGCACAGGTTTCTGCCTAACACTGTTGTACAGTGGTGGGATTTGTATTGAGTATACACTTTAGAGTGCTTGAGGATACCTTAGTACAACTAACCACAAAGCTTAGCACTGAAAAAGTAATCTTTCTAACATGTCAACTATGGAAACTTATAGTCAAGAGTCCCTTGCTACAAAAACTGCTGATTGTTTAAGAGTATTATGTAAGCATAAGAACCTCCTGACTAAAGACAAGAAAATGGAGTTAATAGAAAGGTTGTTAGCTAACCAAAGGCTGGATGATGGGTCTGAGAAACCTACCATGCCAGAACATGTAGATAACAGTATAGAAATTGATATTGATCAAAATGTTGATAATCTTGAGGAAGAGTCAGAAGAGGAGGGTGAGGCTGCTATGACTGCCCCCCTAGGCCTCTGTCTGCTCTACCTGCTGTGCCTACTGGGCCTTTACCAAGTCCCACACTAAGTCCTCAATATCTCGAATTAGAGAAAATGAAACTTGAACTAGAGTTCAAGAGACTGAATACTCTGGCTGAACAGAGACGTCAGGAAAAGAATCAAGAACTAAGGCTAAGGGAAATGGAGCTCAAACCTGAGCTAGAAATGAAGAAATTATCTGTCGAAAATGATTCTCTCTCTGGCTCCTTTAGAAGTTCCAGTCCTAAAAGACCCCGGATGCCTAAAGAATTGGTTGGTATGTTTGAGCCTAAGTTGGATGTGTTGGATTGGTTGTCTCTGTTCGAATATAATCATGGGCTCCAGAACATCACAGGAAATGACTTACTCACCTGGTTGTTCTCTAGGCTTCCCCCTGTTGCAACTGATGTGGTAATAGAGTTGGGGGAGGAGGATAGGAAAGAGTATGAATGTGTGAAACTCGCTCTGATAGCTAGATTTGGGAAGACCCCTTCCTAGTATCTTAAGAGGTTTAGGACCCTCAAAAAGAATGATGGTACCCCTTGGGCTACCTGGGTGAGTGAATGTGTGAAAAACCTAGAGGGATGGATTAAGGGTTACAAGGTGAACACTTATGAAGGTATGAAAAATCTTTTTATGTTGGAGTCAATTTATGATGCCTGCTCTCCTGAGCTCAGACAGCACTTGGCTGATTCAAAGGAACTAGATTCCAGAAAACTAGCTAAGGCTGCTGACTTGTGGTTTGCCAACAGGGCCACTCACAAGGATTCAGGGGTCACTCAGAAAAAGGATGAGGGAAAGCAGCCACCTAAAGTGAATCCAGAGAATTCTAATACCTCCCATACCAAAGAAGGCCACAAACAACAGAATAACCAGGGTAAGCCCCAGGGTAAACCGAATCAGGCTAGTGTACCTTCTGGTCAACAACCAGAAGGAGGTCAGAACAAGCCACCCTTTCAGAGAGCATTTGGACAATGCTATATTTGTAAGGCTACTGATCATATCAAAGGGGATCCCAGATGCAACGGTAAACCTGCAGGGATCAGCACAGTCTCCTTAGCCTTCACTCCTGAGGATGAAGTACAGATGGCTAGTGCCCACTTTGAACTCTTTGCTGAAGAACCCTTGGGTCTTCAAGCAACTGTAAACTTAGAGCCCATGGGTCTGGTTAGTCCCCAGAATAGGGTTGTGTATAACTCCCTACCTGTTAACTCTAAGGTGTATTATGTGGACAGTGTTCTTGTCAATGGCCAGGATACTCCTGCCAGGAGAGACACTGGGGCCAGTAGTGGATGACAGCTTCTTTCAACCTGAGGATGTGGCAAAAGCACCCAAAGGTCCCACTAAAATGTCTGGAGGCCCTGTCCAGATGGTTCCTATTCTACCAGCCCTCATTCAGTGTAACAACATGACAGTGAGGATCCATGTCAGTGTTGAGGCTGAGGTGCCTGGGAAGATCCTGTTGAGGAATGACCTGAGAACTCTAGGAGTAGTGTCACATACCCCCGGGCCTCCCAGTATGGAGACCCAGAACCTAACCAAATTGGCTAGAGAGGCCACCTTAAGGGACCCTACTGAGGGAACCTCTACTGAGACCCCCACTACAAGCCCTGGTGTTAGTAAGTTGACCTCTAACCCAGGCACATTTCAGGCTAGTACATTAGGGAAATGGGAGCCCCAACCAAGCTCCATCATTGTTCCCCCAGTTTCAGAGTCTGTGACCCCCCTGCGTCTGAGGAAGAGGAGGATAGACCTACTGGACCCTTACCTAGGCCTGAGAGAACTGGTAATTCTCAATGCTGGTGGAAAACCAGGAAAGAAAAGTGTAAGGCCAAAAACCTTCAGACTGTTGGACCTTCTACTGAAGACCCCAACCCAAATCCTAGTATTAGGGAGGAAACTCCTAAAGTAGGTAAGGGTAGATCTAAGAGGAAGGGGAAGCAGGTACATTGCCTAACCCCAACCCCTCCAACCAAGAGGCCTAAGACCCAACCTGCTCCCCCAAGAGAGGTGGTGAGGAACCTTGGAGGCCCCTCTAGATATAAGGGAATCCTTTATAAGGACCCCTTGAAAAAGCCTAACACAGGTTCAGAAGTTGTAACAACTTCTGAGTGACTGGTCAACCAGGTCCCCTATAACTTTAAAAAGACTGATGTTCCTCAAAGGGTTTGTAGGTCATATAGCTTACAAAGGAAAACCTTTGCTTGGACCATAGAACTTAGGTCAAGGTGTCACCATGAAAATGCTGATGGATTCTCTAGGATGTATGTCATCGACTAGAGGTATGAGGTTCATCCAGGAGTGGATTAAATCCTCCTGTCCCCTAGTCTGGGGGGGGGGGCGAGTGTTAGGGAGAATTCTCTGTTTAGGCTGAATTTCCTAACCTATTGAGTCCCCCAGCAGCTTTGCTGGATTTTTGGGGTTTATTTTTTTCTCCTGCCAAGAGTGAGACTCTTTTATCCTCACTCTTGGACATGATTTGAGTGTGTTTCTTTGGATCTAGATGTGTTTAATGGGCTATGGGGTCTTTTACCCCATAGGGCTTCATGTGTTTTTGTGATGTGTGTTACATAGCACCCTCCGTGCAGTAACACAGGGGTGTCATAGTGACCCCCCAGTATAGACTCCATACCTTGGGACTGACTACTGTCTCCCAGGGCATGTAAAGTCACCATTGACTTTACTAGTCTTAAATTCTGAACAGAACCAGTACAAACCATCATATTGTGGATGTACTGGCTGGGGCAATTCAATTGCCCCAGGGTCTGTTAGTCGAGGGGGCACGTCTCCGTCCCCCCTGATCGAGTTTTGGCTGGTGGCAGTGGATACTACTTTTTATATTCAACCGCGAATATTTTCCTATGGGATTTCCCATTGTTTTAGGCTACTATCTTTATTTAATTATTTACGGTAGCCTTGAACATACCGCCGGTTTATTTAATTAATATTAATTCTCCGGTTGGTGGTATTTTTTTGCCAAAACTTGATTCTAAAATGGCGTTTGTGTTCTCTTCTGTAACTCCAACACAAGTCGAGCCCTTTGTTCCACTTTTTGGCGGGCTTCTCCACAGAAGCCCCCCAACGTGGTGGCACTCTGTCTGGGGTACTTAGGAGGGATGGAGGGGAATTTAGGCACCCTGGACTGAGTTGCCTAGGCAACTCAAGTCGTACTCCATCCTGATTGGCCCAAGTGGTGAGCCGGCCGGCTCACCACTTAGCATGTTTGAGTGACAGCTAGGCTGAGTGAATGGGGGTTTGCTGCATAAAAGCAGGGCTTTGGGGACTGGAACTTCAGAAGTCGCCACAGGACCTAAGAATCCGACGAGGGAGAAGCTGAGCCGACCGGCCACGACACCACCACCGGTGGAGCCCTGCTGGACTGCCTCACCACTTTTCCCAGCGACAGAGGAGATCTCCCGCCGGAGAGTCTTCTTCCTTTGACTGGTGGGGATAACCAGTTTCACCATCTTTTCGCTTTCCCGACATACCTCGTGGCCACCTTGCCCGTGCCAAGCACCCCGGCAACCGGGATACCACGTTTTACCACGACCGTGAAACCAAGGTACCACCTTTAACCGGAAAACTCTGCGGCTGGTTTCTTCCCTGGTAGTGCAACGACCTTCATCTTTCCTCCAATTCGAGATCTTCTCTTCCCCTGGAAGACGACGCAACTTGCACCCACTACCAGGAACAACTGCCACCGCTGGAGGATCCTTCCCACTTAAGGTACCGTGTCCCACCTGGCTTCCCTTGCACCCGACTGTACGGGGTAGATTTAGCCCCCCGCTTTCGAACCTGGGTTAGCCTGGGACACCCTGGCTAAACTTTTCTAAGCCTCTCTAAACTCTTTTTGAACCCTCTGCAAGACTTTCTAAGCCTAGTGTAACTGTGTGATCTTGGGCGCATTTGTGCTCTGCTCTCTCTAAGAGTGGGCCCAGCCTTTGGACTTTGGCTCACCAGTGACTTTTTGCTCTCTGCCTTGCTAACAGTGTTCCTGAATCGTAGAGTGGTGTACCTCTTCATATTCTGTCTTTTTCCCTCCCTTTCTCACAAACTTATTAGAGTGCAATCTAGTTAAGCGCTCACCTCTGTATGAAAATAAGTGGTGTTTTACTGCGATTTATCTGATAGGGAAAAAGGGGTGTATATATTACAATAGTAACTGTGTTTAGAATATTTTACAATAAGAGTGCTGGAGTGTTTCAACTGTGTGTTTTTAAATAAATAATTATATACTTTGATACCAAAGCTCTGGTCAGTGTTTGCTTGTATTATTGTATCTGAGTGCCTATTGAGTATACTTTGCATACTGCCTAACTCTTCTTGAGGGAAGTCTGACTGCTCAGCCACAGCTACCAGGTAAATCTGGCTGGTACAGACTGCTACCAAGTGGGTTTACTGCCAACACCTGTAGTCTTAAATCTTTTGCAGTGGTCCCTAAGGGAACTGCACATGTTTCTGCCTAACAGACAGCCATGATTTGGGGGATTTGGAGCTCAGTGTTGGGCATGTGGAAAAGTAGGGCACATTGCATGTGTTTGCAGAGGTAGCAGAGGAATGCAACAAAATTGGCAGCAATCTGGCCCAGGAGGGGGGTCCGCATATCAACCGCCATATAGCGCTACACAGCAAGATTACAATGCCCAAAATTACACACAGTACTAGCCAGCCCAGGCACGGGCACAGCAGGTACAGCAGACACAGCAAGTAGTCCAGCAGAGAATGCAACAGTCACAGAAGGCGCTACAGCCCCAGATGAAGCAAGCACACGTACCACCATAAGTACCAAAGAATACAATAGCACAATGGGATGCAAGCATATTGTAGCAAGCACTGCTGGCACCTAAACCAAGGGGCGTGGCAGTAGTGGGAGGGAATCCCTTTACAGGAACAGGACTGAACATGTATTGACAATAGGACAGTCCACAGAGCGACTTGTTTTGCCCAATTTCGATTATCCCAGACCCACAAGAGGAACTGAGGTTCGGGCTGACCATAGGCGACAAGACTTTCTCCTTCTTATTTGAAACTTGGGCGATGAGATCCTGCATCGGAGACCTGTATCAGAGAGGGGAAGAGGAGAGCTTGAGATGGCTATGCCATTATTAGATTCTAAGAATACACCGGTTAACAGTTTGGGGAGAGACTTGATGAGCATGTTAAACATGACAATTTCTTTCACTGAAGAAGGCATAATAAGTTCACCACTAGGTATTCATTATGTCAATGCACGAGAATTCATGGGGGCATTCTATGGCCAATAACCACAAAGAGGGGTACCACTAAATTGAGAGGTTTTTTCTTTGTTTGGTACAAGTGGTATTAGCATGACATCCATGAATACAGGACACATTTTTAAGAAGTTTTTATTCAGGCCTGAAGTACCCACAGATGTAGTGGAAGAGCATATTATTAGAATTGAACTGGAAGCAGCAATTGTGAGAGAGAGCAAAGTAATAGCGCTTGACTCAGCACATACACTTACCGACTTGACAGATGATGAACTGTTTGAAGATGACGATTTAGATGGCAAGGTGATTTTCAATATCTGTATCACATATCAATTGCAAAGAAAGCACACAGAGGTTCCCCAATATCATTGGCGAGAAAAGTACCATCATGTTTGCAGGAATAGTTGGCAAAAGTGCAGAGTTCATTGTGGACCAGCAGTGCATATGATGTTGGTTTACTAGGGGTAGGAGCAGTCAAAATAAAATTGAAAAAAAGTGCTATTTTACCATGAGTAAAACAGTATCCCATGTCAAAAGAAGCTGGCGAGGGTATCTGTGAAACTATTGCCGCCATAATGCGATAAGGTATGTTAGTGCCTTCAGAATTGCCATGCAATACAGCAAGTATATCCAGTAAAAAAAAGAAACAGGGTTTTGGAGATTCATACAGGATGTACGCCCTTTGAACAATATTGTTGAGGCAGAATTTCCATTGGTGCCAAATCCAGCCACAATATTATGTAACATATCATCTAAGGCCCAATGTTTTACAGTGATTGACTTAAAAACACATTTTTTCTCTATCCATCTGCATGAAGACTCACAATATTTGACCACGGTTACCTATCGCAGAATCAGATTACAGCACAGTTGCCTCCCACAGGGGCACTGTGAAAACCCAAGTGTTTTCAATAGGGTGCTGCAGATGGAATTGGAAATGTACAGACAGACAGCACAGTAATACTGGATGACTTGCTATTGTGCAGCACCACAGATGAAGAGTGCAGGAAAGACTCTTTGAAGGTATTGCCAGTACTGACTGAAAAAGGGTACAAAGTGGACAAGGAGGTATTTCAATATTGTCAGGAAGAGGTATTATATCTAGGTCAGATAATATCAAAAGAGGGGAGAAAGGTGACACCTGAAAGAGCAGAAGCAATTACCAGAATGCCCCGGCCAGAGACAGTAAAGGTGTTGCAGCAGTTTCTGGGACTTTGCAATTTTTGTTGCATATGGGACTTTCACTATAGCACATACGTTCGTCCCTTTTTAGAAGTACTGTAAGAAGCACAGAAAGACAAGAGTGACATTGCATGGACAGGTGAGATGATAGGTGTCTTTGATAAATTAAAAGAAGCAATAAGCACAGTTCCTGTGTTAGGGATCCCAGATTATAGGACTTAAAATGTTTTGTTCTCATATTCAAATGGAATTGTGATGACGGCTGTTCTTGCAAAAATATCTTTTATGGGATACAAACCACTAGCATTTTACAGCGGGATTTTAGACCCAGTAATGAAAGGCCATTACGCATGGAAGCAAGCATTGGCCACAGCAGCCTTTGCAATTAAAAAATCAGCCAGTATAACAATGGACTGCTCAGTTACATTATATGTTGAACATGCTCTTTTTGCCATCCTTCAAATGCCCAAAAGCACATTGACCACACAGAGAGTGTCAGGTTATGAAGTAATGATATCTAAACCATCAATCAAAATTGTGAGGTGCTGCATAGTGAATCCTGCAAGGTTCATAGCAGAGCCAGTGAAGGAGGGAGATAATGTACATGACTGTACTACCTAATCTGATTATTATGATGATGTTCCCCATGTCAAAGAAAATGCCCTAGGAGGGGGGGATAGTTATCTTCATTAATGGTTCATCAAAAATAGGTCAAAGCAGCGGAGAAAGGCTTAGTGCTGGGATGCGCAACATACGGCCCATGAGCCAAATTTGGCCCTACACCCTGTGACATTCGGCCCGCCAAGAGTGTTTACTTTTGTAATGAAATACGGCCCACTTCAAGCAGTTGGCTGCATTTCATTCTATAAGTAAGCAAACAGTTTTCACATTGCTTGGGTCAGGAATACGTGACAAAAGTCTGCACTACACAGATATCTTGCAGTTAGAAGCCAGCTCTGTACTCCGGCCCGGCTGACGATGTGTGGGAGCCCATTTCAACATTATGGTTGCCCCCCCACCTTGCTTAGGGCACAAAGCAGTCTGTGGCACCCGTGGGGGGCATATGTCATAATGCAGATAAAGATGAGGTTAATAGCCACCAAGAATCACGAGACAACGAGCCAGCAGGGAGCTGAAACACTGAATGCCCACTGAGTAGCACTTAATCCTTCTTTTTAAGTAAGTAACTGATGTGGAGGAATCAGTGTTCAAAGGCAATATGTGATAGCACTTCTGTTTTCCCCAATGGAAGTGGCGGCGATGGGGGATGAGCAAATACAGCTTGTAAGCCGAGAGCTGAAGAAGGCACACTCTAAGCCCCAGAATATAAGTAATATGTGAAGGAATATATTGCTGTGTTATTAGTCTACTAATGGGCAATATGAGGGTAGTTACTGGGGGCCCCTGTGAGGATCGAGGCCCCATTCATTTGCCTCGCCATCTCTGTCTGTACTGATAAAGGATCTTCACTGTAGCGACAGATGATCTTTGTTTAATTTTCAAAGTCATTTTTGGCACATGACAGTCGGTGACTAACTGGTACAGAATAGTTTGGCAATAAAAGAATACAAACTTCTTGCCATTGCCCAACATATAGTGCTATAGTCCAGGAACTTCCCGGACAGCATTTCTTTGTTCATTCGGTATAAATAATAGCCTTTTCGCATTCCATTAATGTATTAATTTAATTTGTTGCATGAACCCATTTTGCTGTGCTTGTTGTTAGACTTGCAATCATGCCGATGCATAAGTAGGTTTATGTGCTCTTGCATGGCAATAGTTCATTTTTTTGGGTCACTCCAAAAGGAATGACTCATGAAGCCTGGGTGTTGTGTGTATGAAAAAGGTTTAAAAGGTTTCACCAATGTATTATGCCACTTTAAATTGTGCCATCATGCACAAAGCTCCCAGATGCTGTCTGCATAGCAGAGAGGGACAGTTGAAAGGAGGAGCAGTTGTGCAGTGGTCGTGCAAAGCAGACCAGCCATGCAGGACACTGGAGGATGGCCAACTGGGCTGCATCCAGGGCCATCTTAAGCACTTTTGGGGCTCTGGGCACGGACTTCTTTGGGGCCCCCCTCCACCAAACCAAAGGAATTAAAGGATCAAGAATTCTGGTCGCAACTCCCACCATCGCGCTCACAACCTATAGGTTGATATGCTGTCTCGCAGCATAATAAGCATGTTTACTCACTTTAAAGGCATGGTCTAGTAAACATTTTTATTGTCCCTACGGGTCGGCCATGTTTTTTTAAGCCTAAGTGGCTCGATTTTAGAAAACTTTCCTATGGACCTTACCCGAGTTTTCGTCCATTAAACGCACGCGAAAACAAGCACCAGGGAGCCGCCATTTTCTGATAATCCTATCTTTTCCCCCATCGCCCTGGCTGACCTGCTTTTGCGGCACTAAATCAATTCCCCCGCCGCTGAGCCTGACATTATCAAAACATTCATATTCCCCGCCTCTCTCCGTGACGTTACTGTGCTGCGTAGGCAAACGCGCCCAGACGTCTTCTGCGCGACTCCACACAGAACCCGGAAACCAACACAGATCAACTCACAACACAGCGCGCCACAATTCGGAATATGAAACTGTTCTTTAAAATGAAACAGCAACACGGTACATTTGGTAAAGCACATTTATTTGACATTCAATGTTTAGAGAATATTCAGCAATTGCCATATGAACTCCGGAAGCCATTTATTTTCTTTTATCTGTATCCGCAATAACTGTTCCGTTTCATCTCGAGTCACGCGCTGTTCCTTTATGGGTACAAGGGTACACAGTGTACCCCTTGTGACTGTCTTTTTTTAATATAATGGTTTTGTAGCTTCCTTAAGGGTACACAGGGTGTTCATTTTTGTAAAAAGAATCACTTTGGAAGCACGGTGAACTGCAAGGCTGTTCCATCAACTAGGCACTAGTCCAGCCTAAAGGTTGATATGTTGCTTCTAGCCACTAGTACAACGTAAGGGCATGTGGGCCCTTGGCGATCGTCCCATAATATGGTGATCGTTCTCCAGTTGTTGACACGAAGCTGCAGGTATCTGCTGAAGAATCCATCCGCCGGTGTCTCAAACAGATGGCAGTGGCAGAATGGGATCAAATACCTGTTGTGAAAACAAAAAAATTATAATTAGTCTCGCTAGCCGAACTTCATTAATATTACTCATTTTATTTATTATGGCCGATCAGAATCTATTTGCTTGCAAGGATAGTTCAATGGAGTATGTTCGTCTCTAAAATCAATGCGAAAAGTAACGAGATAAATCGAGGCAAGCACACAATGATAAACGACAGTTAGGGCCTCATTACACGGAAGGCGGTGAGCCATGGCGCTATGAGCGCCATGGCTCATGCCGGTAAAATACCGGCACCGCCTTGGCGGAAAGGGGATTTACCGCCCCATTCCAAGGTTGGTGGGGCAGTAAATCCCCCTTCCGCCATTGCCCTTCCCCATTCCCATTTCTGCCCCATAGGGCTCTATGGGAATGGGGAAGGCGCTAATTATGGCACCGCAATTTTGCGGTGCCGTAATTAGCTCCGAGGTCCCTTAGCGGGTTGGTTTTTATCACCTGCAAAAAGCAGGCGTTAAAGCACCAACCCGCTAAGGGACCTCGTAGTAAGGCGGTAATGGTTAACGGTCACCGTTACCATTAACGGTGGCCGTTAACCATTACTGCCTTCCGTGTAATGAGGCCCTTAGTCTACATGCGTGAGGAATGATATGATATATGATATGGCATTTGTAACGCGCCTATACTCAAGTGTTTCTAGGCGTGACAAGGCAGGTGGGGAACAAGGGCAGACAGACAACGATCCTACTAGGCCAGGTGTCTTTCTGATCGCGCATGGGGAAGGGCTGTACATGGTTAGTTGAATACAAATTAAATAATAGGGCCAGCTGGTGGCAAGTGCAAGGTAAATGCCGGGAGAAGGGGCTGAAGGATACAGAGACAGTCCCGTAGTGCACGTAGGCAGTGCAGGGAAAAGTGGCTGGGCCAAGGACCGAGATCGGTGAGACCAGTGGACCTGCATGCCCATGTGCCCACTACGAACACATTTTACTTGCTTTTCCTAGCTCTTCATTCATTCATTTATTCATGCATCCATTCATTAAATATTCATTCCGGTATAAAAGCGTGTAAAGATTTACTTACATTATATTTGAAATTTCCATTGTGTCTCTTCGTAATGCAGTCTGTAAAACGGACCGTGCTCTTGACAACGATTTTTCGCATACTGAACTAAAATGAAACTCGGTCTAGTTTCTGAATTTTCTGCCTTATCGTCTCTTACTTTATTGCGCACTCCCTTCAAATGTAGTTCTTTCGGCATGGTCCCTGTCTCAAGGTCAAAAAACAATAGAACCTTATAGCTTCCAGTACGACTTGTGGGCCTCATCTGGGCGCTGTCCTTCGCATTCTTTATTTGCAACATCACGTAGTATAGGCATCTGTGAGAACTTGAAGTTTAGAATCCGTCTATGTAGTGCGCCTCAATGTGCAAATGCGAACTGGCTTCTCTCCCAAATGCCATGGCCCGCTTGGCTGGCGCGTTCTAAGTGCCCCAATTTTGTCCCCGTTGTCTGCCAGCTTTGCAGCCCAAATTGAGACATTTAATTTTTTGCGGAAGGTCAGGGAAAGTATAAAGTACCACAGCAGTTGAGTTACAAGTGAGATTTATTGTTTGTTTGTTTGTTTTATTATTTGCAATACACAAGCCTCCTCTCCGTTAACAGTGCGCAGCATTTACATTTACATGAGATGAGACATGAGAAAAATATATACATACACATATGTGAGGTGAATAGAGAATTCAAAGATGACACCCAGCTTGTTCGCCACCCATGATGGTGAAGGTAGGGGTTAGGTTTACAGGTACATTGTACAATAACATTTATTTACAAAAAGACAATCGTATTGCAATTATTTAAACCGGGATTTGTACTTCACAATCAGCTGTGCTTCGGGTGGGCATGGCACAGTCGCAATGTTCGGTGGCAATGGATCACTGCTCTGCACAGAAACGTCCAAAATTCCATATCTGTGCTTCTATAACACAGCAACAATAAGGCCTTTCACAAAGTCGAACTGCATTTCATCATAGACTGGTTTGATCACCCATTGCTTACTTCGTTTTGAAAACACCTTAGTATAGCGAGACATCCTTACTTTACCCCTAGTCCTAGATTGTTCACGTCCGACATTGCTGTTATGGGCCAAGACCGCTAGTAGAGTGCGATGTTTCATGCCCCGAAAGCTAAAACGCAAGCGCTTTGGCCTGTACTTTAGGCACATATTGTGGAACACCTCCAAATCTCCTGTGTTGCAGAATTCTGTCAGTCCTCTCAAATCTCTTGATAGAGTTTTGTCGAAAAGAATCTTCTCAATGGCTTTGTGTGTCGGTGAAGATGGAATCAACCACTTCTTCTTCCGTGCCTCCTCTGGGGACAAAGGGCCATGTTCACATTGGTGGAAATGTTCATTTGCTGTCCAGCGGTGAACGTTGGTACAGTGGTGCATCAGTGACCGCCATTTTTCAAGTAGTATTTCCACTGACCTCTCACAAGTTTTTGAGCTCCACCAAAGATGGTTGGTGATAGAATGTGACCACTGCAAAATACTTTCAAAACCTTTTTTTTTCCCTGCAGCCGAGATTTTCTTATTGATTGATTTAGCAAGATGCCATACGTCAAATTGACGTTTAATATGTGGGAACTGCTCTCTCATTGTCTTGGCAATTGAAACGTGTCTATCCGTGGCTATGAGGTCGATGTGCATTCCCCTTGATTGTAGATATTCCACTGATTTTATAAATCCTAGTTTCTCCATGGCCACAGACGATGTACATTGTATTACCTGCACGACCACCGAACTCACAATTTTCTTACTATCCATGTCCTGAAAGTGGTAGGTGCAGTACTTGGCAGAAAATCCAGGGCTTTCGCACTGTCCATCGCCGGCTAGCCTGAATCGTTTGCCTTCGAATGTACTTGCTAGAGACAATTGTTCAATTTTCCAAGCATCACTAATGGCCGGAAACAGATAATCACGTTGGTATATGTAGTACAGCGCTTTAGAAATGAAATGGAGTCCCACAAACTGAAAGAAAGCCTCTAACTTTCTAAAACTGGAGCCACTAAAAAGTGATGCAGCTGCACACAGAAGATTGCCTGCTGGCAGTTTCCCCAGCATCGGTTGTGCAGACCATGAGAACCTACTGCCTTTTATTTGACGAGTCACATTAATCAATGGCTTCCCACATACTTTCCCTCTAATGGAATGCACACATTTCAGCATACTTATAATTTCCATCAAACAACTGTCGAATACAATGTATTTGCTCTCTTTCATTAGACTGTCATCCTGCGTCAACGTTGTTTCGGCCTGTGACGTTGTGGAGATTTCAACAAATTGGAAAGTAATATCGCTGATATCAAGTTCTGATGCGTCTATGGATGCTGCGGCTGGTTCATTCTCTGTCATTTCGACATCTATTACTTCAACATTGATGGGAGAACACAACAATGTCGACAGGTTTTTTGATGGCAAATTTTTGGCGGGTGTAGATTGTGTAAGTTGATCTGCAACTACTTCAGAGCTATCTTCAATACATTCAATAACATCTTCTTGTGGGGGTGCGGTCGCACTGTAGCTATGGTCCAATGCAACTTTGCTGTAGTCTCCAAACACAGTTAATTCATGTTCTGGCCATGGGACATGAGCATCTCGAGCCTGAACACGCCTCGCCTCAATTAATAGTTCCTCCATAGTGTACACGGTCTGGCAACATCTCTCATTCGCTTCACTGTCTGTGTGTGTATAGTTCTGACACCCAAGGGTAACTGGAGGAGAGATTGGAAAAGGGATGTTCAGTTTAAACACAAGATGGAGTGTAGTAGAATTGACTGGAAAATAACATAAAATAGTCCCCAGCACAAACATTTTTTTTAAAGTTATGAACTGTTTGTAACTAACCTTTTTTTGGGTTTTTTTTGCAACTTTTTTGACTCGACCTTCAACATCTGCACGCTGTAGCTCCGATTCGTTTCCGCATGTCCTCCCTTCCTCTTGCGCTGCAACGACTATATTTTCTGTATCCGCATAGACAGCACGGAATGAGACTCCATCGTCTCCCTGAAACATAGTACTTTCATTACTATGTATCAAAATATTGTTAGCATAAAACACACGTGAGGACGACCACACAGGTACATCCGAATAGCCAAACACGATTTAAACATTGTGTGCAACAATCAAACGACAAGTATTCGACCAGTGATGATCTATTTCGATGGAACTGTCAGTATCCATACGTCTGGCTCTGCATGGACTGCCATGAATGGTTGAATTGGAGAGGAGGCATCCGCATCTCCCTGAAACACTGTACTTGCATTAGTATGCTTTTCAATATTGGAAACACAACACACACTTGGGGTCGACGGCACAGGTACATATAAAGAGATAACCACAAATGATGCATAGTCCAAAAGAATCAAGGAAAATCCAAATATGATCACATTTCATCGACTTATTTCAACGATTCCTTTACATCTGCATCATCTAAATGAGATGTTGTGATTGTGGTGGAAGCTCCGTCGTCTCCCTGAAACACAGTACTTGGATTAGTATGGTTTTCAATATTGGAAACATAACACACACTTGGGGTCGAACGCACAGGTACATATAAAGAGATAACCGCAAATGATGCATTGTCCAAAAGAATCAAGGAAAATCTAAATATGATCTCATTTCATCGACTTATTTCTCCAATTTATTTACATCTGCATCATCTAAATTGGATGTTGTGATTGTAGTGGAAGCTTCGTCGTCTCCCTGAAACACAGCACTTGCGTTAATAGGGAAGAAAGTATAGCAAATGGAATCACGTTATATGATCACGCATGATGGAGCGGTCATTATCCATACCTCGTGCTGCTGAAGAATATCTATGGATGTTGCAAATGTAGTGCGCACTTCCGAAAGCTGTTGCGCCGATTCGTATACGCATGGTCCCGCTTCCACTTCCCCTGGAATTACTTGAATGTCAGGCTCTGGATCAAGTGCAGGGGTTGACGCTCCATCAACTGCCTGAAACATAGTACTTGCATTAGTGAGGATTACAATAGTGAAAACATAACACACACCTGGGGTCGACAGCACAGGTACATATCAATGGCTAACCACGAATGAAACATTGTGTAGAACAATCAAACAACAAGAATTCCAGCTCTGATGATGACGCTCGATGGAGCTGTCAGTATCCATACCTCCTGCTGTTGAAGAACATCTAGAAATGTTGTAGATGTGGCGGATGCTTCAGCATCTCCCTGAAAGACAGTACTTGCATTAGTATGGATAACACTAATTATAACCGAAAACAAACACCAGTGGACAATAACTAAGGTGTATATCAATTGGAAAGCACTAACCAAACATTCGGTAAAATGATTACACGATAAAATAAAAATATTACTTGACATGCATAAAACAGGTCTGTAGCGGATTAGCCTAGTAAGATTACCTGATACGCGCTAGAAGTGGTTGATAACTGCGACCACTTCAAGGATGTAGAATGTTCTTGCTTCAGATTCAAGGGATAGTCAAGAAGTTGTAGAGGTAAATTAATGATTGATAATGAAATGCCAATATTAAAAATAGCCATGTAAGGCAACAGAATACTTGTAAAATGCTCAACACAGCACAGTTCCCTGTTCCCATATATATACATTGCATTTGTGGGTTATGAAATCGAAAAAGAATATATTGGTAAATGTCATTATTCAAAAAACTATACAATCATATCAATATCGAAATCATTACAAGAGATAGAACACCTACAATATCAATTAATCCGTTCGGATACCTACACACTACCGCAAGGCCTAAAGCTAAATCCGGACACTTGACTCACAGGTGGCGGAATGTGGACGAATAGAGTGGGAATAGCGTTTTCGAGCAATTTCCGTGTCGTTCGCCGTTTATTCTTCTTTGTTACCCAAGATGTTGTGTACATGTCCAAGGAAAAGTGCAGATGCGGTATCGATCACCCCTCTTGTCCTGTAAGACTTGTTGGACTCTACTTTCCAGCTCATCCATTGGATATCCGCAATGTCTGACCCATTCTCTTATTCGATCAACAGTTTTCGGGAAAACATGCATTGTAGTGCCTTCAGATTTCGCATGGGTCTTCGAAGGGCAACCGCTAATCGAACAGGCAGGCATTGTTGATAAATCTGAAAAGTAAATATCGACATTATTAGACAATCTTCAAGAATAAAGATTTGATACAAAAGTAAATGAATCATACAATGATCAATGCAAGGTTTGTTTTGGTCGCAGGAACTATACCAGTTCATTATGTGCGGCTTAGTATTTGCATAAGTTGCAGAAATGTATAAATGATGTGACTAAAAACTGAACATGTGACTCATCCGTTGGATGTTCTGTATTACACGAGAAGGAAACATGCTTACATCATAGACTGGACCCCCGAAGGATGCAATTCGATGACAATTGACACAGCTGAAAATAAATAGATCTATTGTTAGCATAGCAATGGAAATTCAAGTCAATAGCAATGAGACCAATCAACATAGCACTATTGGGTAATCTACTCGCAAATAGATAGAAATTTAAAAATCTGCGAAATATGATCAGGATACAATGCCTTACCTTGACCAACAAACAGTTGGATTCAGCAAGCAGAGCAGTATGTTGCGGGAGAAAAGGTGGATGGCCACAGGTAGCACACTGATGGGTATGCTCGAAACGGTCACAGAAGTTCACGGATAGCACGACGACGAGCAGATTAGCATAGATCTCAGTGGTTCCCAGGTAGCACGTTCAGGAGTTCACTTGCAAAGCACAAAGATGTTCTCATGAGACATATCGAGTGGTTTTTAAAGTATTAGAAACTGGGGTGTGTTTGTGAATGAATGACGTATGTATGTCGTGGTATTAGGGGGGCGGCCTGCTTCAAGGGGAGGCCTGGCTGGAGACACGGGGTCTGAGGAGGCCATGTGATCGATGGCCCCTT
Organism: Ambystoma mexicanum; assembly: GCF_040938575.1. NCBI lineage: Eukaryota > Metazoa > Chordata > Amphibia > Caudata > Ambystomatidae > Ambystoma > Ambystoma mexicanum. Next base: position 503,267,367 of record NC_090938.1, read on the forward strand.
GGCGTGGGACACCTTTTGAAGTGTACATGCTGTTTGGCACGTTGGCCGTTTGCGCCCGTGACAGCCCCCCATGCCAGGGCGCATCCACCGGCGCAAACCGCCTTTGATACAGGGGGGTGGGATGGATGGGCCTGGGGCGTGCAGATAAGGCACAGGAAGACTGCTGAATGGAGACACACTTATGTGGATTGCAGGGGGGCGGCCTGCCTCAGGGGAGGCCTGCCTGGAGACACGGGGTCTGAGGAGACCATGTGACCGTTGGCCCCTTGGCGTGGGACACCTTTTGAAGTGTACATGTAGTTTGGCACCTTGGCCTTTCGCGCCCCTGACAGCCCCCCATGCCAGCGCGCATCCACCGGCGCGAACCGCCTTTATATCAATATATAGTATATCGCCTTTATATCAATGATAGTATATTGTTGCTTATCAATAACAAATGCCACATACCGGAGATTCTTGTGAGCACAGACCCACACTTCAACCGGTGTATTATAGTGGTCAAGACCCTAAGGCCTGTATAATCCAATGGTAATTGTTAGTATAGATATATGTGTGACTTTTATAGAGACATAACCTACTGAAAGACTTTGAACAAGTGTTATTTAGTGCATGCATTATCGAGAATATGTTATGTTAGCTTAGATAGATAGTGACCACCCTGCTTCACAGCGACCAGACCTTCACCCATTCGGAGCACAGATGTCTGACCTCCATCCTTGAATGGAGACACACTTGATTCATTTAAAAAATCGAAACAAACGTTGTTAAAATATATGTGGTGTTTTATTTTGTATCTTATTTTCATGACACAAAAATACAAGACTTTAAAGATTATACAGGTCAGGTTGCAGCACAGCGAGAGAAAATCCCCTGTACTGACCGCTGTCACTCGGGAACGTTTCTCTAATGGCACGAACGGCACAGGTTGGTAACACTCTTCGAACGCGGTGTCCAAGCCTCCCGTGGAGCCACCATGTAAAGGAACGATAGGCCACCAGCCTGTACCACCTGTGAAAAGGAATGAAACAAACTGTTTTTAAATGACCAAGATAAGTTTAATAAACGTTTGTTGTCAATGACAATTCTTGTAACCAATGGCATTCTGCACGGACAAATGCTATCTAGACAATGCACACTATTGAACTACTTACATGCGTTACAATGATATGTAGATGTGATTTTGGATACAGTAGAAGATCATGAAATAGGAGTGGTATGACAAGCAGAGTATACTTACTCGTTACTCGGATTACGAGGACGAACAGTTGCGCGAAGTTCGTGCATAAGCACCATCATTATTCTCAACACGGCCCGTGTGAGGCAGGCTGCCCTGAAGTCTAGCAGCTCGGTGATGCATTGCGGTCGTGGCTCGCCTTCCGAAATGTAGGCCAGGCATCCCGAGTTTTCTCGGCAGCAGCAGTTCTCGTCCTCAGTTGGCATTAGCTCGCACCGATTGCATGTGCACCAGGTAGAGATGCCGTCCATTTGACTAGGCCCAGGCTCTTCATCTGTTGATTCGTCCTGCCAACAGCCGTCCGAATCCCCATCGTTTTTGCATGCTTCCCTTTCCAGTAGTTCCTCCTCTGTATACTCGGGCTCGTACATGTAGGGCATTATTGTAGCCATTGTGTGGTAAACAGAGTAAAATAATTTACTGAGATGGTACAGGTGTTCACACGGGCTACAAGCGGCAAAGGTAGCTGACCAGACCACTGAAACCAGTCACAGAATACTCAAAGTAACACAGAGAGAGGATGGAATCGAAAATCTGCTGCTGTGTCTTGTGAAACTGTCTGTTTATACTTATTGATCAAAGAGGCGTCCTGCCATTTCCATGGCGACACGTCATTAGCTGAAGCGCAGCGAATGTTGACACGAGACGTGCTTTGGCATTGGGAAATGGGCGGTACGAGTCTGCTGATGACAGGCTCAGCGGCGGGGGAATTGATTTAGTGCCGCAAAAGCAGGTCAGCCAGGGCGATGGGGGAAAAGATAGGATTATCAGAAAATGGCGGCTCCCTGGTGCTTGTTTTCGCATGCGATTAATGGACGAAAACTCGGGTAAGGTCCATATGAAAGTTTTCTAAAATCGAGCCACTTAGGCTTAAAAAAACATGGCCGACCCGTAGGGACAATACAAATTATTACTAGACCATGCCTTTAAGTCCCCTTACCTTCTTCATTCTTGCTATAATCAGAAAGATAAACAAGTAGCATTTGAAGACTAACATTAGTAGTCTACGAAGAGGTGACTGTTCTAGTGCATATCGGATCATTTTTATCAATAACATCCAGGAAGGTATGCAGCCTGTAGTATTAATGCAAGACCGTATGTAAAAGGTACATGTAACCCATAATAGACAGATAACTCACATTAGCTGCCTCACAGAATGCAAAAGTGCTCATGCATGGATAGAGGAGACCAATTGAAAGGAAGGAGAAAGCTACACATACAGTAGCATGGATAGTGGATGCAGATTAGAAGCTACCAGGAAGTTGTCTTTATCCAGACAAGACTGCGATTAGAAGTGGGATATGGTTTTCAAATAGTGTTGCCATTAGATATCAAAGGAACAAATGCCTTTGGTGTGCGATATAAATATGCTCACTATTAAAGTTGAAGCAACCCTAAAACCAGTGAAACCATGAATAAGTCATTTATGAAGATCATACCATGAGAAGAAAATCACTCTGAAGGGCTGACAATTTTGAAAGGTTTAGGGACTGGCAATGTAAGATTAAATGAGATGGCCAGAATCACACATTGGTTCTTTTCCAGTTCTTACCATGAACTAAAACAATCTCATTTTATGAAAATGGACTTGGAAAGTACACAAATCACATTACCAAACATGACCAGTTTTTAACAAAATATTATAGAAGGCTGTTATGCAAAATGGGAATGGTTCTATCCTCATTCTCTCCATCATCAAGGGAAGTATATAAGTACCAGCATACCAATCAATGTGATTTAACAAATTTAAACTGGGTTTGTCTTTTGTATTTTAAAGCTTTAAATACTTCCAAAACAATGGCTTGTGACATTTGTGACATTTTCAATTTCATTTAAAAACGTGCATAAAAACCTTTGCCTTTACTGTTTTTGGAATCAAGCAAGCAGACCTTAAAATATGCTTGCCTGAGGCCTGCAACATCTGGTCCGCTCTCTTCTGTCTACCAACCCTTCCACCCTAATGGCCTACATAAGAAGGAAGATCAATAAATGGGCTAAATGATACCAGCAGCATGCAAGAAGGCAAAACTCACAGAAGACAGCAAAGTAATGTAAGATTTATTAGATGATTTGACCAGGATCACTGTATCGTCTGCGGGCAAATCCTAGAAGATCTTAGAGGACACAAACCAAAAACTTGATTCCTACAAAAAAGATAGAAAGCAGAGGAAAAATCAGGAAATTTAGATGTGATACACTAGATTACGCAAGAGACATTATCTACACGTGGCAAGACTTCTATCAAAATTCAAGACAAACACCACACAATCCGACAAGACAACCACCTAACAAACCTAGTGGGGCGAGTAGTGATATAACCAGTGGTGAAAGTGATAATACCAACAATCAGAGTGACAAGGCCTCAACCACAGGATCAATACCGATGAAGTCATCCATACCCACATCACCATTGCGACCTAGTACATCAACCACAACAGTATTGGTTACAGACACACAGCTTTTTTTTTTTTTAGAAGAAAATCGACCAGAAGAGGGAAAAAGAAAACCAAAACTAAGACCGAAGCGAATAATTAAATCATTGTCAATATTTCAAGCAAACCTTTGACCAAACCACAAACAGATACTCTAAATTTGGGATTATCTTTTATTCCGACAACAAATACAACTTGCTTCGAGGAGGAAATCAATCTGTTCAAACTTATACGTAAAATGGAGTTAAAAATCTTCTTTGAGAATTTACCAGAGATCCAGCACATACCAAAAGAAATACAATATGTGGAGATGAAAGGAAAAAGTACATTTCACCCACAAGCCAACCACCCCATTGTAAATTTGTTCAAATTGAAAATGACAAGAGAATTGAGACGCCTTAACTACAGCTCGAAGGGAACTTAAGACATCAGACAACATCAGTTGAGATTGATGAAAGAATTAGCAAAAGATGGATCATAATTATGAATCCAGCAGACAAGGACGGAGCCCTAGTTATTATGGATACTACATTTTACAATGAAAGCTGTATGCAATTACTACTGGATGAGAAAACTTACCTACAACTGGATCATGATCCAATATTAGAAATCAAAAAGTTGGTGAAAAGTACAATTATCAAGGCATTTAATTCAGAATGGATCTCAGAGCGCACAATGGAATTTATAATAAACAAAACACTGGTGACACCAGTTTTTTACGCTTTACCCAAGATACGCAAAACTCAAACCAAACTTCCAATCAGACCTTTAGTTGCTGGAACAGAGAGCATCTTCCAGCCACTAGCTATCTACTTGGACGCAGCCATTCAACCACTCATACAGGCCACTGAAACTTACCTAAAGGATACCTCACATTTTTTACAATTACTAGGAGAATTGAAATTAACAAACGTTCCACTTATACTTTTCACATTGGACGTCACCAGTCTTTACACTTCAATTCCACACGGAGAAGGCTTAGAAGCAATGGAGTGGCTATTGTTGACACATGAAAATTGTACCATTCAAAAGAATGTTGCCATGGAACTGCTACATGTAATTCGATACAACAACTACTTCAGATACAACGATAAATACTTCATACAAATTTCAGGCACCTCAATGGAGTCAGGGTCATCAGCAGCACCAGCATATGCAAATATGTTCATGTATCACTTTGAAAATACTTTTGTCTTGAGTAACCAGACATGGACACCAAAACTAACATTTTGGAAGAGGTTTATAGACGACATCATTGGAATATGGTGAGGAACAGAGGAGGACCTTTATCAATTTCACAATTACCTAAATAGTTGTAATGAACGGATCAAGTTTACCCTAGAGATCGGCAACCCGAGCATACATTTTTTGGATGTTCCAATTGAACACACAGGAACAGAATTTACAACTTCCATATATTGTAAACCAACTGATGGAAGCAATAGCTTGCATTACAAGAACTTCCACCCGAATCACCTCAAGGAGACTGTATAGCCAACTGCTAAGATCAAAAAGAATAACATCAAACACAGATAATCTACAAAAAGAATATGAAAATACAAGGTCAAGATTCTTGGAAAGAGGCTTTCCAGACGAAATCCTGGCAAAGGCCAAAACAAGAATGGATCCTTTGGAAAGAAGTGACCCACTCAAATATACAGATTGATACATTCTTTAAATTATTCTACCCAAAGCTTTCAAATTAAGAGAATCATAATGAAAAAATGGACGCCAATCAAGAGTGATCAAACTTTAAATCGTCTATTCCCGGAACCCCCCATGATACCTTAAAAGAGAGGCAGAGACTTTAGAGACTCTTTGGTGAAGGCTGAGAGACTAAATACAAAGAAATAGACTGTTTTGAAGAAACAAATGAAAGGCATGTTCGCATGTCTGAGCTGTCAGCATTGCTCGAATTTGATTAAAGGTGATCATATCGACATCCGAACACAGGAAAAAAGATACCAATCAGAGAATATTCTACATGTGATTCAACAAATGTCATCTATGCTCTCAAGTGTCCTTGCTGGAAATATTATGTGAGGAAGACAAAGAGGAAGGCCAAAGAACGCTGGACAAAGCATAAATCAAACATCGGGACCAAAACTCCCCAGTTTATAGACACTTTCATGACAACAACCACACAATAGCTCAACTACGTTGCATGATATTGGAAGTAATACATCCCCCGTCAAGAGGGGGCAACTTCTCCAAAATCCTTTCCCAAAGAGAACTCTTCTGGATCAAGAGACTGGATTCCATGTCACCACTGGGGCTGAATGAGGAATATAACTTGGGAGCATATCTTTAAAGACACCCACAGAACGTAATAGCTTTGATGGACTCATAATGAACCATTGGGAAAAGAACACATATATGACCAAGACGTAACTCTATGTCGTCATGAGGGCGGAGTATAAAATTCTTCTTCTTTTTTTTATATCATTTTCTTTTGTGTATGGAAATATATTTGATTCTACAACCAGAATGAATATTGGGGAGTATGGTAATGACACAAATGGACAAGTGATCCCAATTTGGACATAAACAAGTGAATTATCTTTAAAATGATCCAATACAGACACAATTTTAACGTGAAGTATGGTAATGGTAATTATGGTTATAATTTTTAGTATTTGATTTTTGCTTGCGGTCTCTACAGTTATTTGAAGATTCTTGAAAACAAGAATTAGGAAGAACATTCATAAGACTGCCTGATAGCCAGAGGTTAACCTGTGTTTTTGAGGGGACTATGGTACCCTGATTATAAGTCAACAACACTTTTATTTACCTTTTTCTCTGGCAAAAATAGTACGAGTGAGTAACATATGGAATCATATCCAGTTTGACAACTCTTTGATAATACTACAAAATAATTCCTAAGCATTCTTATACCACGGATACTGACATAAACTTTAATATTCCTACTAATATAATAATTACAGATGGACATAGTTCTTTAATCCCTATAACTACATTACACACTAATAGTCTATGAGGATAATAATATACATACCACCTAATCACATGGTTACTTTGATTATGGAATGCTTTTCAAAATGTATAACTAGAAGTCCACAGAAACAGATTACAAATCACGGGTTATCGTATGGCACTTTGTTTACATCATTGACGTCATGCACATTCTCTGTAACACAATGACGTCATTATCACGCAATGATGCGCATATAAATAGCTGCCATTTTGTGGGCATTCACACGAAAGGCAGCCTGAATCACGGATGCTACCCTGAAATAACAAACTTAGGTAAGAATCTTCCCTTCAAGAACTCTCTACAGGGATATTTAATACTTTAAAAAAATAAAACTCTGACATGATACCTAGAAACTTTTTCTAATTACTGTCACAATGCTTACTTATAGAACAACACAGAGATATTCTTGACATAGCACTTCCTTCCTCATTGGAGTAACTACAGCCTATAACAGTTTTGGGACAATAAGGACAGTGGTCCTAGAGAAAATGGGGATGTTTCCATCTATATATCTACATGAGGACATTGGAGTTTACCAGACCACGCACAAAAGTATTGACTTGTAGATAGTCCCATTCAGTTATTAAGGATTGGCATGTCACTGTCTCTATTTAAGCAACAGTATCCAACAAATCCTTTTGGGGTTATTTTGAATGTTATAGGTGACAAGAAGGAAATTCAGCAGAGCATAGAGATATAATGATTTGGAAGGAAAGAATTGATTACCACATGATTTTGTGATTCCGCACTCTATATTGAGAAAGAAGAAGAGACCATTCAGGTTAGCAATTGTTTGCACTTTTTACCATTTTGGTGAACAAAATTTGAGTCACTATGGGATACATGCACAGGATCACAGCTATTAGGAATAACTTACCAAGAGTAATCTATACATAGCACAACTTACCATGATGAAAATGATTATCTGTATAACCTTTCTGCATAAACACAGTGTTCTTGCAGATACTTGAAGTTGCACTTGAATTTCGAAATCAATGACAAAGATGATCTAACTATTGATAAATGTACATATGACTGTGAATAAGAATAAGAATGTATTCTGATTAATTATCATAATTATAAAAATATATATTATCCAGAAAAAAGAGAGCCCCTGAAGAAGGGATAGTTATCTCGAAACGCATTGGGCAATAAAATAAAATAATTATGTTTGAAGAAACAAATGAATTGAAAGCGTTTTTTTGAAAAACTAGAAGGATTTGAAAATTGAACATTTCTGACATTGAACTGAGATATAACAAAAATTGAAAAACAACCTAACATATATCACAGAAGAGACACTTTATATTAACTAAACTAGTTTTTTGGGCCAATTACAGTGTGCAGGGGACGCAACTTCCTCAATTAGGGAACCTTTTTTCTTAAATCCAGGAATCAAGCATGAATGCTTTTGTTCCATAGTCTTGAATTTGTATACCTTCACCATACAGATGATATGTTCGTTTTTATAGCATTGCCTATCTGGTGCAGGTACATTGCTGATACTAGCAGATGTTGTTCTGCAAAACCAAGTACATATGCAGGCAGTTTTATAAACTTCAGACATACGAAAGGCTCAGCCAGCCTTGCTGGAATGTGATATTCTAATTTTGCATGTGAACACATATCTCTGCAATTGGTGCTTCCCACACTGAGCTAACTTCTGAACCATTGTGGCACTCAATTTATCAATATGCATTTCACCGTTGCCTATTGCACATGATCAACATAATTCCCACAGCAAGGAAAGAATGCTTCAGAGTTGTGCTGTAAGGAACACACATACTATGTATACCACAGTGAACATAGAAAGCAATGCATGATGAATTGATGAAGGCAGAATGTTCTTGTCAAAACAGAAAGGCAATGGGTTTAGAGCCTCAGCAGCACAAAATATCCTGACGTGTGCTACTTAAGACTGGTGAACAATGGAATCTTACTTCTTCAGATCAGGCAGCTTTGTGGGGCCCCCCCACCAAGGTGGGGGCCCTGGGCAAGTACCCTTTTTGCCCTCCCATAAAAACGTCTCTGGCCGCACCTGCAGAGCAGCACAACCCAGGAGGGTGTGCATGAACCACGGCAGACCCGCCACATGTGGTAGAACTCTCATGGGAGAAAATGGAGGACTGCAAGGGGTGCAGATGGCAACCAGATGTAGGTGGGAGCAAGCTCCTGGAGTGTTGCTTATGAGGGGTGGCGGAGCCACACCCTGGGCCTTCAAGCAAAATGCACCCGTAACCTCTTGGCATAGCAATGTGTGTGTGTGAAGGTGGGGAGATTCTGGGAGTAAGTGAGATACGGAAAAGGACAACAAAGAGATAGGGAGAGTTAAGAAGAAGCGAGTGAGAGAGGGATGATAGAGATAAAGGAAGACAAAGACATATGAGAGAGTGAGCGGGTGATAGACAGAAGAGAAGGGGGAGATAGAGAGTCTGAAATAGTAACAGGGAGAGGGGGAGGGGGAAAGAGAGGAAAGGGGCAGAGAAGGAAAGACAGTGAGAAAGAAATCGTAAAAGAGAGAGAGAGAGAGAGAGAGAGAGAGAGAGAGAGAGAGAGAGAGAGAGAGAGAGAGAGAGAGAGAGAGGAAGAGGGGAGAGAAAGAAAGACAGAAGAAGAGAGAGAGAGCAACAGAAATAGTTACATAGGGAGGGAGAAGGGAAGCTAGAGAGAAATAAAGCCAGGAAGAGAGAGCGACAGAAATAGTAACAGAGAGGAAGAAGGAGAAGGGAAGAGACAGAAAGACAGAAAAAGAGAGACAGAAATATTAACAGAGGGAGAGAGAGAGAGAAAGAGGGGAGAGAAAAAACAGACAGACATAGTAACAGGGAGAGAGCGAGAGAGGAAGAGGGGGAAGGAATACAGAAAAAGAGAGACAGAAATAGTAACATAGAAAGAGAGCGGAAGAGAGGAAGAGGAGCGAGAAAGAAAAACATAACGAGAGAGAGAGAGAGAGAGAGACGGGGAGTCCTGTTCTCTCTCGTCACAGTACTTGCTCTCTGAGGGCCCCGCCCTTCATGATAGGGCACTTTCTCTATTTCTTTTTCATTTTCCTTGCTTCGCCCCATTGCTCATGCTGTGCGGTCACTGCTCCACACTACACATTAGAAGTTCTCCCCCCCGTATGCAGCTTCGAAGGTACATTCGGACCTCTGTGAAAACTAGTTGTGCACCCTGGACTACAGTGACAATATACTTATACGTGGGACGTCTCACGAAAGCCATGGCATAATCCTGCCTCAGGTATGCCAGGCGCTGAAGGATACCATCCCTATGCTGAATACTGAATGGTATGAGCTGAAAAATGGACTCCCCAATTCTACAGCCACATCCTTGCAGCAGCTGGCATGAGACCTGACACTGGCCCCCATCAAATCCCACTGTCCAATACAATCAGTGAAACCAGATCCTTTCTTGGGCTAGTGGGGTATTACAACCAGTACATGCCAATTAATGCCAAAATGACAGCACTGCTTGCAAGCCTAACCAAGAAACTTGTAGATTTTGAAAAAACTGATAAGTGCCCAGCAGCATTTCATGACATCAAACAGACCCTATTGGATATGATATGATATGGCATTTATAACGCGCCTATACACAAGTGTTTCAAGGCGCGGCGAGGCCAGGGAGGGGAAACAGAGGGAGGACAAAGACAGCGATCATACTAGGCCAGTTGACATTGGGATTGTGCAAGTGCAGGGGAGGGCGGAAGGGGAAAAGTGTGACGGGAAAGGGGAGGGCTTAGTGCAGTACATAGGATGAGAGTAGGATAAATAAAGACAATAAATAAATGCATTAAAAGTGTGGCCCGCAGGTGGCAAGTGCAAGGGTGTGCAGCTATCAGGTGTGGAGGCAAAGGAACATACCTACTTCAACCTCAGGGAAGAGAAAGAACTGATCGGCGGTGCCAGCCCTGGGGATCCAAAATAGCCCAGTCCTCAGGACGACTAGGCAATCTAAAAACCAAAGTAGCACATGCCAGCAGAGCACTACCTGTCCCTCCACCTGTAAGGAGCGGTAGGAGCCCTCTCTAAAATAGCAGAGGATTACATCTACTACGCTGCCAGATGGACCAGGCTATTGGCCATATCAACCAGAGAGATGCAGGAGGCCTCCAACAGGGATAAGACGTTTCCGGAAATCAAGATTCTGCTAAGCTGTGGGCAATGGCAGGCTGCCAAAATGCTAACAACAAGCTCACCAGGAGTTGACCTGACAGACATAGAAGCCCTCAGAGTTATAAGGAACGAAATTACTGTGATGCCTGATGGCCTCCTACTTCTAGCATAAATTGGAATGCCCAAACACCTGCAGGAATGAAGAGTGGGCACCACCCACGAGGGTCACCGAGGAACAGTCACAGCCAAACCTCTACTACGGAACTAAGTGTGATTTCCCAGCATTGAGAAGATAGTGGTACGTGCCCCAAAGGCCTGTGTCCTGTGCCAGCTGATGCCAGAAGGTGACCCATTGGTGCCTATGAACGCTTGAGGAGTTTCCAGAGGAGTCTGGTCAAATGTTGCCACCAACTTCTACAGACCAGAACAAGATGGGAACTATTTATGTGTCTGTCGTGATCAGCGAATAATCTAGATTCACGATAGTCTACGAGGTCACTTCTGCCACATATTCAATCATAGTGATCCAACAAGGCAAGATCTTCAGTAAGTGAGGGAATAACTGAATAAATCCATTCTGACAACAGCCCCCCTTCAGCGGCCACAAGTTCAAGAGGATTGTAAGGATGAGTTTGGGGGTATTCAGGGAAAATCTCACTGTGACCTGCATATACCCACTCAAATAATTAAATGAGTGTAGTTGCGACCTTTGTCGCATATGAGGTGTCTCAGGAGAGCACCCCCTACTCCAAAAAATGGTAAATAAGATTCGAGTGACACTTCTCAACATGCGCCATACATTTTTATTTACTAATTATGTCGTACGGTTTACACATGTTTCGGCCTCGGAACCTTTTTCAAAACCAGACATAGGTCCAATAGTATGTGTCTTTGCTTCTAGCAATTGAATATGCTGATTTCCAAAAGTAGCTAATTTCCGGGTTATTGCCTTTGTTATTCCCAATAGTGTATAGCTGTGTTTCTTGTAATTGAGTAAAGTAATATTTCAAGGTGATTCAATCCCGGGTTAATCCCTTTGTTGTTCTATGTTCTCGGAGCTCAGTTCGGCCGCGATCCTAATAAGCGATGTTGAGAAGTGTCACTCGAATCTTATTTACAAGTTCAAGAGATTCGCACAGTACCTTGGACTCGAACATTGACGAGTCATGCCACCATGGATCCAGGCCAGCAGGATGACTGAGTGTTGATGGGCACCCTCATAAGAGCAATCCAACACTCAGAAGCAGAAGACATGCCAATGAAAACAGCCCTCTGATGAGTCCATAGACACTAAAGAAATACCCATCTAGACAACACAAAGCACAGCCCAGCAGCACTAATAGTTGGCCGCCAACTTGCATCCCGACTTCCAAGGGAAAGGTTCGGTACTCCCCAACAGTGACACAGACATACGTCAACGAGATGGAACCAGGAAAAGCAAATAGTACTGGGGCCCAAGGTGACAGCCAGCTGACCCTTCCAGCTGGGGCTGAGCAACGATGAAGCAACGGTAGACCAAGAAGGGCGATCCCTACTTTGGGAGGGACGCTTTGATGGTCACAGAGCTGACTATAGTGACAGTATGCAAAGGAGAAAAACAAGTCACTCACAAAACCAAGTCACACTTCAATTGGTGAAAGATGTCATGGCCCACATGGGACACCGTCACAAAAAGGAGAACCCCCTCTGACCCCGCCCAAGGGCCTCCATAGAAAGCATGAAAGGACAAGGGATACATGGGTTAGAGCGTAAAACGAGAAAGATAGTTTGCCAGGAGGAGACGAGTGTCACAAACACCTGCGACACTCATGGTGTATTAGCAAAAATGGAATAAAGCCTCCTTAACTCATCGCTTGTGGTCCATCGCCATTCAGATGGTAACTATTGCCACTGGGCACAAACGTCCAGGCGAAGTGGCATTGCAAAAGGTAATCCTCACCCACCTGCTAGGTGGTTAAACGGCCCGGTTTACCAGATGCGACACGTCGAAGGCATGCAGTGTCGCATCAGGGAGGAGTAATGTGTTAGTGGGCACCCTCCCTGGGGCTGGGCATGAGGGCTTTGGCGAGCTTTGAAGTCTGCTCCTTGCGTCATTGGCAACGAGTGAAGCGGCGCCCTATCTTCAGGGATGTTTGGCGCACTTCCGGCCGTGGCTGTGGTAAACCATGTTATTCCCGCCCTTGCAGTGGCCGTGTATGACATCACTGCAGCATCGGACAGAGGTTGCTCTTTATTCCAGGAGATTCTCGTAGTAGGTAAAGGGCCACATTTGATGCAGACTTGACTTGCTTAGTTAGGTATGAATACAGAAAATTGCTTAAAAAATAAAGCACAGGTTGTATATAAAATTCCGGGCACATCTTGATGTACTTGTACAATCGTTTAAAAAAAAAAATCCCCTTTGCAGAGACTGCTACATAGTGTCAATTATTTGTTTTAAACGATTTCTTCGTACCTTCTCTGGGTGGTGTGCGTAAAATTCTGTGGTATTACCATATACTGCTGCATTACTGCACTGCCCAGCTAGAGGTTTGGCGGAAGGTTGGAAGGAAATTAAATCTGCCGACTTTCTGACAAATTTTGGTGGAATTACCGTTGCAGTAGTTGCAGTCCTATGGACTCAAAATGAATGGGGATTTACACTGCCTACCGCCACTTGTAATCCAGCGGTAATACCTCTGGACCAAGTGGCGGTAACGGTAATACAGTTTGGTGGTATTTCAGCAGATTTACCACCGAGACAACGCAAAACTTAAAATTAGCCCTAAGTGTTGTCTGGATAATTGTTTAGTGCAATCTTTTATACTGGCTG